>NC_051157.2:44201449-44516852 GCF_013339745.2 Dermacentor silvarum | reverse complement strand
ACTTCCTGTAGGCAAATAACAGTGGGGCTAAGTATCGGCCCAATCTTTCAGGCTTTCTTGGCACATCTTTCGGATCATTTGCTTTAACGTTCCGTAAAGCGCTCCACTAGACCATTCGCCATTGGATGGTAAGGCGTGGTTGGTAGCTGTTTAAAAGACAGCAGACGGCTTAACTCTTTCATGAGCTCGAGGTGAATGTGACCTCGGTCGGTACTATTTCTCGTGGAATTCCGACCCTGGAAACATCTCAAGCAATGCCTCGGCAATTCTTTCAGTGGTGATGCTTGCAACGCAACCGCGTCTGGATAACGGGTTGCAAAGTCCACCATAGTTAGGACATATCGATTACCACTGGCCGATATGGGTGACAGGGGTCCAATGATATCGATAGCGACACGCGGAAAGGCGTATTGATTATCGGCGCGGTTCTAGAGGCACACGTCTACAAGAGGTTTTGGGACGGTCCTCTGACAAATGTCGCAGGATTTCACAAAACCGCGTGACTTCTGCTTGCACACCAGGCCAGTAGAATTCTTCCGAAACCCTATCCGCCGTCCTCTTTGTTCCTTGGTGACCGGACAGTATGCCTTCGTGTGCGATCTTCAGGACGGATGCTCGAAGGTCCTCGGAACAACCAGCGTTCCACTTTCTCTCTGTGTCGCAGACTTGTACCGCCGGTAGAGAAGGTCATTGATGATGACGAATATGGCAGTGGTTTGATCGTGTCGTTTTAGTCTTGCCAACGTCCGCGAAGCAACCACTGAGGGCTTCGGTCGTCTTTTTGCATTTTTGCGAATCTTTCGGGACCAACGTCCAACGGGCTTGGCATGACTACTGGCAGCTTTGGTTGATTCTTTGCCACCGGATCGTGATACAGCAGCCACATCATCATCGCAAACAGTTCGGTGTTGTCCTTGCAATGTAGACAGCCATCAGTACGTTTTTTCAGGCTTTAGAGCGGCTTCGCCCTCCAGGCAACTCGAGAGAGGGGCAGACGCCGTTGATATTGCCCAACACAACGTCATACAGTGGCCGTTTCCATGCATATGACAAGTACCGTGCCCTTGTAGAACGGACAGTCGATATCAACTTCCGCTTCTGGAAGGTGTTGAGCGGAACTGTCTAATAAATAACAGTCCGCGTTTTCCCAGTAAGTTTCTCGGCTGGAACAAGGTGCGCGTTTTACAATGACAGTGTCGCAGCCTGAATCTCTGAGAACGGTCACAGGCTGACCTTCCAGATAACCTTGCGCTGTCGGCATTCGTGCTGTTTCGACGTATCGGACCGACGGGGCTTTCCGCACCCGACCCAATCTTGTCACATCGGGTGTCTTCAATGTCTGTTGAAATTTGGCACTGTTCGCGCAGGGTGCTTTCTTGCGTTGTTTGGCCACGTTCATAACTGGAACACAAAGCCTCGTTGCAGTCCTTCGTGTCTTGGGAAAGCTCTGGTGGCTTCTTCCCTTTCACATTGTTCACGGGGCCTACTCCCTGTGGCTCCAGACCAGCAATCAGACGGCTTGTGGCCTCGTTATTGCATATGAAGCAATGGGGCTTTCCTTGAGCGCTCGTTGGCTCTTTTGGCACCGTCCCGCTCTTCACATACGCGTTCTCTTCTCTGCCTCTCGCCAGGTGTGTCAGGCCTTGGGCTTCGAGATAATGATCCGCTGTTGCGGCCAAATTGCTCAAATCTTTACAGCCTCGTTCCTTCAAAAATACCGCGAGCTTCTGGTCGCATCGACGCAAAAATTGTTTCCGAGACGACCCTGTCTCTCAAGGCGTCATATGTCCTTTCGGTTTTGGCCAGTTCTTGCCAATGGTCAAAATAACCAAGCAGTCTGCCTGCAAATTGGCGTCCTGTTTCGCCATTTTCGGGTGTGGCCTCTCGGAACTTGATTCGGTAACCCTCTTCGGTATACCGGAACCTCTGAAGTAATGTTGACTTCAGCTTTGCAAAGTCAGTCGCATCTTCCGCTGACATGCGTCCGACAACAGTGAGAGCCTCCCCTGTTAGGCACAAACTCAGGGATAGACCCCACCTGTCACGAGGCCATCCTTGGTCAGTGGCTACTCGCTCGAACCTTTGAATATAAGCGTCGAGTTCATCCCGGGATTCATTAAAAGCTGGAATTAGCTTGTGCGGACTCCGAAAACCTTGACTGCTCGCGCTGCGTTCGTTTGGTTCAGCTGTGCCTGCTTGACTAGGTTGTTGCGACTCTTGCACGCGTAGCCTTAGCTCAAGTAACTGGCGTTCTCCGGCTTGCCGCTCTAACTCTCTGACGTGATCCTCCTTAGCAGCTTCACGCTGTAGCGTATATCTCTCGCTTTCTCTCTCGCGCTCCTTCTCTATCCACTGCTGGAGTGCCTTTCCTGACAGTCCTAACTCTTTACCCAGACCTATCAGCTTTTCGGCATCCATCTTCAACCACCGCACATAAACAAAGTGAGACTCTCAAAAGGTGTTAAAGAGAGTTTTGTCCTGTCGCGCGGACGCCAGAAATGTAGTGAGATGATTGCGGACCGTCACGTTTGTTGACGTGCGGTGCGGTGAAGAATGGAGCCGTAGACGTTTAGGTTGAAGATAACATATATTAGAACTAAGCACTCTGTAAAACACTATACAAACAGCACGACGCACACACCACACAGTGACTAAAGTACATATAACCCATGCATGCTACGTCCCTACGCTACAAAGTTCTTGCTCACGTCCTCGTCGTCTTCAGAAGGAGACCGTGGTGGGACGACTTGGTCGCTGAGCAAGGCGTAGTGGGTCGACTTGCCGCGATGCTGGGTTAGCGGTGGCGGCGGCTCGAACGTTGAGGATCGGCATGCGATCAGACGACCAGGAACAGTACTAGCCGGGAACAGTCTCGCGTGCAGGTAGTCGCCGCACAGGTCACCGACATCCGCAGGAACGCAACTGCTCAGGAGGTTGCCCAGCGGTTCACCCGAGCAACCCTCTCGAACCCTGGCTCTTCGAACGCCGTCTCCAACGCCTCTGCTGCGCTCGTGCCCTTCTACCTCTTCTTTTTTTTTTTTTCTCCGCCGCGCCACCTCGTGCTCTCTCTCTTCTTTCCGCAACGCGCCGCACATGTAGTCAATGTCGTCGTCGTCGTCGTTTCACCACATCATCTAATGTAGCAGTTTAAAACTCGCACAAGCCGTCAGCTACCTTGCGATGCACTGACCTGGTAATTCTGCCATGTTGTTGACCACTCTGCCGACCCAAAATTCTCCTGTGCTCTGTGCACACAACATGTTGCCTTTTGTCTGAGTGTCATGTGCTGTGACTCAGAATGAGAGAGAGAAAAGCATTTATATTGGATTATCAGCATTTTATGAATATGTCAGGGGAACACTTCAAGCCTTTAATTTCGCAAAGCGCTTGTCGCTCGATGTCAGCGTGAAGAAATTGCTTTTTGGTGTTTTTTGAGGGGGCACCATAGTAGAGTGCACTAGAACCTTTTTAAGTCGTGTGACCACGCCTCTCCGCCCTGACGCGTTGTGTGTCGCTAATAGCAGTGGCGCTGCAGTTGCTATCGAAGGTGTATCGCGGTGAAGCATGTTGTGCTTTGGAGCACGGCTGGTCTGGAACGTGTGTCTGACCAGATGCGCGGTCCAGACTAGCCGTGGATAGAGCTAAAATTTGCTAGACGCATTCAGTAGTTAGCGATGACAATGCCACCTCATGAGTATCACTTCGCGTGATAACACGCTGTGTGTGTTAGCTGCGTACTGCACATATATTCTAGTTCACTGTAACAAGGGTTATAATTGCAGTAATGTGAACTTCCCCTTCAATTTCATTATAGTAAGGTTTTACTGCATCTGGTATGTACTGTTTTGTTCCTGTAACAAGTGAGTTTGACCATACACATCCTTTGTTTTTGGCACAGCTGAGTCGTCAGGTGCTGGAATGGTGCTACAAGGCACTGGCCAACATGATGCTGAGGAGGATTCACATCACTGATGACCTTAAACGACTCCTGGACAAGAAGCAGCGGGTGGACCTCATCTTGTCTACCATGCATCCAAACAACTCCACGCCCGAACAGATTGCAGAGGTACTGGAAGCGTTGGACGAGTGGACGACTGTAGTTTCAGTTCATGGGAGCTGGCGTATTAAGCTGCAGAGCAAACTTTTTTTTTTGTATTATTGTTATTATTTTTCCACCCAATGAGGTCTAGATGCATGCTAATGGAACTGTAAATTTTAACTTGTTTGTCATCGCTTTTCTTATAGCTTAGTATTTTGTCAGCAATCTTCCAAGCCTAAGGTACATTCGGGGGCAAAATTCTAGAGACTAGGGCATCAGAAAAAATATTTTTTTTTAGCACAGCCCTGCAATGTGAAATTATCTCAATTCATTGCATAGGTAGAACAGGAGCACTTAGGCTGTACCCCTTGCCTTTAGTCTGCATAGGTAGGCTACAAAGAAGAAGAAAAAAAGCTATTCATGGCATCTGTGGTCTCTAGACTTGTGCTCATGACTGTGCATTTACATTTAAGGTCCTAAGTCAGTGCGTTTATATTTTACAAAGCCTTTATAACAATATTTAGTTAGAAGTTGCAAGTGTCTACTGTATTTTCTTTCCAGCTCTGTCCCAAGGGTGTCTATGTGCTGTGTTACTGTTCTAAGTTGTGTGTGCTTCAGTACTGAATTTATCTAGTACTCTTATGTCACATCTGAATTGCTGATGATGTTGCCATATTTATCATTGGCTGCATTCAATTTGTTCTTGCTAATTCCTAGTTAACATGCTTGCAGTGTAATGCCACAATTTCCCGAAAGCACAACAAGCAATTAATTTCGACCAGTTAAGAACATATGCAAAGTGCTGCACAGTGTCAGGCTTGAAGCAGGCCTTCTGGTTACACCACATAAATCAGAGTTGAAGAGTTACAGACCCTTGATGAGCAAGTCAGTCAGCCTGGTGCAGTGTTTTCAGGCCACACCATGACTGTCACCAGAAGTTGAGCTTAATTAAGGCCAACTGCAATAAAATTTAACTTTGGCTAAATCGATTATAAATTGGTAGTGCATGCTATTAAGCAATCCTGGCAAAGCTGCAGGGCTTGTAATATCATTAGAAGCCTTTAAATAGCACCTAAGCAGACATGTGCACCTGGTGGTTAGCGGAAATGCTGAAAATCCGTGACCATGGCATCTGAAATATAGTAGAATCTCATTAATCCCTTCAGTGTTTTATTAGCTTGACCAAAAGTGACCTCATTTGCTTTCTGATTTTATGGCTTATTTTGAAACTTCACTCCATCTAAGACCTTTCTAAATCTTTTTCCAACAATTTGCTTCATGTTTTGTCATCCAATATTTTGGTTGTCCTTATTATGGTCATTTATGTGATAGGTGGTGGATGCCATGAAGCTGTGCAGGCCTGTACATGTTAAGTATTCAAAATCGACCAAATTTTCACCGTTGAGTCTTTGCCGATGCTTTTTAAGGACGACTTTCTGGATAGAAGACAGGTTCCACAAAAAAAAAAATAGTATTTCAGATCTTTCCTCTTTCTGAAAAGATTGTTTAGAGCTTGCTTCTGTGGTTCCATTTACAGAGAGTTGCAAAATTTTTGAGCATTGCCCGATTACAAATCCAACCAATAAGACTGTAGTTCCATTTAAGTAGCAATTTCATTACAACAATTTCTATTACCAATAATCTTCTGTACTCCGTGCATAATCTTGTAGGTTATGCCGAGGTGCTGTTTTGGCTCTCGACATTGTTTCTGTGTCATTTCCGACTAACAACAATGGCAATGTTTTTGTCAGTTTGGGTATAAAAATCATTTATTCTTTGCTTAATTTTCGTGACATCTTTCAGATGTAAAAAACACAGGCTTATAGTATTTGAAACTAGGCGTTTTACGCAGGCTAAAATTTAATTGCAGTTGGCCTTCAAAGGGAGAGAAAGTGAAATGCGCACTTCCGTGTGCACAGAGAAGCTATGTTCTCATATTTGATGTGCCTGTAGAGAGAGGGTTGTCCTTCATGTACACATTCTGCAAACTTGACAAAGCTCACTGAAGAATTGAAAATTTTAGCTATTTCGTTACCGTAAAAAAATCGATTGTTTTCTATATGTCTCAGGAAAAAATTTTTTGACACTACAAATATAATTCCAGCACACGTTGCAGCATAACAAATTGTACTTAATAAAGTGCTCTTTCCAAAAAGATACATTGCAAAACGAAAAAATTAGATAACACATAAAAACTCTAGAAAGCACCATTTCAGTGGCCAATTGATAGAAACAATAAACATAACAAAAACATTATTATCAAAGAAATTTCAGAATATAAATTTCAAAGATAAATAACCCAGGAGTAGTGGCTGAAAAAATAAATGCTCAGTACACCGCCATTCTTCGGGTACCAGGATCTGCGTCATCGCTCGTGCCGTGCGGTGAAGCAGTTCCTGGTTTTTGTGAAGCATAGATGCACTCCACACTTTTCACACAACACATCTATTTTTTGGTAAACTTTGCAGGTCCTCGTAACACATTTTGCAGTTTCGCCTTTTCGGCATCTTCTGAGAATGGTCCGATGAGAAGTCCAATGAACGTAATTGACCAGTTCGTCTGGAGTCTCCTCTTTCCAGGAGCGATCTCTCTCAGCATAGCTCAGCAACTACAGAATTATGCATCCAAGCATATTTGCTTGCCTTTTCGCAGATGGTCTTTATCACCTCCGCAGTGAAGAAGAGCAGAAACAAATCCCGTACTGTTGTAAACTGTCTTGCGCTGCTCCGTAGTGCTGGGCTGAGATGTGCCTCCTGGCAGCCTTCTTGGCGTGGATGGAAGTTCCTTTGCTGCCGATGGCAGCACATCATGACCAAGTGAAGTTATGCACCCTGAAGATAATCAGTACAGCTCTCAGGTCGGGCAAAAAGATCAGCAGATAAGCCCGCACGAGGAAGGAGACCGCTCAAGGCTGTAAACGAAACTTGCCGGTGAGCAGCTGCGGATGTTCCCAGGCTGACTCAAAACAATGTTGCCATCAGAGCGTTAATTTGGTTTGCTGTCATCTTCAGACTCGTAGCTCGAGTCCTCATCACTAAATTCAAGTGCGGGTGCAGCATAGTTTTGAGCGGGACGCTTTTCTTGCGGATGATGCCATGGGACGAACTTTTGATAAGTGCGTGGTAACACTGGCAGCGTCCCTCGCCAGGATTTTACACGAGAAGTGAAACTAAAACTCTTCGAAACTGGCTGAAAATGCCAGGTCCACATGTTGGACATGCGGCGGACCTTCAGAAATGCACTTTGGTGGAATAAAACTACTCGCACTCCAAACCAAAGCTTACTAGTGAACAGCTGACATCGTTATCGGGTAATTATCACTGTCAGATGGCAAAGCCGACGATACAATTTAATTCTTGACTTGCTGGGAGTCCTTTGATCACAAACATTTGAGGTTAGTGCGGCATAATTGTGAACGGCATGCTTTTTTCTCAAGCGCAGCAGAGGGTGACAGCCATGTCCCGTTTCGCTAAAACACAGGCACATTAGTTCAGAAAAAGGTCCGTCAAAAATCACATCTCCAGAGCGGGAAAATTTAATAGTGCAGTACCTAGACTAACCACTGGATGACCTTATTAAGTGCATAAGAAACAGCTCCAACATGTTGAAATTGGAGATTTAAAACATCAAACACCGCTCATCGTCAAACACCGCTCCGACCGTCGTCACCAGATGTCAGAAAAACCCCTCCCGTAGTCCGTTTTACAGGAAGAGAACAGGCCTGCGGTGGCCTTCTTCTGTACCACTGGACATCTGTGCATTGCCAGCTCTGGCATCTCCTTTTTTTTCTTCCTACAAGGAAGGACAAGTAACCATTCCAGCTAAATTGTAGGTTTCCACGTACATCCCTGCATATTTGACTTGGGTACTAACAAGAACTTGATTTTTTTGTTTGGGTGAGCTTGTTTATGTTCTAGAATTGTTGCAAGCTTTTTTCAGCATTTCTCGTTACTGCAAATCAGAAATACATGACATTGTGTAGGTCAAACAGAACCCGACTTGCACGCATTTATGGTGGGACCTCTTTTTCCTTTTTCAACAGGTTAAAGAAATGGTCACTCCCCCGGAAAGGAAACAGCTCGCCTACGTCAGGCATGTCACCTCCAAGATAGGGCTTGGTGAAGTGCAACTGGATGAAACCATCCTCATACTGCAGCTCTACATTCTCTCATTGTCAAAATAGGCACGTCACCTTCTAGATAGGGCTCGATGAAGTGAAGCTGTATGAAACCATTCTTATACTAAAGCTCTAAATTCAGTCACTGTCAAAATAAATTATGCAAACATTGCAATGACTTTCACTTGCCTGGCTTCCATTTCACTCATTACGTTTGAGATAGCTGTTCAAGTGACACTAAAGGCAAATACTAAGTTGATTTGGACTGTTAATGTATGATTCGAGAAACCTTGCAGTGCTTGTCTCGTGCCAAGAAAAGATTTAGTTTGCGAGAAAATTGCATCTGAAGGGTCTGCATACCTCTAGCGCAATTCAAATCGCCCGCCCCCGAGTGGGGAGAGGTGACGTTGCATATGCCGTGTATGCTCTTGTAGTGCTGAACCCCACTACCGTCGCAGACATCATCACCCTTTACTGCCGTCGGTGAATAAAACGGCGCCCGACAGACGGCACTACAGTTTTCTGTGCAAAACTCAACGTGCGGCCATGAAGAAACCGAGCCAAGACAGATTGTTGGATTCGCCACTGCAGCTGCTCTTGGTCATGTGGGGTAAGGAATCTCGCGACATCACATGGACGTGGCATTCTCTGCCACTTGCAGTTTGTGTGAGTTTCGCGAGCCAGCAAAAACAGCGCAGCGCTACGCAGTAATGAAACTGCTTAAATACGAAAGCGCGGGCGGCGCAAAGTGGAGAAAACGAAACATTTCAACCGCCCACGTTGTTTGTCAAGGGTAACGTCTTTTTCCTAAAAATCAAATAGAACTGGACAAGTAGCATTTTATTTCATCTTATAATGCAATACAATTATCTTTTTGTTACGCGTGGTTGAGTACCACTGACAGAATCATAATGAGGAGTACCTTCGTCGTGGGCTAGTACTTGAATGTCCTGGGGGAGTCGTCAAATTGTGTCCTGCATTTATCTTTACTAAAGCTCTGTTCACGATAATGTTGATGCCATAGACATTCTCGAGAAACAATCTATCACTTTAGCTTGACCTGATAGTTGCCTTTAAGGATATTTCTTCCAACTTTCATAACTGTTGCTGGTATCATCGTCATCGTGCTTATAATCATGTGTCCTTGGCAGAAGTTTACCAAAGAAGAAAGCTATTCGCACGAACATGGGATTTGACCCAAGGTCTGTGAAACGCCAGTCATCATGCCATTGTTGTTGCTATACCATTGTCAGCTGTCGTGTCATTGTTTGGCCTGATACTACTATTTTCAGGTAGTGCTCAAGGCTTTGCTTTCAATAGCTCTCTATATATTCTTTTAGTTTAAAATAAGATAGGAAAAAAAAAAGCATGCCGAGCTTTGCATTCACGTTTTGGTTCTTGACAACTCGTAGAGAGTTGTGCCATATTCCTGTAGCCAAGATCCATGTTGCAGGTGTTTCATGCAACTTGAACTAAACTTTAAAATAAAAAAGTGTCATGTCTTAGGCAGATAAGACCAACGGCATATTGTTAGTAGTTGTTTTGAGTTACTCGGGCTATCTATTGATATCTAATTTGCGAATTAGGTTCAATATTGAATACTCGTTTTAGGGCATAAGTTGTATATGAGAAGTTGTAGGCCATGCTTAGAAACACCCAATAAAGTTGTTTCGATGACATTACTTTTTACCTGGTTCTGTTTTTGGGGCTCCTAAGAAAACCCACAAAATAATGAAGGTCTCACTGTGCCTGTGCATCTAAATTGCAGCACTATCAGTTGTGTTTTTGAAGAACAAAGCCCATCCAAAAGGAAAAACTGACCACAGTGTTTCCATCCTTGTTTGGCACCAGTGTATTCCTTGTAGTTTGAGAATGTTGAGATTGCCAGCTTCATAACAGAGCTGACGAAGCTGACTGGTATACGCTGGACACTGTGGGTGATTGCCGTCTTCTTGCGCTGGACATGTGGGTGAAAAAAAGTGAGGACAATTCTGTGCTGCTGATTGATTCAGGAATCAAACAAGAAACCTCTCGATTCCTAGACAAGCACTCTGCCAACTAGGCTGCGAACTGACTAGTGCCGTAGCACGTCTTTAGATAAGTCCTCTAGCTATCACTTTGGCGTTACTCAGCACCCTGTCGGCATATAAAGC
This sequence comes from Dermacentor silvarum, assembly GCF_013339745.2. Lineage (NCBI taxonomy): Eukaryota > Metazoa > Arthropoda > Arachnida > Ixodida > Ixodidae > Dermacentor > Dermacentor silvarum. The sequence goes on along the minus strand of NC_051157.2, from coordinate 44,506,543 downwards.
CGACAATGTTCCTGGCACTATGCCAGACGTGCTATCCTTGCACTGTGCCAGGGATGCTGTTGGGCTTATACATTGACCTGTTCAGTGCTGAGTCACACGAAGGCTTGCAAAAGTAATTGCTCGAGAAACCGCCCTTGCTAAGGTTTGTAAAAGTCCGACAGAAGGTTTCTAAAGACAAGTGCAGCAGTGACTAATCTGCCATTGCATAGTGGTAGCGATAAAAATAGTAATGATGATGATGAGGAAGAAAGAAATAATCTTGCTAGACATAGCAAAAGGATCACATTCTTTCACTATGTTGTATTCACTGCAACAGTATTCTGTTGCAGTGAGGAAGATGGCATTGGCAATGAAGAGAATCAGCATACACTGTTCCTGTAATAAATGCATTCTATGTCGATGTTCATTTCTAGATGTGAGATAGGCAGTCATTTTATAAATAAGTACTTATTGTACTTGCATTAACAGATCTATTCTTATTCCTTAAAAAAAGGTTTGCTTGAAGTGCTATAAATCAGAGTGGGTAATGAAGTATGCATTCAAGCAAGCTGCTAAGATCAAGTATGATAATGTACGAGTGAAGCGTACTCTACAGGCTGTTCCAGATAATTGTTTTTCGTCACGGACGAAATTTTTCAGCATACTACATATACGTGTGCAGACCTGTGAACCTTGAACTAATAGAACACTAGAGTTGAAGCCAGAAAATTTGAAAATTAGGCAAGAAATACAGTAGGTCCTACTACTGCAAATCCCCCTCCTTGTTTTCATGCACAAACCTTGTTTAAGGAACGTTATGAACAGCCACATGTCTCTAGTTCCTGAATGACCTGCCGAAGATGAATAATAATTATACACGCTCTTTGTTGCTGTCGACCACGTCAGACACATTCTTGTTTTTCTTCCCATTAAAATGCTGCAATATTTTATATTAACCAGCAAAGGCAATGTTAATGTCACAAGTGGCACATGCTACAAAACGTGCACTTTTCCTACCCTCAAGGCGTTTTGAAGCGACTCTCCATACTCTACTTAGCTCCTAGTGTAAACGGTCGGCAGTCATGTAATGGTTAACACGCCGCCAATTTTCTATCAGTTTCATTTGACAAGAACACTCATGATTGTGGTAGGACAAAGCGCCATGAGATGTCACTACCAGCATTTCCGCTAGTGTACACAGCACATTTTTTTTTAAGTTTTGTAGGAAACCATAGTCCACCGCTCCAGTGATCTGGTAATCCGTAAAAGTTATATGCCTATCGACAAGCTAATACTCTCTATCACGATGATGGCAACAGTGGTATCGCGAAGACCATAGCAGCATGACAACTATAGTGCAACAATGACTACAATGATGAGAGAACAGCACGATGACAAACACAATGTTGACAGCATGTCAGTAACCTGAAGATAACAGTGGCATGAAGACAGCATGACAACGTACACTGCAGCATAAAGAAAGGGATGCAGAAAACTCAGTCTCAAGCTATCAAGTGTCATCGTGGTAGAAAGTTGCACATAGTATTTGTATCCCGTATGTGTTAACGATGCATGATTACCGCATGACAGCCATGCCGCGGCATTATGGAGTGGAAGGATAGACAGAGCAAACCCTTATCAGTAATAGCTTTTCACTGTTGCAGTAAAATCGTAAGCAAACACAAGAAAATTGGGCAGTTTGTGATAGCTGCAAAAGTTGGCAAAAAAAAGAGAGTTGGTGGTGAGATTTGTTCATGCTACTGCATTCTTCGATCTGGTTAAGTAGTCTCTGCCACTGTGTCTCCATTTTATTTGTTGCAATTACTGCTACAGTTAAAAAGAGGTCAGGGAGGCATTGCACAGACCAATAATAAATTATAGTGGCAACAGCGAAGTGCACCTGATGCTTGCTTTGCTCTTGCCTCGTGTTCTGTTACTTCGAAATACTCATGGCATGGATGACACTCGGGGAAATTCAGTTGCTCATTATGCCGCGATTTGATTTGAACGGCATGCCCAAACTGACTCCGCTTCTTCGCACTTCAGCCAACCCCGTTGCTTGATCAGTCAGTTTCGGTTCCAATTCTACCCTGAAGGTGCCTCTCACAGAACACCAGTTATAAAACAGAATCAAGACAAAATTATTTTTTTTAAATGTGTGAGGGCCTTACATCACCTATGGACAACAAAACCACATTATAAAGTGTGACTTGTGCACCACACACACAAAAAAAAGCAGATACTATGCCAATGTGCAGTAAACGAAAACGACGTTTCCAATCAGCACATCTTTTTCAGTTGGATTTGTCGTTTCGCATATTTGTTTAGCGGGTTGACGACACATTGAAGCTTCATATTCTTGTTTACTGGCAGTGCAACAGTCAATCCTTTTGACTGATACGAAAAGTTTCAAGCAGCGTTTCAGAACTGCTATTACAGCCATAGATATAATTATTAGATACAACGAATGAAATATAAGATCTTTCTCACTCATAGCATGTAAAATATATATGCTTACAACGAACATTGAATACAAGATATTTTTGTGTTGGCTGCGACTTTTGTTATAATCGAAATTGGCAGTATAAAGAACATTGCAGACAGCAATTTTCTTGCTTTACAGTGGTCGCTTCAGTACCCATTGGCCATTAGTGGTCTACCCATTTCTTGCCCTTAATAAATGTTGCGCTCAGAACACGTTGCGTGCCATCTTTCACAGTGTGCTTGTAACACTCAGCCCTCATAATTATCGCTCATGGTAGCCGTGCCACCCTCAGCAAGGGGACAGTTGTGCTCGTCGTTCTGTACTACAGTAGAACCCAGATATATCTAACTTGAAGGGGACCACGAAAAAGTTCTATATATGGGCAATTCGATATATAAAATAAAGATTTTATACAAACATTTTCAAGGGGATTTTACTGCACGGTATACTCAATAATTCGTTATATGCGAGTTCGATAGATCCATCTTCGACTGTACTGATGCTGCCAACTATGGCACCTGTCGGAATGAAAGGTACTTTACAAGCTGCAATCGCCGGCAATACAAAGCAAATAAAGAAACGTCGATTGGCGACGATTTCTTTCACATTGCATAAAATCATCCAGCTTACAGTAGCAGTTCTAAAATGCAACAATTAGCAGGCTCATTTGCTTTATTTTACAGCATCAGTGGTTTGCCCTGTTACACCGCTTAAAAATGTTCAGCACAACATGCATCATTCATTTTCACTTGCTTGTCCTTCAAATATAATTTTTATTCTCTCTAGCATCACTAAGAAAATACTTCACACTAGAGTTCGAGATCGCCAGAGCTAACACACATAATTGTTTTCTTAGTCTACAGCAGTAGACTCGTTCATTCAGCAACAGTTCTGTCATACATGTACAAATACTGCAATGCCACTGAAAACCCTGTGCGCTTTCCTGAATAAAGTACACTTGCAAGTGTCATGTACAGGCGAGATACTGCAGTACATTTTGTGCGAAAGACAATGCACCATGCAACAATATCTCAAAGCAATAAAGTGAAAAGCACGAAAAGTGCTATTTCTGGTAGAGAAATACATCACTATGTTGTGTATGTAAGTTCTGAAGGCACCACTCAAGGGTGTCTCTTTTCTTGTTGCAAAAGTCTTTTAAAAAGCTAAAATTGACATCAGTGTCTGCAGTCATCGAAAAATAATGCTCGTAATGCTGCAGTTGTGATGAATTTAAAACATTACGACAGCAGCAAAGTTGTCATGAACATAGTCAAGCTAATTAATGGTAAATGCTTACACTACAGCTTTCTTTGGCTGGTGAAACACCAGTTAAAAAAAAAAAAAAAAAAGGAGAGCACTGCGCAGAAGCAATCCATCAAAGGTTAAGCCATGTCTCAATCACCAACACGTAAGCCTTGAAGTTTGTGCACTTTGTCTTTTCACATGGCATTCTTTTTCTGTTTTACACTGAGCAAAAGCTACAGTCCAGCCACCTAAGCTGCCGCATGGTACTTGACAAAGGCCACAGCTGCAAGCTCTTTGCAGAACTCCTCAAGGACGATGATGGCTTCCAAGACACCAGATTCTTCTCCCAGTGTGCAGTCGTCTCCACTGTCATTGAGAAGTGCATTGCGTGTCAGCATGAGCTTGCGCTTGAGGTGTTCCATGCCATGAACTGCCACCTGAATCTCTTCCACAACCTTGAGGAGGGCGCTGAACAGTGATCTCGCTCCAGGGGCCAAAGGCAGCAGTGGGTTCAACAGGTACTCGTGAAGGTTCGGGTGGGCAAACAGTGCAAGCCGCGAAATGAGAGAGGTTACCAGCAGGTTCACGTCGTACGGCTGTCTGTGCATGTTTTCGATACGGTCCAGCAGCATGGACAGGAAGGGGCCTTCGTAGAAGCCATGGTGAAGGCTGTCAGCCTCGGGCTGTGAATCTGAACTCTGGTCGTCCTCAGTACTTGGTTGTTCCTCTCTCACGGGTTCACTGGGCCACTCCCAACCGTCGGTGACTGCGAGCATGTCCTGATACTGCCGGTGTGCATCGGAAATGTATGCGTCGTAGCCGGAGTCAGTCTCCTCGCATGACTTTATTTCATCGGGCAAGAGCATTAGAAAGCAGTTGAGAATGCGATGAATTTGCGCAGGTGCAAATGTGCGGCTAACTGGTGATGATCCGGGCGAGATTTCGAAATCGCTCATGTTTGCCTTGCCCGCTCGATTGCACAATCCCTCCTCATCGTCATCACTGAAATCAAAAACTTCAGCAGCAGCGTCATTTTGGTAGTTGCGGCCAACAAGGTGGCTAAGCAGCAAGATATCTAGAATTTCCTTTGAAGGCCTTTGCAATAGCTCTTCAAAGGCCTGAAGTGTAGTGAGCACAAGCTGGGGAGAAGCGTTAGGATCGCGGCCACGCTCTAACAGCATGTCCTTTGGTGAAGCACTGGACCCTTTCTGGTCACCTAACAAAAAGCTTCCCACAATGACAACTAAGTCTTTTGAAGTAAGATTGCGCAAGCAAGTAGTGACTAGCGAAGTGATGAAACGGAAGCTTTCTTCAGACTCGGCTTTAGTGAAGTCATCAAGGAGAGGACCCTGCAGGAAGTCGTCTAAGAACGTCTTGCCTAGCTCGGCACCTATGAGGGCATTTGACAGTTCAACCAAGGTGTCCGTGAAGCCTAGCCACTTAAAGAAACAGAGAAGTTTCCGCTTTCCAGGGGCAATAACTTGGTGTTCCGTTGAACCACAGGAAGCAACAGTGTCAGCACACCAAGAAGTCACTGCTTCGTCAATGTCAGCAGCTTTCAGTGTGCGAGGAATGGCACAGTAGAGCTTGACTAGGTGATGAACTACGCTGGAACACATGTTAGACTTGGCAATTACGTAGTGTGCAACATCATCGCCTAGGTTAGACATGCACAATATAAGGCACTCTGCTGCGAGCGTAGAAACGTCAGAGTCTGCACTCTCCATAAGGGTAAGGCAGGCCCGAAGTAAGGGAAACGACACTGCAGAGGTGTCACCGCAGCCTCCATCAGGTTGCTTTCCATTTACAATGGACGTGCAATGCCTCTCTTCCAGCAGTCTTGGTAAGAAGCAGGTAAGGATGCTCGGGTCGGCTCGGATTTTTTGGCAGATGACGTTAAGAAAGCCAGCCTGAAAAAAAAAAGAAAGAAAATTTAAAAAAAAGATGTTTTACATCAACTTGTTACTTTTCTGTAGTACTATGTCATAAAAATAGCCGAGGAATGTGTGCACGGACACTCGTTTCCCGCAAGGATAAATATAGCATGAAAAGCAAAGAAGGCGCTAGAATCTTGGACATGACTGATTAAAGCGCTCAAGAGAAATCACAGCCCCTATGCGTACCTCTTCCCGTTCCGTCGGCGCAGCCAGAACCTCGCCACAAAGGCCAATGAGCTTTTGGACGGCAGTGTATATCCCCATCTGTGGCAGCAACACTTGTTTACTGCTGGACAGTAGCCGTGTGGTGAACACAAGAACGCACTTTTTGATCCCAGGGGGAGTGTCCGCTCTCGACAGGGCGCTCATCTGTTCGAGCATTTTGTGCTGCAAGAAGTATTCCATACATGGCCCCATGTTGTCGCTTCCCAGCTCGGCTTCCTCCTGTTCTAAAATCTTGGACATTTCTTCGAGGCGTCCGGCCAAACCTGTGAGCTCGATGGGTTTCTTGCTGTTCGAGTTGCGGTCGGTGTAGAACTTCATTATCGCTGTCCAGTGCCACAGGAACTCCTCGTGCAATGGCAGCGGCGGAGCTAACGCGTCCACCGCATTAGAAATTGCGGTGGCAAGTCGAGAAAACATCTTGACGCGGGCGGCTACGTTAGCGAACGCTTAAAATAGCCATCTGCCAAGCTGCTGCGACAACCCAACACGACGGATTTACGTGTCGCTGCCAGACAGAGTAGCTTGCCTCCTCGGCACATGGTTGCATTGAATTGTACAAACTGCTTCGTCAGAAGAGAGGCGCCGCAGCACCCATTGCGGTCAGGGACGATGAGGAAGAGTCGGACGAATCGAAAAGTCTCTCATTACTTTCGCGCATCAGCTGCACTCGTAAGCAGAGGATCGAAACCGCCATGTTTACCGGATGCTGGCAAATGCGCAGAAAAAACTTCCGGTAAACAATAATTTTATCATAAAAGCTATCAAGCTCATAAATACAAAGCAATTAAGGTAATATTATATTATAATATTTAATGTCTGCAATATATGTATTACGTTTACTTTACGTTCACATATTTTTGCCTTGACTGCGGGGTAGCGCGTGCTCATTAATGGCTATCGCCTTATCCATATTGTGTGTGTGCTGCGTATTGTGAGTGGCAAAGACCTTCCCGCTACTGGATTTCACGAATACAGCCGTCAGGATAAACGGTGAGTATCGAGCATGTTATTCTCGTTCTATTCTACGCCGAAGTGCAAAGTCAGAAGTGTTGTTTTCCGCCCTGGCGATGAGGGCAAGGGAGGGCATTCTCCCAGGCTGCTTCTTTCCCCGATAGTGTATGTGTGCGTCCCCGGTCAGAAGGAACCTTGGCGCCCCGTCGCGCTTCGTGAGAGACACTGCGGCATTCGTCTAAACTACACTTTTAGAGTAAGGACAGCTAGCCATGCTTTCAAGCTGCGCCGTGTAGACACGTGTCTCATTTTCGCTGCGATTTGAGCGGAATTCGTTGGCTACCGCTCAGGAATGCGACGAAAGAGGGGGTGGGGCGGGAGCGGTCAGCGCAGTGGTTCCGCTTCCCACAGTCTGCGCGGGCTACGGCTCCCATGCCACTGGATGTGTCCCGACTGCTTGACCCCTTTGTGCCAAGTTGCACTAAGTGTCGACCGTTTTCTCCAGATTTACGTGTGGAAAAAGTCTGCTGCCAACGTTACGAGGAGCCGGCAGTCATCCATGCGGAAAGCCGAGCGTAACGCGCTGCTTAACGCACTCCCACCAAAGCCAACGAGATCGGCGGCGCTTTCCTTTTTTGCATGATTTGGTCCTGGGGTGTGCGTAACTGGCCCGCTGTAGCCGCCGCCAAGCGAAGGCGCTAGGCGGAACTTAGCGCCCTTTGCAGAGTTCGCGCCCAGCGCATGCACAGGAGGGGGAGTAGGAAAAGGAAAAACTAGGAGAGAAAAAAAAAAAAAAAGCGTCTTTGCAGCAAGCAACAGGCATCCTGTCTCCTCCGTGGTTCAAGGTCACGACGATTAGCTCAACTAGCTCTGTTTAGGACGCGCGGGCTCCTCTGCGTTCCCGGAACATCATGCCTTTGCGAAGCATCAGCGGTGCTGCGGCCGAAGCGCGTCGTTCCTTGTCACGTTTGCATTTACGTAATGCTGTAGGAAAGCGAAAGCGTGGTCTGTCTAGCGCAGCTTAGAGGATGTAGATATCCTGCGCAAGGTGCAGTGTATTTTTAAAAAGAAGCTAGATAAGTTATCAACGCAGCTTGTTTACTAGGCTTCCCTTTGGTCGCAACAGCCGATATGCTGACTTGACTGACACCGAGTTCAGATGGAACGTGAAAAGTCTGAGATGGGCTGTTTGAGCACTCCATTCATGATAACGCTATTGCGAACCGGAGCCGGTAACCTCGGCTTTTCACGGCGTGAATGGCGCGTAGGCATCGCCTACGCAACTAATGGTACCCGTGCTCGAAATCTAGAGGCGTACCGCCACAGCTACTGGTGTACAACTTTCCTCATAGGAAAAGAGAAAATTGCTACTTTCCTTTTTCGAGCCTCTCAGTTCCCGTACGCACTTGTCAGTGGATTGCCGAGGGGCTTTTACGAGAATGTGCTGTCATTCACTCACCCTGCGGCTTGTTTTTCATTAACGGATACAACGTAGGCGCTCCGTGTCGTGTTACTGCTGAGGAACCATGAAATCGACCAAGCAGATTAGCGTAGTCACTTGACAAATAACCTCCTGCGCGCCTTTTGTTCTTCGCATAAATTGTAGTTTATGAATAAGTACCACTGCTTATGCGCACCCATGAGCATAACGGATTTCCTACGTCTACGATATGTAAATGTCTCGACATTGCAGCGCTCTTTTTGTCACGCTATGGGATTCATTGTGTTCCTTCTGGTCTGGGTGCGAGCCTTCACAATCACAATGTGTTTTCAAATGAAACTGGGGCTGTTGGGTGCCGTGGCTAATGACGCCTACGGGTGAGCCCCCCCTTTACTCTCGTCATGATTAACCGGGCCCCAGTTCCATTGCTCTGAGGTTTGGGCGCTGAGCTGCAGTCATCTCTTGCCGAACTTACCTCCCTTCACTCCTATTTTACGCAATCTTTTCAAATTTGCCTCCAAGGTTAACGAGTCTGCGCAAATATGCAAATGACAACCGCGTGTTCGCCTTGGGCATGACAGATGGTGCACCTGCCTCGGCAGATACAGTAATTGAATTAGATGGAAAGTATGACTGTTTTGATTGTCTCGTTGGTCACGTGCGTTTCTCCATGTGTGAAAAGTATTGCCCGAAGTTTGCTCTGCCGCAGTGTAGCCAGGGTGAACAAGTCTCCTAGGCGAACAGTTAGTGCCGCGTAAAAATAGGCGGCGTCTGCCCAACCCGGAAGGTCAGTCAACCCGAAGTGTTTTTGTTTGCGTTGCCCGTGTCGTTAGAGACGAAACACGGGCGTAGGGGGGGTTGAAAGCCAGGTCCGGGCGGAAACGGTTGCTTCCACAACACAAGGCGTGCGTGTGTAAGTTTATTCTTTATTCTGTAGCTGGCCGTCGCAGGAGTCGCATTACCGAGCTGTAAAGGAGTGTTTGCAGAACTGCCACACTTCTGCTTGGCCGCGAGCACGTTCCACATAGGCAGCGATACCCGGAGCAAACTGCCACAGAGCACTGACTTATAGGGACGCTAAAGGCGGCAGCAGTTGAACTGATATAGTAAATTAACGCTTCCACTAAGTAGCGAAACGGCCTTTCTTACCATAACAGGAGGCTTGTAAAGCCGGATGAGACGCAACGAGACTGGTGGCGACGCCGCCCTAAATTTTACGCACAAGCTCTCCATGGCGTCATGAATTTGGACAACGTCCAAACGCGCCTAGCTAATCGTTTATTGGCAATCGAGAGCCTACGTTGTATTCCAAAAGGAACCAAATATTCAACCTAGGAGAAATTTAGTGAAGTATTCCTGCGCCCGGAAACGGCGCAAATGCAAGATTATACTTTGAAATGCATGACGTCACACTGACGTGCCGGCGCTGAGATTGTGGCGCGAAGTTTAATGCATGGAAAAGCTGGCCTCTTCATTTTCTCCGCTAATGATGACCTTTTTCACGCCAAAGGAATGAAGGTAGTTTTAAAAGAATGCTTTGCCAGTCTTACCTGATTTGTTATTTCGGTTGAATGTCCCTTTGAACGTCTTATTTACTAGGTGCGTGCGATGGTTGACAGCAGCGGTTGACATCGAAGGAAGACAAGGTCTTCCCTGGCGCAATAGTGTGCTATCTGGTTTATTGTTCCATGTTTGCTATTCTGGAGGGAAAAGAGGCTCCCCCAGAAGGACATTTCTTGGATGGTCAACCGCTGTTGAGTAGCCTTAAATGCTTTAGTACCACCACCCTGCTTTAGTACCATATTACTCCTACATAGAGCCCTTTACGTAACCTTTACGTTTCTTCGCTTTCTTTTTAGACTGCACTATCGAGATCGGCCCGAATTTTTTGTTGACTAAAGCGACACTTCCGGTTTTAGGTGCGCGCAGTTTGAACTAGCGCATTTCGGTTTCATTTCGGCCTTCTTTCTCGCTAATTACGCATTATTACTGCTCCGTACATAGCTCTTCGCTAACTTGGTGCGCCTTTTTCGTTCCAAGCTTCATTTTGACGTCTTCTTCATTGTCCTATGTGAACTAGGCATCAAGTCGTCTAATTTTATACGAAAGTGGCTGGATACCAAGATCCCCGAACCACAAATCGATCTGATCTCAGCAAATACATTTTCTTCAAAAAAACTCGCTTTCAGGCAACCTACAAATTTGTCTCTATTTAGGCAAAGCAAAATATTTTCTACTCTCGGCGTGTTTGCATCGCCTTTAAAGAATGTGCAATGTTGCAGTATTACACTAATCTCGTTCAACAAGCGTAACACTCTGCATGCATCAGGGGAAGTTCCGTCCCGTTACTGCAATGCGATGACGCGTCGGATAACTGAAAGCATCATTTACGAGCTCCTCAGATGACCGGGATGTCCAGTTGTGAACGGCATTACATGCATGTAAAAATATACAAGTAAGCCATTCTACGAAGCTGACTGCACGCAAACTTTATATTTCACCTTGTTTAATATATAGAAAATATGACCGACCCCCCCCCCCCCCCCCCCCCTACTTATTACTTTTTTGGCATACTCGCGAAATACAGAAATGGAAGCCTTTCTGCTGTCACCGTAGGCGCTCGATCGCCTCTGTTGTTGACATAACGTTTTCTTTGATTGGAGTCGGTGGCACATATCAAGGCGCCAGGTGTATCGCTTCTTCCAGGCAAACCACGAGGTGAATTGTAGACGAAATATAAGAGGACTGGGGGAAAGGGAGGGCGCAGCGGTCGCTTCCTCGTGGGTTGCCATCGTCTTGAGCGGCCTACATTCGTACTTGGCGGCCATTCACTTTCGAAAAACGCGGCCGTGTTTTCGCCGCGCCGGCGAAACCTGCGAGCTAGCATTCTTTCGTTGTAACTTTTTTTTACGCGCGCCTTGGTCATTCGTTCGCACAGTTATGTACAACACGGGCATCATGGTTGACGTCCTTGTGTCAGTGATCAGGGGCGGTATTCTGTAAGAGTCTACTTAGTGGACTGTCCATTTCGGCTGTCGCTGATTGGCTGCTGCTTGACGTGCAGGAAGGAGACTGGCTGGCACCTTCCTGAACGTCAAGCAGCAGCCAGTCAGCGACAGCCGAAATGGACTGTCCACTAAGTAGACTCTTACAGAATACCGCCCCAGGTGACACTTGTGGTGAGCAAGGTCGCGCGAACGCTTGTATACTGTACTATCCTACAGCGCTTCTTTAGCGAGTCTTCATCTGTTTTTTTTTTTTTTTTTTTTTTTTTTTTTTTCTTAGCTGTGTAAATCGTCTACTTTATTGGCGCGCATGTTGTTGATCCGAATAAGCGTGGGCAATACCGACGTTGCCTTGCGAATGCCGATGAGTTGCACTGGAGCATTCGGCATGCTGCTTTCAGGGTCTACTCCGTCTTCATTACGTTTCAGGTGGGGAGTTAATGTTGGGCAGGAGTAAGAAAAAAAAATTTTAAAATAGGCGAACGCGAGCACCCTGCCGAAGCGTGAACAGTTTTTTTTTTTTTTTTTTTCCTTGTGCGAGCACGCAGAAGCTTCGCGTGTAATTATATGCGGAATTAAATCGCGACACCGACCGAAATGAGGTTAGCCTCCCACTGGTGCAGCATTCCGCGCCTTTATAAGAGGCGGAATGCGTGCCCCCTCTTCGCGTGTGAGGTCAGTTTCCTCCCGTGTTCGGCATGTGCAAACATTGGAGGCAGCCTCTCCCGATTTTTATCGTTACTCGGGCTGTTAATTTGTGCACTCTGGCCCGTATAGCGATGTGTCGTGGCGTCGTCCAGTGCATGCATATACGGTCCTAATGAATCCTGCATTTATGGGAAGCGCTCGGGCCGCGCGATCACGGGCAGTTGGTTGTACGTCAGATTTCTCGGGTGTCCCGGAAAAAGTGCTGGCGCTGTGATTGTTCAAGTGCCGTGGGAACTATATGGTTTGTACACGGATTTGTCTAACCTTCGTGGTTGTGGCTTCAGACGTCCCTGTGGCTTTGCTTACTTCGCTTTATCTTTCTAAATTTCCAAGCACTGAATTTTAGAAACGGCAGTTCAGTAAGTTTCTGCGCACGCGAGTAATCATTTCAAATGGTTATATTTATACCGCAAATAACATAGCGTTGAAAACGATCAATTTGCGGAGTCACGATGCCGTTTGTAGCAAAAAGGTTAAAGTTTAGGCAAATTCATGTATACGGCCAGTCATTCCCGTACCTGCTGAATCGCCGTAGGCACTGACGCCAAAGTTTCCTCTAGTAATTTCTTGTGGGAAACTCGGATGTTTGTGTGGCCTCTGAGATCGCACTGTGACACCTCTCGGAGGCCACGTAATTTCTATCCCCGTTGCGCGCGCGGTGTTATACTGCGGTCACTCTGCGAAGGGCGGCAGTATATTGCGCGGACGTTTCCCTGCTGAGCACGAGACCGCGAGTTCGAATGCGGACCGGCGCGCTTTGCAACATTGTAGTGTCGTCGCGTTGCCCAGTCTCTGTTGTCGTGTGTTCGTTACAGTTGACCAAAACTGAAATGCCCCGCCTATACTACCGTTAATGGTGGCGCGCGTAATGCGATGGCGTGACTCCGGAGGTTTTGTCGGAAGCAACATTAAGGTGTGATACTGCTTTCGTTTTTTGAATTGTTTCGAAGTATATACTCGCTGGAGCATGTATACCGTTGTGTCGTTTCCCATTCAGCACCGATTTCGACCGTGTTCGACCAACTGCGGTGCCTCCTCCGAAGAGCAAACAATGCGTTCTCTGCTGCGGGGGCGATCATTTGCCCCGCAGCCAAAGATCGACCTGCAGGTTCCTGGGCGGTTTCGGCCCAGCTTCTCCATCGTCGCTTCCTCCCTCCTTTCCACTCGCCGTGTATCGAGGTCGCTGCGACATCGACCAATGGGCCACAGCGTCCTTCACTCTCAGAACAAGGTCGTTCTATATTATGTCACCATATTCACTATACCTTTGGTATGACGGCCTGTATAATAACGGCAAAGTTAGTAACTTTACTAAGCGAGGTAGTCACCGTTACTAATGGGGTTCAGCCACCTACTCTAAAAAAGCGTAGTTCACCGGATACAAAGTTTCTATAGCCTTACAACGCGTTTATCAGACGTATACTCAAAAAATATGCTATGCCATGGATGCGATATTTCAGAGTTTGATAAATGCGTTGTAGGAAAAAAATTTTGCATCCGTTGTCGCTAACTTCGTTTTGGAGCTGGTATAGCGGATCCCCATTAGTAACAGTGACGTTACACCTTGTTGCGATAACATTTTAGCGCCCGAAGAAAAGGACAAAAGGGAGACGTAGACACCGCCGCCCTTTTGTCCTTATCTCCTGGCGCTAAAGTGTTTGATCAAAGTTCGTATACGAACACGCCCAACATACAGCAGTGTTTCGTATACCTTGTTCATTTAGTAAAGTTGCTAACTCTATCGTTACTGTACCGGTCGTTATACCAAAGTATATAGTGAGTATTGTGACTACTAGTAATTACATTTCTTTGAGTGTTGGTCTAACCTGTACTGTACTGGCGGATTTTCGAGTTCTCATCTCTGTGCTACCTCGCGTCAATTTTTCGCGAACGCCCAGATGATTGCGAGACTACGGTTGTTAAAAGCCGATTTCGAGCAAGCTACTTGTTTACTGTAGACACCCATTTGACCCCGTAAGAACGGCAGTTATGCTGGTTGCGTACATCAGCTTGTGTGCATAGGAGTCTAAAATGGGTATTTGTTTTAATAGCAGGACCGGTTGGCAGACGAGGCGGAAAGTGCATTTATGGTTCCTACGCGTGTTCAAGGGGACGAACCGGAATAACGCAATATCCGCTTTAGAAGATGCGTTAGTAAGGAAGTGTGAAGTTTACTGCGTCTTTCCTGTTGAGCTGCAGTGACGATTACCGCACGTTCCGCTTGTCCTTACGCTGAGTTTGCGTCGTAGCTGAAAAAGTTGACGTCACCGATGGCTATCCTCTTTCGGCATCCTCTTTGCGCGTGTTGTTTTCTTGGTATGCAAGCAACACAAATGCTTCTTCGGCTCGTTCGTACCCTGCGGGAAAACGACCTTGGCCTTTTTTAACTTGCATTTCCGCTCGTGGACGAGACGTTCTTCTGTTAGGAGCGGTGACGACCGTGTGTATAGCCAGAAATACGTGGCCTCCGTTGACCGACAACGAAGCGCGACAATCTCGGTGGAAATGTTCGTGATGAAGACAAAAATCCCAGCCCAAGCACTCCGAACAGATGGTTAACCAGCGAAGCTGAAACGTGCGGCCCCGGTGTTCATCACTGGGTTAATTCCGACGGTACGTTAGTCCTTCTCAGTTATTGGATACGACTGTGTTTCTTAATGAGTTAACATACACACGTTCGCCTACGACGGAGAAAACGACGTCACTGACGGTCATGATGCCCGCAGTCCGCCGTTGTCGCATTGCCGCTTGCGATTCTTTAAAATTAAATTTGTCCGTCACGGAAGACAACGAAGGGCTCATAACCCCTTAGGCCGTACCCCCGTAAACGCAGCCTCTCCATTACGACGACAGAAGTGAAATTCTGCGCTGGAATGATGAGCGGCAACGGAGCCAGCTGTGGAAGACGACGACGACGACGCTCGAGCCATTGCTGATGATAGTTTCTGCGTACAGGCGACAGACGGACAATCGGCTAGCCATATGCAGCTTGCCTGTGAATCGGTGCTTCTTATGCATCGCTTTGATTTCTACTATACACCACATGCCCACCGAGTCGCACCTGTTTTCCGTCATTTACATTTGTAGCAAGAAGGAAAAATAAACTTCACATTATAATTTGTATTGCGTGAGTGAGCCGTAACCGCCATGTTCATGATGCATTACTTTGAGCAAATTCCCACACACGTTTTAAAGGACGGAAACGGGAACGAACAGGGAAAACACAAAGCGCGTGGATTTGTATACATAATGTGCGTAGCACGTGAACGAAATCATTAGACAGTTTTAGTTTAGCGTTAGCGTAATAGCGGGGTTACGGGAAATAGCGTTACCGTTCCGCAAACGAACTTTGCAGAAAGAGAGTTTTAGTATAGCGTGATAGCGTAGCTTACGTGCGGGACGCTATTCCATTACGCTTTGAATTTTGCATACACAGGGCACCTAATTCTATGTGTGTGTGCGTCCGGAAAGTGCGATAGGCAGCGCAATGGAAACCAGGAGCGCGTTGTATTTTTACTTCACATGTCCGTCGATCTGCAACGAACCAGACAAGCAGTACAAGCTGTCTACCATAGCCTCCGAAATCCTAACATCTCAGAGGCCATATGCCGTCGTCGCGCCTATCTCCCGACTTTAGCAACAGATAGCGCTCGCATCTCAGAAAAAAATTTTCTCGTTAGGCTTAGGCGCGTTCGAAACGAGAAGCGATCTCGAAAATTTCTCAAGATTAGCCATAACACTCTCTCGGCGAAGCGGCATGAGACTAAGCAAAAGCCGTTTACGCAGTCATTTGCTACGAACGAAGTGAATTCTACAAAAACAACGCCAAATTCAGTTCGAAGCGGGCGACCGGGACCGCCGCCATGTTTTACGTACACTACGTACAACACGCTAACACGGTAACGTTAGACAGTTTTAGTTTAGCGTGGTTACCGGAATAGCGGGCGTACCGGAATAGCGGGATCAAAGTGCGCATGCGCAGAACGCTAACCGACCCGTACCGTTTACCGTGCGCACGCTATTTCTCAGAGTTAACGTTACCGTGTTAGCGTGGTGTACGTAGTGTACGTAAAACATGGCGGCGGTCCCGGTCGCCCGCTTCGAACTGAATTTGGCGTTGTTTTTGGAGAATTCACTTCG
Source organism: Dermacentor silvarum (assembly GCF_013339745.2). NCBI lineage: Eukaryota > Metazoa > Arthropoda > Arachnida > Ixodida > Ixodidae > Dermacentor > Dermacentor silvarum. The sequence goes on along the minus strand of NC_051157.2, from coordinate 44,490,427 downwards.
TTCGTAGCAAATGACTGCGTAAACGGCTTTTGCTTAGTCTCATGCCGCTTCGCCGAGAGAGTGTTATGGCTAATCTTGAGGAATTTTCGAGATCGCTTCTCGTTTCGAACGCGCCTAAGCCTAACGAGAGAATTTTTATTTGAGATGCGAGCGCCATCTGTCGCTAAAGTCGGGAGATAGGCGCGACGACGGCATATAGCCTCTGAGATGGGAGGATTTCGGAGGCTATGGTAGACAGCTTGTACTGCTTGTCTGTTTCGTTGCAGATCGACGGACATGTGAAGTAAAAATACAACGCGCTCCTGGGTTCCATTGCGCTGCCTATCGCACTTTCCGGACGCACACACACATAGAATTAGGTGCCCTGTGTATGCGAAATTCAAAGCGTAATGGAATAGCGTCCCGCACGTAAACTACGCTATCACGCTATACTAAAACTCTCTTTCTGCAAACTTCGTTTGCGGAACGGTAACGCTATTTCCCGTAACCCCGCTATTACGCTAACGCTAAACTAAAACTGTCTGTTAACTCTGAGAAATAGCGTGCGCACGGTAAACGGTATGGGTCGGTTAGCGTTCTGCGCATGCGCACTTCGATCCCGCTATTCCGGTACGCCCGCTATTCCGGTAACCACGCTAAACTAAAACTGTCTATTGGCATTCAAATTGGGGGACGCAAGCGGCTTGCGTAATACTCTCGGTTTTCAGGTATCCGCCTGCGTGCGCAAGTCTCTTGCGTTTCCTAATCTAAAGTCTACACTTCGTCCCAATTGTCTTCGTCCTTCGGAATGTGCCATACTGTGCTGAGTGTCGCATTCCTACTTGGTATATACCTCCGTTTCTCGAGCCAGCGAAGCCGCCCTTCGCGATTGACCGCGACGAAATGCACAGAGTGTTTGTAAAGTATATCCTTGCGTAGCGCCCGCAGCGTGCTGTCAATTGCTTCCCGTCTCGCCCGTGGTGTCTTCAGATATCCTGGCCTCCTCCTTCGCCCCCTTCCCTCCTTTGCTTTCTCTTTTTCGTCTACGGCAGGCACGCGAGCGGAAGCTAGCACATGCCGAAGTGAAAATTAAATTTAAATTCACCGTTACGTCCGTCGACATTAGGGCGACCCCGCCCGAATGAAGTGCGCAACAATCATCGTGCGGGCGTTGCGGAGGAAAAGGGGGTCTGCAATCGTTTCTCGTACGTCCCGCGTACCAACCGCCGCCTACTTCCTCGTCTTCGTCGTCAAGCTGTGCGGTAGGGCCCTGTTCACTCCGAACCATTAGGCAGCGGGGAAAAGGCCACGACGGCACCCTTGCGGGGACGGGTGTTCGCCTGTGTACACTGGTTATGGGACGCAATTATTTGCGCGGGGGAATGTCAGCCCGTCTATCCGTCGCTCGCAACGAGGAATGATGCTGCATATCACCCCCCACCCCTCCGCTCACCGCCTAGCCTTACCCTACTTGCCTTTTTGTGTCGCTATCATCTAGTGTGTGCTTGCCTTTTCCGTGACGTTGAAACGCAGCTCATACTTGTAGTACTTGGTATCGGATAGATATTCGTTCTTCGCTCTTCTTCGACGTCGTTGGCGGGCTACCGTAGGTGTCGTACGGAAAAGTAAAACGCGGGAAAGTGAAAGGTGTTGTCTTTCGTGCGTGCATGCTGGGTGGCATCAGTTTCGCCTTTTGTTTTAGGACAAGGTAAACTGATTAGTCTCTGGCGCTTGGTTAGGAGGAGGTCGTGTCTCTTGACGAGATTGACCCATAACGAACGAGCAGTGGAAAAAGAGATCTCCTCCTCTCCTTGCCCCGCGTAGCCTCTCTCTCTCTCGCTCGAGAGAGAGAGAGAGAGAGAGAGAGATGGCGCCCTGAAGGAAAGACTCGGCTCAGATGGCTTGGTGGAGTAATACTCACTTTTCCTCGGAAAGGCCCCGGCGCCATTCCCTGCCTCATACCGAGTCGTTCTTTATTTGTGTTTCTTATCTCTGTTCAGCGAGTCTATCACTCGCCGTGAGTACCGCCGTCGCGTCTCCCGCACGCGCGTAGCGCCGAGGGCTTCTTTCCTTTTATTGAGCTGCCTGCGCTGGGATTCGCCGCCTCGGGCTACGTGCGGGCCTGTCGAAGCCGCGCTGCCTGTTAATCCAATTACTCGATCGGCCGGACCGGTTGGCATGACGCTTCGCCTATTCTGCAGAAGTCTCTCTCTGTCGTTGTCCCGTACTTTCCTTTTGGTTTTGTGGGACGAGAATCTCATTGTAATCGCTTTTTTACTTTATTTTCTAGTGACGCCACGTTCTGAACGATGATAGGTATTCTGTGGATCCCTCCGGCATTTTCTTTTTCGTGTCCCCCCCTTCTCGCCTGTTTCTGCGTGGACGTTGACGGCTTCTTGGCGACCGATGTACTCTTGATGCCCGTGCATTCGTCGGTTGCCTCGTATACGACCGCGGGCCATGCTACCTATACCCCTTGTCGTCCAGTGCACTGCTCTGTTTCGATCTGTTGTCGGGACACCGAGCACCGCATTGTAACGGGGTCGTATCGATCACTCCATTTCCGGCGGGCCGGTCGGCCCGGGGCTAGCCGCTTGCTTTGAAGAATGACCTGTCGTGATTCTACTGCGATATTTCGTGAAGTGACCTCCCGTATCGCGACTCGTATAGCCAGATTTTATCCAGCTGGCTGTTATTTGGGTAGTGGGTAATTTTGTATTGATTTAAGTACTCTTCACTTGCGGGTCGTTGCGTGCCTGCTTGCTTGTTTTTCCACGTTTCTTTGCTGTTGCCGTACGTTGAGAGATGAAAGGGACATTTGTGCGACATATCGCATCGTTGTGCTTCGGGCGATAGCTACAGCGAGAAGTTGCACATCAGCTGCAATTTTCTCTCTCTCTCTCTCTCTCTCTATGTATGTATGTATGTATGTATGTATGTATGTATGTATGTATGTATGTATGTATGTATGTATGTATGTATGTAGCGCGAGCTCTAAGTAGAGCGTAGACTAGCGATTGCGTCTTCGAGTACATGCTTTAAGGTGTAGTGATCGAAGAACCCGTAAATGGACTCCGAAACATCCGTCTCATCTTAAGACTTGGTCTGTGACCGTCTTCCATGTCTAAGGTGGTCTGTAGGCAATGCCCAAGGAATCGAGCAGTCGCTAAATTAAATGCTAAGTTTGCGCGCGCGGTAGGCACGTAACTCGAAAGCAACGAACAGAACGAGTATTTTTTCTTCTTTTTTTTTTAAAGTTTGACGCTGGAACAGTTCGGCCCAAGCGTCGTCGTTGCTTCACCTTCGACCGCGCTCGGTCTTCAAAGCGGTCGTTCCGTCAGAAAAGCAGTTCGAGGATCTCAGAAAGGTAGGAAGTAGTAAACCGTCCCCCGCCCGACTCGAAAGCATTTTTCACGTCGCCGCTGTCAAAACATTTGCGAGCGCTCTTAAATTCAATCTAGATGTCCCTCGCCGATATTGCCACGCAGCCCTCCCCTTCTGCTTATCAGGCAGACTCTCCGCCGCATAGTGACGAGCGGTCCCTCGTTGTTGTGTAACTCCCAGCTCTGCCCATGAGAAGACCGCTACGGAAACGGCTCGCATCCCCCTCGAAGCGCTTTCTGAGCGAAAAGCGAAGACGCCGCGTGGTGGCTGAGGTAAGGAATAAAAACAAAGAAACGGAAACGCAGGTACGCGTATACTCTTCCGCGCAGTTCGCTCTCCACTCACTGTTTACCGTCCCGATGTTTCGAAAAAAAAAAAAAAGTGAAGGAAGTACGAAAGTGCCAGCTGGTTGCGCGCAATGAATCAAGCTCGAAATGTCTATTCGAGACACGTACGGCACACGGCGGCTGACTCTGTACCTTTCTGCCTCTCCCTCGGCTCGGCCTCTCGTCATCGTCGTTGGGCGGTGGTCTTCTATCTTTCTCCCTGCCCGTACGTCGCCGTATCGTATGGGGACGGTGGTCACGTGGGCCGCTTTTGGCTTTCCGAACATGGAGAGGTCGGCCATCATCGAGGCGGCCATCCTCTCTCCTGTCCGACGTGTCAAGGTCGATTTCGAGGGCGGCAGCCCGTTGGGGCCCGCCACCATCGAAGCCGTTGGTGGCCGAGCTTGTAGTGGATCCGCTTTCGGTTTCGTATCTCTTGCTCTTTCTCTCCTTACTTTTCGCACCCTCGCACGTTGTTATGCTTGGCGCTTGCATTCTCGTGTTCCATGTCTGGCGATGCGCAACTTCGTCACGCTTCCAATTTGCGATTGAGATGGAATGCTCTCGCTTGCGAAATAAAAGCGGCCTGGTGGCGGTTTCTGATATAGCCGTCGCGTCGAAAAACATCTATTGGCAAAGGGCTTATCTGTCATTTGCTGCATTCCCATTCGAATGGTGCTTAGGTAGTGGGCGACTTTATAATAAGTGCCTTACACAAACACCGTCACCCACGCGCCTGCACGAGCCGCGCAAACGGAGCTTGTGGCTTGCCCGTCGGTAATTTCAACTTTCAGCGGCCTCGGTGGCTGAGTGGAGTCTCCGACGTTGGTTGAGCATACTGCTGAGTATGAAGTCGTTCGTTTTATTCCCGTCTTCCTATGGGGGCGTGGTGCAAATAATTATTCGTATACATTTAGGTGCACGTTTAAGGAACACGCCGTGTGGTGGTAAAGAGCTAATCCTCCGCTACGGCGTTGATTGGGACGTTCATACGAACAAATTAATGAATCAACCGATCCATCGCATTTATTTTTGCTCCGAATCTTGTAGACGACATGGAAACCGAGACTGTTGTTGCTGTGGCCTCAACACTTGAATGTCTGCGAATTCCACTGCTGACTCGCACAGCGCTCTCTATATAGTCACGTGTGCGCCACGAGACACATTTAGTGCATCGCAAGGAGTTCCTGTTTCTGCCTTGTCTTGAAAGCGGAATCGCGGTGTATGGAAATTTTATGAAATTATGGCGCGTTGGCAGATTGTAGCTTTGTAATTATGACTGGCGATTGCTTACACCGTTACAATTTAGGAGGCTTGACCGCTCCTGCAGTCGTAAGTGGATGCCTCTCCGCGCGACTGCCGCATCTGTTGATCTAAATTCCAGCTCCAACGGTGACTTCGTGAAGAAATATACATATTTCGCTACTTACGGGCTCCGAAAGCTTTTGCGGTTGGCTGCACGTCGTGACGCATTGCCGCTATATAGTGCGCGGTGAATGTCGCATTGGGTTGCGTATCACATGTACAGTATGGTCAACTCTTAATAGGAACACCTAATTGTCATTCCAGCACCGATTAGAACTACATGCTTTGATACGAAGGCCCGGGTATTTTTTTTTTTATCAAGTGGCATTTACATCTATAGACATTCACCTAACGTGTCGCATCAAACTTTCTTGCTAAGTGGAATAAGCGTTGGAAGTCGCGCTATAGTTTGAATGCTAATTAGGCGTTTCATTTAAAGGGACACTACAGAGGAGCATTGCGTTAAACTGCATTAGTAAATTACGCTTGTGTAATAATAGCAAAAGGACCACTCTTATACTGAGAGGAAGCTTTGATCGTAAGCCAGGAAAGACAGCAAAACGCTAGAAAGACTTGTGGCGAGCACTGGCGACGCCGCCCTGAACTTCCCGCACTAGCTCGGCGTCACCTCAGGAATTTCGATAATGTATCAAATGTTACTGCTAAAGAAGCGCTGGAACACATTCTAAAAGAACCAAAGTCTCACCAATGCACGTTTCGACAACTTTTCCCGGCTCAGAAAGATGCATTCAAATCAGTAATCTGCGGTGTACCGACGCTCACGTTGTGGCGCAAAATTAAAATCGGAGAAACTTTGCCTCCATTTTCTCTAGTGATAAGCAATATTTTCCTGCCAACAAAGTGAAAATCGTTTTGAAACAATACCTTTCCAGTCTTCATTATAATCTAGTTGCTGCTCCCTAATGTCCTTTTTAAAGCGCTGCGAATATATTTTCAACGTTGCAGGAACTCTGCCACGCCATTCTAGCGTGTATGAAACGGTGACATTTAGCAAGTATGAAGGTTGGGAAATGTACATATTTAGATACTGAAGTTGTCTCAAAACGCCATATCTGGCGTGAACATTGTCGTGACGTCATGACATCAGGCATATAAGTATGTTGCTCACAAACTAAGCATGCTGAGTGCGTCAGCGCTCGCGTGACATCCACAGCGCGCACGGGAATGGAGCCAGCCGTTGTATCCTGAAGCATCCACGTGCTGGGTCCCCGTAACTGACTCTTGGAATCAAGTAATCAATAGTAAATCACGTAGGACGCGCTCAGGCACCTATCGGTATATTTCCTGTGGTTTAGAGGGTTTGGACGTTTAATTAACTTGAAAGATAACAAGTCCAAAATGTCACGTGAGTACTCATTTAACCCTGTAAGGTCGAACGTATCATTTATGCTACACTGAGCTTGATTACTCAGAGTTCCTATTTAACCGCACTTATAACCTGTATGGCGTTTTTGATACGCCGGAGCGATGTTTCAGTTGCGTACAGTTCAGAAAAAAAGTTTGCTGTTCTAATTAACCTTTGACTCAGTTATTTTCTTTTTATTGCATGATATGAAGGTGAACAAGTTGTTCACCTCCGTGAAGCGGGCATTTGGGCCATTATATAAAGTTGAGAATGAACCAGTGTGTAGTGTACACGTCACCGGGAAGAGAGCGCGGGTGGACGAGCGAGATTGACGCCGGGCGTGTCTGCCCTCTCGACGGGATTTGCGCAAGGCCCGCCTGCCTCGTCGAGTGCAGTCGATCGGAACGGTGTACGCGGCGGGTCGGCGGCGGTGGAGGTCGGGACCTTCTCTGCCCTTCGAGCAACGGCGCTGCCGCCGCCGGATTGGCGCGCACGCAGCTTCCCTCGTCGGCGGTCGCCGGCCGCGGTGGCATCTCCTCATCCACTCGAGGGCGATGTGTGTTAGCGCACTCGAACCCGCGTGGCTGAGAATGCGCACAGCCAACGCACGCGCGCGCGTGTGTGTAAAGAGTGAAGGGAGGTTGTTCTTTTCAGCGTGGGAAGCAGCGGACCACTTCTACAGTTCCCTCCGGCTGTATACCTATACCGAGCTGCTTCCGGAGTTTCGCTTCCCGCTGCTGCGACGAAAAAAAAAAAAAAAAAACACGCGTTTCTTCTCTCGAATGCTGTTGTTCGATCTTCCGTGCAGTGCCTCTATAAATCTAGGCGAAGCTTATTCATCCTCTTGCGAAATGTTCGCGCAGTGTGCTGTATTTTGGAAAGGTCGAACAGCTAGCTAGCTGTACAGTCGAACCCGGATATATCGAATCTGTAGGGGATCACAAAACAGCTCGACGTATATGTAATTCGATATATAAAATGTTATGCAACATTTTTAGAGGAATGTTACTGCTGTTCGTTGTACACAATAATTCGTTGTGTGCGTTCGGTATATCCGGGTTCGACTGTATTTGCACTTTTTTGTGTATTTGCCGGTTACTAGGGGACAACAATCGATCCATCGACTCATTCGTGGACGTCGAAACAACTGAGACCCAGGACATGTTAATTATTTTTATCGTTTAAGGTCTAATGTTCCGGAGGTATTATAAATTACACTGCAGGTCTCTTCTAATGGAAGGGGAGCAGAGCAGGAGATGGGGAATAAGACGTGTTAATTAAGTTGATTCAGAAATTAGTTTGGGGAGGTGGAAGAAATTACACAGGCTTCTGGACCCGCAGTATAGCAAGTCTGGCGTGCACAAATTGGGTTTGGAGGAGAGAAAACTTCCAAACTAATTAGTCGTCGTTTCGTTTTCCCCCGTTTCTGTATTCCACGAGTCGCCCGAACCCCCCCTTCCGCTAAAGGAACTCGCTCGTGGGAAAAAAGAGAACGTCGTTCTTTTGTCTCGGCGTAACAGTAATCTTGTTGCCCCTCCGGCACTTCTCAGCAGGCTAAGCAGAGATCGCTCCCTTTTCTTCGCATTCACGACGTCGTCGCCGTTTGGTATTCAACGTCGCGCTCTCCGCCGCATTTGTCGCTGTTATATAGGCTCGCGCCGTATGTACGACTCTGGCGTGCGGTTCCGCGGCCCCCTTTTGTTGCCTCGCGAGCAGCGTGTGTCGTTCAACACGCGAAGTGGCTATACCTTTCTGTCTCTCTCGAAAAAAAAAAAAAAATTCAGAAATATAAATTACTCACACACGGAGAAAACGAGTACTTGGCCCCACAACTCGCTTCAGCCCCACATTTCGTTTTCCTTTCGCTGGGCAACACAGCGAGCGGGTCAGTCGGCCAGCGGGGGCCCTCTTGTTTGTCGAAACCGAGATCCTACTTCCTGAGTGGCATTTCCCTTTCGCGTCACCCCCCCCTTCCTCTCGAGATCGACACCTGTGCTCGCCCGCTGTTGCTGCTGTTTGCCTGGAAGAGTCAGGCTCCGTCGCATGCAACGCTCGATTGCCGGATTGCAACGCCCGGATGGTGGGCAGAAAAGACTTCTTTCTTCTATCGCCGGCCTTTTCCTTCGTGCCCTCTCGACTATTACTTCTTTCTTTCTTTTGCACCGAGAGCTGTTGAGGGGAGAGGGAGCGCTTTTCTAAGGAAAGAACGCTCTTTTTCTTGCGTCCCTGTTGCTGTTTCTCCTCAATGCTAATGGTCTGCCGTCGCCGCCGCTCGTCTTCATCATCCGTTCTTGTTCCCCTTGCGCAAAAATCCCTCTTCCTTGACTTATTATATTTTCGTTTTGGACGACGTCGAGTGGGGCGTGCGCGTCGTGCGCTCGCGTGTGTCTGTCCGTCGCTGCTCTCATCTTCCGTCCGGATATGTTGTCCCCCCTCCCTGCTCCTTGCTTTCGCTCTGTCCGGCGCTGTGTGACAAGCGGCCATGTTTTGTCGCCATGTACGCTCTCACGTTCGAGCGAAGCCATTCTTCCACTACGCAGCCCCTCACTGTATAGTTTTGTGCGGCGCTGTAAAGCAGGGAGCTGCCGAAGAAGCCCAGGCAGCTAGGTTTGTTGCAAGGAAAGGAGCTGGTTTCTGGACTTGGGGGGACGATCTCTGCCGCGGTGACTTAATTGTTCGGTGCTCGCTTAGTGAAATAGGTATACTGCTGTTTCCAACCGAATGTAGGACGAGGAGTACGCGGACGAACTTGAGAATAAGCGACGGGAAAGTGCCGCTTGGAAGAAGTGGTGGAGTTGTTGCGCGCCTTTTCGGTGCGCTCTCAGGTATACAGCGCTATATCGCGGCACTGCACGGAACTTCTGCCGAGACGGACTATAATTTGACGCGCCGTGTGGGCGTGGTGAAAGGAGCGCGAGCGCCTTTGAAAGTGCTCCTTGCTACACACGATCACTGAACGCATTTATGCACCTCGCGCCTTCACATTGTGAGCGCGGCAGCTAACGCGAGCCGGATTGTTGGAGGCCCGGCATGCTGCCGTCGGGATGAGAAGTGTGTGAGGGGGAGAGGTGACGATGCGCCGGCGCCCTTGGTAGCTCGAGTTTCGATGGCGCGCAGTTCAGTAATGCTTAAACGTTTAATCCGTCCGGGAAAGTCTAATCGTCGTTTTTCGCCGAACGCTCTATTAGTCTCGGCGTATATCAAGTTACGCTCTTCAGTGTTACGGCCTCTTATTTCGGTGAAATTCAATAGATGGATGGATGGATGTAAAACTTTAATGAACGTCCTGAGGTACGCGACTCAGCGCGCAGCGGGCCGCTCCCACGTTTCGATAGGTATACTTTATATAACATTCTCTTACTTCCTTACTCGGATACAACCGCTCCTGTACACGCCGTTTGCTCTCTCTCTCCCAGGTTCTCTGGCGCGAATAGTCTTTGCTCACTTCGTTTGACATAGCATATGCTTGTACTGTAGCTGGCCGCGCGCAGAGGATGTTAATCGGCGTTGTCCCACACTGGATCGTGCGCATGACACAAAATGACATGGAATCAATGTTACGACACGGAGTATATTATCATGCACTCAGTCTACGAGATTAAGCTGTGACCTTAGGCGCACATATGTCTATATACACTCGCTTTCTCAGCAGACTAGTCCTGCCCTGCCGCCTTAGGATCCTCCCTCTGATCTGGAACTGCGCTCGATCGGCATTGGTCGACGCAGCTGTCCGGGCTTTACGTGCATTTCCTCCGGCGGAAAGCAGCTGAAGCGAACGGCGTGTGCCTTTTCTTTCTTTCTTTCTTTCGGTGTCTTGTAAGGTGCTCGTCCTGGCAGCGGTGTTACGGATTCCCGCTGCGACGACCGATGCCAGGCCCGACCGCGTGCTCGAGCCTGGCTTCTCGCTCGCTTTCCTCTCGCCGCTATTGGTCCGCAGAGCAAATTAGCGTGGCTTCCCCGCTGGGCACTTATGAGCGGCCGCCTGCCTCGGGGCAACGGCGGCAATTGCCGTTCCGGCGGTCTCCCGGGGGAGCTGCTGATTTTTCCTCGCTGCCTCGAGTTCCGTATTGAGCTTCCTTTCCTTTCGGTCTTGCGGGGCGCGTCTAATTTGTTCCTCCGAACGGCGCGCGCAGCAGCAGCTAGCGGCAGTTGTCGACGAGGATGCGCGACGCCGTCTTGTCGAAAAGTGGAGTCGCGTCCTTGCGAAACTCCGTTTTGTGGTTGTTGTTTTCTTGCATACATTGTTTTCGATTAGCCGTGCTCGCGGAATGGTTTGCAGGAATGGTTCTTTTTTCAACACTTGCCGCTATCGACTGCCAAGTCGGTTAACAGATTGGTCGGTCCTTTTTTATTTTTGTATTGCCAACGTGACTCGTAGTATGCACAGCTTGCATTCGATTTCGCGCGGTACAATTTCTGAACCCCAACTGCAACAAAATTTGACTTCGTCTAAATTGGTTGTAAATGAGCATAGTATATCGTACTGAAGCAGTCGGGACGAAACTGCTGGGGCCGATAATTGTCTAATTTTCTTACTAGCCGCCTTTGAACAGCACCTAAGCAGACGACGCGTGCATCTACCTGGTGGTTGGCGGGTACGTATGACGTAAGTCCCAGCACGTCGACTTCGAGATTTTTTAGCGCGCTGCGGGAGCCGCGGGCAAGCCGAGAAGTCAAGCCGCGCGTTCTAATGGCGAATTCCATTGGGAGAACAGGAGCAGGGCGCCGCGCAGTGCGGAGGCGGGCGACAGCGCAGTGAGAGCAGGCACACTCGACCCGCCACTGGAATACAGCGTGCATTCGGAGAGCAGGTGGGAGGGGGACGTGTGAGGAGAAATGAACCATGTGACTAAAGCAATCGACGTCCCATTCTCTTCAGGTGAGCGGCAAAACACGCGTGATCGTCTTGTCGGGCGTAACCATGTCACCGTTTGCGGCCACGTACTACATACTTTTGTGCAGCGCCGACGCATCCCACAAATTGTCCGCCTGCGAAGATCATCTGAAACTGCAACTTGAATCTGAAGTTGAGCTCCAGCAGCTTTCGCTGCTGACACCGTCGAGCGTCTCAAGCACTTCAGCAAGGCGACGACGCTTTGCTGCCGCTGTCCCCCGCGCATCCAACGAGAAGCAAGGCGGACTAGAAATGCCAGGATCTGTCGCTAAATCGCTGCGAAGCTCGCTCGTATCACCGACGTCAAAATCAGCGATGCCAAAACGCCAACTACACTTGGCTGCCGCCATTGCCGCCGCACGCGCCGGCTGAAGCAAAATAAAAAGAAATGAGGAGGATATGACGGTTTAAGTGACGTGACTTCCTCCGTACTCCGCTTTTCAGGCGAGAGCAGTCCGGACTGCTCCCGGCTGCTCTCGGCGCAGCGAAACTGCTCTTGTTCTACCACTGGATGACGGCGCTCCCACTCCTGTTCGACCACTGAAACACGTCGCCTCTGGAACGAGCACTTTCAGCGTGCTTTTGAGTGCTCCTGTTCTCCCAATGGAATTCGCCATAAGTCACGCAGCCCGAAATTTCTTTGCAGTTGGATATATAATATGCCTCGCATCATTATCGGGTAATCCAGATTGGGGGGAATGTCTTTGTTTTTTTATTCCCTTGACGTGTCTTATTCCATCGTATAGCCGAACCCGTTTAGTGGGTTCATGCAGGGTTCGTGAGCGATCGTGTCGGTCTCTCGCTGTGACGTACGCTTCGTCTTTTACCGGACAACTTCATTCAGCTTCCGCAGCGGCGGGCGACGCGTGCACGCGCATGTAAGTACGCAAGGTCAGCCATTCTCGAAATCCGGCGGCGCGAGAAAGTCCGGAACTGGCGAGCGCCTCGCCGCGCTCCTTCGTGCGTAACCGCCGCGCCGGTGGTGGTGCCCGGGGTCATCTCTATCCCCCTCCTGTTGGCGGCTGGCTGCCCGCGGATAGCGCGCGCATACCTTGCCCCCGCCGCAGCCCCGATGCGAAGGATGTCCGTTCTGGCGATGACCCGCGCGCAGCTGAGTGCCGTGGCGCGGCGTAGTGCGCACATTCGTATACCAATGGCCTCCGAGATAGCAGTGCGCAATCTCTGAGGCCATGGTATATCGTATGTCGCCAACTCCGCACAGTGCAGCAGGGAAGAGGTACGAGTCGCGGGAGCCGACCAGAAAAGAGAACCGACCGATGCCGACTGAATGGAAGTTTCACGGAAAAACTAATAGCGTGCAATGGGCGAGAACCCTCCTTCCTCCTCGGAACACGGCAACCGGCTTTTGTTACTGATTTGCCCGCATGATCCCTACTAGCCCTCGCTGCATTGAACGGAATTGGTGAGATGGGAGTTATGTAATCTGCGTGTGCTGACGGACGTGCCCTTTTCCCCTTTGCACACTGCTTTTGTATGTTGGTGCGAATCCCGATTTGGAATCTGTCGGTTAGCCAGTTTCTGGTGCTTTTCGTTTTTGTGTTTTGTCTTTATATACCGCTGGCGGCGTCCGTCCGTTCGGCGAGTTCGCCCTCTGACGTCCCCTCCCCGCCTTGCGAGATGATGAGAAAGGCAGCGCGCGCGCTCCCACGCGCAGGCGTCTTTTAGCGGCGTCGTTCGTGTGTTGTGAAAAGGGCCGACTGGCAAGAAAGCTTGTGCACGCGTGGCTGAGTGGCTCGTCTTGTGCAACCGAGATTCTCTCCTTCGCCACCCGTGTGTCTGTATGTGTAGTGTATGCCGGTAACGCTGGCGAGAAACCCCTCAAGCTTTTCTTCGGGGAAGATCCCGCCGCCTCTCTCGCCCTCCTTTCTCGCTTGTTGTTGCGTTCCGTCTTTTTTTTTTTTTTTTTTGACGCCGAGCGTAGATGCATGCACTCGCGGCCTTCGCGGCGCCTGCGAAGCCGCAGGTGTTGCCCGCGTCGTCGCGCACCTACATGAATACCTTGCTTGCGGCGATAACGTCACCTGCCTTTGCGCGCGCAATACCTCGTGAATTCCGCATGTTCGCAGACGCATGCACGGTGCACTTCCGCGTATTGGCCGAACGCGCTCTTCCTACTTCCAGCGCTATTAAAGAATCCGGTACTTCGTACGTTTGAGAACGGCAACTTCTAAATTTTTTTTTACCTTATTAATTGCGATTCGCGTTGTAGCCAGTCGTAAGTTATGCTAGGCCGGACTTTCTTGGCCTGCGCCATTCGGGAAGCATCGCGTTATCGCGTTGGGACGACAGGGCGAGGTATTCGAGTGATAAAGCGGTGGCAGATAATCTATACAATTTAAACCTGTGCCGTGCGCGGGCGCTTTTTTCCCATTGAGTGCGCTGCCCAAAGACTTCGCAAACCCTTTTCTCATGCCCTTCTCCATGTACTTCCCGGGGCAGTGTCTTGTGTACTTAAAGGGACTGAAAGGGGGGGGGGGGGGATACAACAAGTCGAGCTAGATGTCGAGAAGTGTGACGTCCGCGCTGCCTGATATGTCAGAGGGAGGTCACGTAGAGATTACGTCAACCCGTTCGTTCTGGCGCGGGCAAGGTTCAAGCAGCAGCCGGATCTTCGGCGGCAATTTTCTACGCAACAAATGGACATACTGGCACACAGAAAACGATGACCGACTTCTAGACGACTATTCTATCGATCTCTGAGCTTGATATAATTATCTTTCAGTGCCCCTTCAGTAGGACACCCCAGCGCTGATGGAAGTCATTGCAGCTATGTAGGGACGAGGAAGAGTAGGAAGAGAAGGGGAGTCCATTCGTTGAACAATTCGAACGTTACAAGGAAACTTCTCGGCAGTGTAAGGCGCATAAGAGAGACTGACAATGGCTTCGAGGCGCAAGTTCTGCCCTGGCAGTGCTGCGGGAAGTTGTCACTTTGAGAGCAAGAGAGTCCGTCACTCTAGACCCATGAAGCTCGTGCCATTGGAGGGCGATCTAAACCTTTCTTGTTCATCACCAACGAGGCGCACCACAAACGGAATTGTTGGCGTCCCTAGTTACTTAATCGAGACGACTGGAATGCTTCTCTTTGGGAGGCCGAATAGTTTTGTGTTGCAGGGCTTTTGCGGTCCGTGGAGAGAGAGCCAAAGGGGGTAAGACAGGACCTTTCTCGTTCCGAGGTGTAGCGCTCTCTCCCTCTCCGTCAAATTAATAACCCGTGATCATCCGGCTTTCGCCGGGCCGTTGTTCCCTCGTAGAAGCCGGATGGCGGGCAGACTGCGCCGAGGCATGTATCCACCGCCACGCGCATGTGCTGAGCGACTACTCGCTAGGCTTGCGAAAAGCGGCAGTGAGAGAGAGAGAGGGACGAGGTTGCGTCGACGACTCGCGTCCGCCATTTCTTCATTTGTATTATTATGCGCGCGTGGGTCGCTGCGATGTGCCGCATCGCCGGAACAGAGAGCGTTCGCTGTTGTTTTTTTCTCACCGTTTCGCGGGAATCCGCGCAGGGGCGACACACGAACTCGTGACTCCATGCCGGCCCGTGCATGGCGTGTCGTCACCGCGCTGTGCATGCGGGGGCGTGGGTCTTGCGTGCCTTACTGTGCTGCCAGCGTAGAGTGAGAGAGCAGTTGAAGAAAAGTGAAAGCGCGGCTAAGGCAAGGGGGAGTTGAGAGTGCGGATAGGTGCATGCGCGCGTGGTTTCGAGACGAATGAGCGTATATCCGCCGTATTTTCTTCCCTTTCTTTCCTGTTCCTTTTATTTTTCATTATTCTTTTCCTTTTTTTTTCTTCTTTTTTTTTCGTTTTTTTTTTCTCTTTGTCGCCGACGTGAGTTTACAATGACTACTGCTGTCTGAGCGCTGTAATTGTTTCATTACTGCTTTCTTTTTTTTTAATATTACACGGCTCACATTTTATTTCTTTGCTCTGTCTACCGACCGCTTTGCGTGCAGTGTGCGGCCGGGTGCGGAAGTTTACGCACGGCGGAAGCTACAAGGGAAAAGAGAAACGCAATTACCATTGCAGCCTGGAATTGAGGTTATTGACGTGTTCGTTGGCGGTGGGTTCACCAGCCGGTCTCCTTCGAGTATGCTATGAAAGAAAATAAAATGAGGTGTAGGATGTTTGGCGTGAACTATAGACGACTGTGATAACGGAAAGATTACTTTTTTTTTACCCTGTCCGTGTCTGGTGCGGCCATTTCTCAGTGCATATCCCTCGGGTCGGAGCTTCGTGTGTGTGTGTGTGTGTGTGTGTGCGCGCGCGCGCGCGCGCGCGGAGAGCTCCACATTCTACCATGCGCGAGACAGCCTGTACGCGCAAACTTAGCGGGATGCTTATCGCGTACGGAAAGCTTATCGCACGTATCCGATGTCAGTCGGCGACCGTCGCGTCCGCGGCAGCCATGACAGCAGTCCTAATCTCGATTGCGAGAGCGTTCTTCGTCGGGCGCATTGTTTCGGAGCGTGATACGCCGGGCACAATGCGGAGTGGTGGCATATGTCAAGTGCCCTTGCCGACGCAGCTCTTGAATCGAGTACTATGACCAAGGTTACGTTTTAACGTGCGCGCGTACTTCTGACCTGAGGTATACAGTGACCGCGATCGCATTGTGGACCTTGAATGGGTGTTCAGTCTGAGGGCAGTATAGGAACGTGATCGGCGCCGCATACCTTGGCGGGTTTCGTCTTGTTGGGACGGTGACGCGCATGCGCACATGAGTGACGTTTACACCCATTTCGAGGCCGACTGCAACGAAATGTAGGTCCACGTAGAAAGACTATACTTCAGATTGTGTAAATACATGACCAGCTTGCGTGCAAAATTTTACGTTTGAAAAACGAGCGGATGCGTCATGTAAAGGCTCGCGAAAGTAGGCGTTTTTGACGCCGCGAAACGGAAAAAATGACCCCGCTTTTACCGCTCGCCGGAAATGGCGCATGACTCAGATCGCGTGACTTCTTGGCATGACCTCCGAGATTCGGCACCATCTGCGGCTGCCTGTGGTGCGCTGAAGAGAATCTTTGAGGCTACGTGCTTACGCCATAGCGGCTAACCGCCAGTTGCGCTCGCGTAGTCCGCTAAGGCTCTATTAAAATGCTAATAATTATTATAATAAAATTAATCACTAGCTCTGCGGCTTTGCCAAGATTGCTTCTGTGGGAATATATACTGCTCACTTATTACCAATTTTGTAGGTGTTGGCGAATATCAGCTTTTTCGAATGCGAATAGTAAGCATCGAATAGTCAAACGCAGACGTGTATGTTTAAAGTATAAATATTTATTTCGGTATAATTAGGTGACACCCTTGCAGTGACTAGTGAAAAAAAAAAAAAAGATAGCCAACTTTAACGGACAGTTATGATCAGCTTTAAACGCACGATCAATAATTGCCGTTAAAATGATTCTATGAATAGCCTCTCAACATCTTTAGAGCCTTGTTAGAAAACAAGCTTTTCCAACTTTCAATGCCTGCTGTATGATTATAGCCTTCCAAAAATGCTAAATAAATGGTTGTTGAAAAAAAGTGGAAAAAGAAAAGGAAAAGCTGCTGAAGGACTTGCTTGACGTAGACAAATGTAAAAGGGTCCGCTGCAAGGAATATGTCGCTGGTTGTGGCGTAAAACGTAAAACTGCTACTTGAGCAAGAAACACTAAATTACAGGCCTACAACCAAACATCACACGTTGTCATGTAGGCTGCCGTCGCGAAACTAAAGCTAATCTTCCATTACCCGTTCTGTTTGTGCATTGCGTTGAAAGCTTTTGTCGTAGTTTCGCTTCTGATAATTTGCGATACTTTGTTTAGCAGGCGGAGAGGAGGAATACGACTTTACCATTCGGTTCTTGCGAAATATTTGGTTAGTTTCGATATTCTGAGATATCGAATAGTTAATTTTCGAATACGAGTGCGAATAGTTAGTGCGTAATACTCCATTTGTATTCGAATATTCGCCCACGCCTACAGTTTAGTCGAAGGGAAATTTCGTTGCAGTGGGCCTGTAATTATGAAGGAATCGACACGTTTAGTGATAGTTTAGACTGGTGAAATGTGCTTTCAAAAAACTCATTTTTGTTAATTTCGTGGTGAGAGGTTAATTAGAACAGAAAATTGAGGCCCAAGTTACATTTTTTTTTTTTTTTTGGCTTGTGGCGCCGACCAGGCCAGCACCGGTTATGCGTCAGTATGACGTCACGTATTTCAATGCGTTTTTTCGTATTTGGACCGTTCTGGCGCTCTAAAAGGTTGTCGAGACTTGTGAAGTTTATTCTTTGGTTCCTTTAGAATGCAATGTGTCGATCTTAATTTACCGATGAAGAAAAATAACCATGCTTGTGCAGACGTCGTTAAACATCGATGACATCACGTCGGGAACTTCTCAGACGTTTTACGAACTTCAAGGCGTCATCGCGCACCCGTCTTTCGTTCTTGCGTCTTTTCTGGGTTAAACCGTAA
This sequence comes from Dermacentor silvarum, assembly GCF_013339745.2. Lineage (NCBI taxonomy): Eukaryota > Metazoa > Arthropoda > Arachnida > Ixodida > Ixodidae > Dermacentor > Dermacentor silvarum. The sequence continues at coordinate 44,472,697 of NC_051157.2, read as the reverse complement.
AAGTGATTCTTCCGGTGCGGCATTTTTCTCTTTAATGTCCGACGAAGCTTCATATGTTTTTACGGAAATAAACTGCGTAGAAGCACCTAAAATCACTCGGTTAGACCTGAAGGGATCACCTTCAATATATATATATATATATATATATATATATATATATATATATATATATATATTGTATCGTTATTTATTCTTCGTCCCCATCTTTCAAGCACCAACATTTTCAATACCTTGGATAAACTATCAGATGTTTTCAAACCTTGCTCCGAGTTACGATATAGGTGAGCTTTAGATGGTGAGCGGGTAAGTGCATTTACTCTACTTGCAGCCCGTGAATCTTTATCTACATGCTGCGTTTACGCTTCCCATAAATTGCTTCTCGTACGGGGTTATGCAGGCGCCGTAGGGTTTGCCCCCCTTTTTTTTATGGCCCTATATACAAAAGGCGATAAAAATGCTGGAAACGAGCTTCAGCGTCAATTAGAATGCCGCGCGCGCCGGTTGGATTTATATGGCTATAAACTCTCGCTGAGTGTGTCGGAGGCCGGACGAGCATGCGGTTATATACTACGCGATGCCTTTGTACTGTACGGTACGTGCCACGCGTGTCGGCGTGACGGAACGCGGCGGGCGTCAACGGAAACTGCTCTCGGCGCTCCAATTTGTGAGGGGAAAAATACTGGTGGCAGATGAGTAATGCACAGGATGCGGGTCGCCTATCCCGTCGTTGTAACGTTCGTGGCGTTGGATACAGCCGCCTATACGTCGCGACCTATATGCGTGCGATCTTCGTTGGATCGTAAACATTCCCTTCCAGTATTCCTAAAACCATGCGGGCTCAAGGGTTGCGAAAGCATAGTTTATGAAATCAAGAGTTTGACGAAATCTCGTCTGGTCGGCAAGTAACGGCATAATAGGAAGAAAAACAGAACGCCGACCAAAATGGTGTTGTCTAAAAATTCTTAAACGTTTCGGCTTTACGGAAATTTGCTTTGACGAAGTTTTCGAATAAGCAAACAATTGTTCACCTTTCCGGAAAGTGCAGCCAACTTGTTCTGTATAACCGCGCTGGCAAGGGAGGTGCGGTGCGATGGGGAAGGGGGGGGGGGGGGGGTAATCGGGAGCGATGGCCGTAGATTTCGAAGCGCACGTGATCGAGTCTGCGACGAACAGCGCGCCAGCTTTGACCGTTTCCTTTTTACGTGGAACAATAAGTTCGCCCCTCACTGAAAGCAACCTTATTGGCAGGGAAGCTGTAAATTATTGAAGTGTGAAGTTCTTCTATCCGCGACGTAATTGAACATAGGCCAGCAGAGGAGAGAGCGAATGAATAGAGGGAGTAATATAGGGCGAATGGTGTAAGACACGGCATATAGCAGTAAAATGCTTCGGCACTAAACTACATTTGCGCTATACCTTTGCGCTATCTGACCGCTCTCTTCTTGAGCAAGTGTCGCTTTCCGCGGACTCCGCTAAGTCGCCGCGGTTTTATTAGGCTGCGTGCCGACGAAGCATGCAGCGAAAGCATGTCTCTTTATTTCCCATCGTTCTTCTCCAGGTTCCCAGTTTCAACGAGCCTGCATGTGTGTTCCGTGGCACGGTATAAGTGAGCTCGTTTCTGTGACGCCGGGGCTTCCATCATTTCCACGTGCCTGGAGCATGGTCGTCCCTTCTTATTGCCCGGCAGCTAATCGAGTCGTTGTCGTTCGTGTACGCTGCTCATGCAGTACATGTGTCGTAACCGAAGTCACGCCAGTGCGAGCTCGCGCGTGCCGTCTCTCTCTCTCTCTCTCCCTCCCCCGGCAGCCTCGTGTATGTGTCGTCTCCGAGGTGTCGTTCGCGCCACGCACGGATAGCCACGGGCGAGAAAATTATCGGCCGTGCCCGCGATTACGGCCCGTTTCCTTTGCCGTCCATCGCTCAGCGTCGCTGATTGCGCGCCCGCCCCGTATATACGGAGCTCCACTAAGTCTCTAAATGCGTGCAGTGCAGGGTCCCGTCATCCGATCGGTGGGTGACGAAAGGCCACTGCCGGTGTCCGAACAAGTAGGATACAGGAGTGCTTGACAGCTGTGCTCCGCTAATCTTTCCATTCAGCCTGCAGCCGTGCGTGGCAATAATAAAAATATGGAAAAATAAAAATATGGGGGTGTGTGCGCGCCTAGTGTATCACCTCGCTGTTGTCGTCGTCTCTGCCGGGCGGGCGGGCGGGCGGTCGGTCGGTCGGTCGGGCGCGCGCCACATTCAGCCGCTGTTGGTGACCCACATGGCGCTGTGGGGGCCGGAATGCACAAGAGAGCAAGCCACGTGTCTCCCTTGCGCGGTCGATCGAGAGGCGCTGATTGCGCTCAGCGTGGGACGTAACGCCGTGCGCTGCCTTCGCCGGAGGCGCGGATTTCGGTCGCTCGAACTATCACCATTCGCGTTCGCCGCCTCCAAATCGCTGTGATGCGCAGCTGATTTTTGAGGGGACACTGGTTTGGCGAAATTGCGTTTTTAGCTTGTGTAACGAGCGCAGCTTCAGTAAAGGGCAAATGCATGGTCAATGGACGGACACACCACCAGTTTACACCCAATTTGGGATGCTTAGCGTAATCTTGCGTTAAAATTGAAGTGAACTTGAAACGAGCTTTTTTTTTCATGGCGTTTCTGAGCTGGAAAGGTACATACGTGATGCAGACGTATATGCGCTACTCGTAAGGATGCTTAACATATTAGACATAGTGGTAGAGCTCGTCAGTTCGCGCTTTTTCTGATTGTTGTTCACTCGCCCTCTGTCAGTGAAGTTGTGAGTTCAAATTCACTCGGTAAAAATCGGACAGACGCTTGGGATCGGCCTTCTAGAGGTCGAGGCATTGTAAGGGAGTATTCTGAAGGCGTAATGTTCCCGAATGACACGAACCACCCCCCTTTTTTTTCTTTTTTGGTTGTATGTCAGTGATTGAGATGTTTGACGGAGGCAGAAAGAGTGGTTTGAACTTTAAGGTCATGCAGTCTTCTGGCCCCCGTTATCCTGGCTGTGGGCCAGGATAATGTTAAACTATACCAATATGTTTTTATTCTTAATCCGCCATTAGCCCTCCGTGATCTTTTGACCTATCTGGGAGGGCTATAATGGCGAATTCGGAATAAAAACAGATTGGAATAGTTTTACGTTATAACCGGCCCACAATGGTACCGTTCAAAAGTACGGCAACATAGGATTACTGATACCCTTCAAACGTGAAGTAAGGAAAATAAAAGTTGTAAAGTAAGAAAAAGAAGCTCCACTTTGCATTCCGTTACAGACTGGGTTGTTGGAAGATCAGCATGTCTGTGTCCCGCTGATGCAACGCCGTCTAATGAAATCCTCATAACGAACATCTGATTCGAAAGGCCGGATCGTCGTAGTTGGCCTTCACTCGGTTGTCCTCATAACAAACTACTGATTCGAAAGGCCGCGATCGTCGTAGTTGGCACTCACTGGGCTATATTTGCGCAAGAAAACGCCCCGTCTCCTGCCTTCAGCGTTACGCAAGACGGCTAGGTGCTGTGTCGGCCTGTGATTTGGTGTAATGACCCTTCGTGGCCATAATAGCTTCCAGCGAGCACTTATAGGCTTGTTAAGGACTCGTACTTGGACGCTGTTGCAGTGTCCTCACGCTGGACAGACAGTTAATCGTGTATTGCTTTCATGCCTAAACCTAATTTTGCCAACGAAGATCCTTGTTCGCTCAGAAAAGAATTCGTGCCAAAGGGTTCACCATGCACGCTCAATTTCACCTCTCGTGCAAGGTGCTCTTTTCCGAAGACTTGTAGTAATATCTTTTCTGATAGCGATTGCCCATTATGCTTGGAATCGTATACTTCTTTTCAAGCTTTCGGCAGGCACACATGATATAGTACAGTTAGCTAAGATAGCTAAGCATCATATTTTAGCAGCTACAGTAGAACCCGGATATATCGAATCTGAAGGCAATCACACACACAAAAAAAGTTTGATTTATAGGTAATTCGATATGTAAAATAAAAATTTTATACGCAAATTTTCAAGGGGATTTTACTGCTGTTCGTTGTACACAATTCGTTATTTGTAGGTTCCATATCTCCGGGTTCGACTGTATACTTATAATCTTGACCGCCGGTCAGCAGAACGCAAGTGCAGAAATATATGCTCGGTCTGTGACTCCCATATATAGCATTTCCCTGAAGGCTGTGAGAAAAGAAAAAATACTTCAGCGGACTGGTATAGTGATTTTATTTTTATTTCTTTTTTTTTTTTTTTTCTGTACGCGCTGTCTATAGTTTGAGCGGTGTGCACCTTGCATGGTCGGGCTTTAAGCGTGAGAATATTCCGTCCTTTTATATAGTGCGTGACGTTGCGTGCTGCGCCTCCCCGGCCGTCTACTTCGTAGTTCGCGATCGTGTGGGTGTCGCGGCGTGCGCCCGGCGTCCCTGTCCCCGCCCTTGATGATCGGGGCGCGTCGCGGCGCGCTAGGCCTCGTTGATGCTGGCGCTAACGAACGTGTGTATATGCACTTCCTCCCCGCGCTTTCCCTTTCAACGACGGCAGTTACGCGAGATGCGCGCGTAGCTCCTCTTCCACCGGGCGCGTCTATGCACCTATAGCCACCGCCCGGAAACGGACGTTTGTGTGCGTGTATGGCTATATACGCGGCAACCCATGTAGTAGTAGTAGTGGTCGCTCTACGACCCATCTTTTTTTGCGCGTGTTCGCATTGTTTGGCGCCGCGTGTTACACCTCTCCGGTATGGATGCCACCTGTCGTGAGAAGCTTCACGTGTGAACTGAGTAACGACCTGGTGGTCTGTTGATGAAGCAGATGCGCGTATACGCTTTTTCGCGCACTTGGTGCTTGATGACGACACGCCGTCGTTCGCTGGGAAGCTAGCGCTTGGAGCCGAGAGACGGGGCGAATGTGTGTACTTTTGGAACATTGATGTGGCGTTGTTTCGCAGCTTTCTTTTCGTTGAGGGCACAGGCGAGGGTTCTGAGACAAACTTTGGGAAGAAATGGGCGCGTAAGAGGGGGATGAAAAATGTACTTCGACGATAACAACGATGTCGTGTACAAATTGCTTTGCAAACTGTTAAAGAATGTCGTTTGACGACTTTTCACGGATTTCAGGTTGAAGACACGGTGTTGCGACGAGTCGGCGTGCGTGGGTCTTGCTACTTCGGCGTCACTGACATGTAAGCAATGTTTAAATTTCTTAATTGTCTGCACGTCACCCTCCTCGTGTTCCCTTTATTTAGAAGCTACGAAAACGGCTAAGCGAGGTTCTGGTTCGTATTCTGGTCTCGACATAACCTTCGGGGATACTTTCTTTCGGGCGATGCCACGCCGAAGCCAGGGGCCAGCTGCAAATAAATTTATTTGACGCTATGTGCAAGTAATGCCAGCGAAAGTGATCTGCCGCGAATACGGCCACTTGCGCATACATGTGACAACTGATTTTAGGGTTTCCATGTAGGATGACCTTCAATGTTACTGAACTGAACTTTATTTGGTCCTGTGCTTTCTTAGTGCACCGACAGCAGCTTTTCGTAAGCTTACTCGTGTCTGAATTGTCAGTTTTTCACTATGCATGGCATCTCGGTAACTAGAAACGGCATGTGTAGTGTTGCACAGAACAGACGCGCATGCGTTCGTGTCGCGCAGTTGTGCCCAACAACGTATACTTTGCCTCCGGCACGCTTCCATTGGATGTCAGTTGACATGCCATGTGTTTGTCACACGCGAAATGATGCAGCTGTTCCATTAAAAAGGGGGGTGGCCTGAAGTTATTTTTATTTAAAAAAAATAGAAAAAAAATAGACGGGATGCGCCCTTCAGACGTGACAGTTAAGGATCTGATAGCATGGTAGCCGGCCAGTGGCACGGTCTATATATATACGAACGAATAATTGATGTCCGTAAACCTTTGTATGCCCGTAATAGTTGTTAGTTCAGACAAAGCCAGGCGCGGTGCATTTATAGCTGAGGAGAGTAGCCTGGATAGGCCTTTCGAACGACAGCGAACATCCGATTCGGTTGAATCTTTTTTCCTATGAAACCTCGATCGCACCAGCTAAGCAGTGAAGCCTGTCTTACAATTTCTCGTTTGGCTGTTCATTAGAAGCTTCGTTTACATATAAACTTGACGCGAGCGGTTCGTGTCAGAAGTCGGGCTGACCCAGACTGAGTCGACCGGGTTCACGTGCATTCTGCCAAACGCTTCGAGCTCCCCTGCAGGTGGGCTTACTTATACCTAAAGCACAAGTGTAGCGGTCGCAAGGCACCGAACTAGTGTATTATCCGAACGGCTCGTATAAGCCAGTGCCGCGTAGGTATCCCTAGTTCTTCCCGTTTTAATTGTTTTTCTTTAGGCATCACCGAACAGGTAGAAGGCAGACGCCTGCTGTTATATACTGTACGGCTGATATACGGAAACGAGACATGCATGGCTCCGTTTATTGACTGTATATATTCGGTGTATATCTTCATGTCAATACTCCCATTGTAAGATAGCCGAACGCTGACCTCCGTGAAGTAAAAGAACAGGCGAGTTAGGAAGAGTTTTTCTTTTTCTTGGCTCGTAGGTTACGTGTCGGGGCCAATCTTTCTCCGGCTGCCTGCCGATGCCTTTGCTCTCACCGCATTTTCGCGCGCTTTTGTAAGCGGTGAAAGGGCTGCGCGGGCCCAGCGAGCGGATCGAAATCACGCAGCCGCCAAAGAAAGCCTCGGCCCTTCCGCGCCGCCTCCCTTTATGAAAGCGCGCTGTCACGTGGCCGGCCGTTGCTTTCTTGTGTAGCAGACACGCATCGCCGGAGCCTGGCGCGGAAGTGCACTTACCAACCGCCCGCGCTTACCAAGTGACCTTTCCTCGAGTTTAGGCGCGCGCTCTTTCTTTTGCTCTTCTTCTGAGCGATAGGCGCTGGTTGACCTCTTTTCTTTGTCATGTATGTATATTTCTCCGCGTTTTCTCGGCTGCACTTTGGGGGCGCTCGCGGGTTTTATCGAAGGTTAGTCGAAGTGGCTGTCTTCGGGACGGTTATCTCCGAACGTCGGCGCCGGCGGTACTGTTTCGGCGTCTTCGTCGAAGGTCTCGTCGTGCCCGTAATGCCAATTCAACGAGGCCACTGCCGTGATAGACCTCTATTCGGAAGCACGTCTTTGTAGGTAGAAGGGAGACTGAAACGTTTTGTGTTTTGCTGCGGCAACGTACTTATACCTGTATACGTTGCTGCCGGTGTCCGTGCGTTCTCGGTGACCTCGTACTGCACCTGACTTCTTTCGTTCTTGAAGACTATATATAGTTTTAGACGCTTACTCGTCATTGCTTTTTTTCTTCGTGAGCCATTCACAGGTACTTATATATAGACGTGCGATGCACGCACCTGAGCATAATTCATAACTCTAGTTGAGTCAGGCTATTTCTTATTCAGAGGGCAGTACACTCGAACTGAAACTCGGCCAAGTATACGAAACACAACATTGTCAAATGGCGGGATTGCGCTGTTCATTTCAGCACATAGCTTCCTAAAATAGGAAGCAGGGGAGGCAATAGGAGGCAGTGGGGTGGGGCGGACACGTACATATACTAACTGTGCTGCCTTTTTTATGGTAGCGGCTGCGATGCCCGACAGCAGCTCAACTGTGTTTATGCGCCTTTAGCGAAAGGGTTGCCACTATATTAGTGTGCGAATATTTGAAACTTTCAAATAACGAATCGAATATTGTCCTGTTCTATTTCGGTCCTCGAATAGCCACTGTTTGAAAATACGAATATCTTACGTCGTCGACTGTACACAATGAAACATGAAATTGAACCAGAAATGCGCGATATCGTTATTTCATCCACAGTGGACGTAACGTGCTAGAGCACGCTGCGTCGCTCAGTTACCCAAACATTTTCAACTAAACACGATCATTCGCAATAAAATGTTGTTTAGACACGGCATTCAGCAGTGGACCCACAGGATTACCTGTATAAACTTTATATCATATGGTAATACATGACTGCGTATTCTCCTAAGAGCCCTGAGTTTGCGAACAATCTGCTTAGTTGTTTCAATTCTCCCTTTCTGCATTTTATGAAGCATACTTTATCATGTGCAGTATATTGAAATAATTTTCTATTGTGAACACCAGGTTGTTAATGATATTAACGGTGAGAAGGCCATACATCATTCGCAATCTATTCGAAAAATATGCGTTATTCGATTCGATTAGCTTCTGGCGCTATTAGATTTTCACATACCCCCAGTTGCCTCATCAATAGAATTGACAAGGCGAGGCTTGACACTTTTGTTTTTGCAACGCGCTTGTGGATAAACAAAGTTCGATCTCTGTCAGGCTGCTGCGTGTGGATCGCGAATGCAATTCCCTATTAGAGGATGACTGAATGTTGAATGACCCGCGTTGGTAGCAGAATGACTGAATCGTCGTTCGAATCCGCGTGCGTCACCCATACCTTGCGTGAGACCTCATAGGCGCATCGTCACTTCTCAGAATTTGGCCTGTAATGACTTCCTATGGGCCAAATAGACTGTCAAAGGGCCTTTATATACTAAATAGATAAACGGCTACGTCGTAGACTCTCTCTGTGGACGTGTATACGGAGTTTCTTCAGGTAAATTTATAGGAAACCTCTTGGACCGCAAAGAATAAACTACAGGCATGTTAACGACCGTTTGTTTATAGACAGCGTGCACAAATTTCGCAGCCAAAAATGACAAACCTAAGAAGGCAGAGCGCTCTGCGCGAGATGTCCACGGACAATATATATTGAGTGCGTGTATAAACTCATTTGCATGATCGCCTGTTGCCAATTGATTGACGTTCGTGCTTCGCGCGTTCCGCTGCTACTGCTTTCTCGAAACGAGGAGGGTGGTCTGCTGTATACGGCGAGTGCATATATACCGAGAGTGAAAGAGCCCTCGGTGGACTGTGGAAGGACAGGCCGCTCCGTCTTCCGCGCCCTCTTGTCTGATGCTCCTCCTTTCCGTCGAGGTCGTTTGGAAGGCGCGCTCCTCGGTCACGCCGGCACGTCTTCCTGCGGTCCTGTGCGTGACAGCCCTCGAAAAACGAACCGCGAGGGGAAGGAAGCGTAGGCGACGGCGGCCCTGTTCGGAAAGCGTCGGGAGGGAGATAGCGGCGTACTTATAACGTCGCACTCCCCACCGCCGAAGGAGGAGGCCTCCATCGATGGTCCTCGCCTGGACGCTTCCGGGTGAAAGACCAAACGAAGGAGGAGGAGGAAAGAAGTAAAAGGACGTGGCGGTCTGCCCCGCGGGCACGTGTGACGCGCGGACCGCGTTGCCGGCTGACCCCGATTGACGGGCGCGCGCTGTCTCTTCCGGGGCACCGCCGTTGCCGCCGCCATCCATGGGATGTCGTCGTCTATCGGACGTCGCTTCGCCGTCTGCGAGGCGAAGGAGAAATGGGAGGTGGTGGGGGGTGCGGAGAGTGTGTAACGCGCCCATATAACCCCCTCCACGTCAAATTGCCGCTGTTGCTTCTGCTACTGCAGCCGCATTGCGCCTTCGGAGGCGAGCTGCATGGCGCGATTTATACGCCACATCGACGATAGCGACCGAGCGCGGTGGGGGCTGGCGAGATCGCGATGGTCGCCGCTGGCGCGCGTGCCGGGACGATTTATAGCGAGGCAGACCGGTGGCTGAATTGAATTCGTTTTGCCGCGCGCTTTTGTTTTTAGCGTGGGCCGGTGCGCGTATAATGGACGTCGCGTAGCGAAGAGTGATTTAGTGCGCCGGCGGGGGCTGGGACGAGCCGTAAAAACGGAAGAGAAAATAAATTCGAGAAAATGAAGTTAGTTGTATTACAAAGTAAGGCGAATGTAGGTGTGGCGCGCCGCTTTGTTAAATGATCGGCAGGAAAGCGCAGTCAGCCGGAAGAAGAATGCGCTGGAAATGGGTTCGGGTAATGCACGAAGCATCGCTCGTCACATGTGTGCCGCTGCGCGGGCCTCGGTTCGCTATATAGGTGAGATGACATCGCGCTGGCTCCGCGTTGGTCCGCTATATGTCATTTTTTTTTTTTTCATCCTAAGCTTAACTGCCAATGTGCGTTTCCGGACACTACCTGTTCGTGGACGCGTTGCTTCGGAAATAATATGCGAAGTGGTGTGTGTGCTAGGACTTCGAGCGTACTGCAGCAGAATAAGGCATATAGTACCTGAGCTTGGATATCCTGCTCCTGTAGAAGCCGGGTTACTCGAGCGGTTAGGCCATTCTTAAACCAGTGCTCATTGTCTCACTTTCAGTGAGTAACTGGTAAAACAACGGCGATATCAAAGCTGTGAGGGCTCTGTGCACTGTGCTGCAATACAAGACTAGCCTCAGAGCGACGTCGTCGCTAGAGGGCTTCCCCACGCCGTTCGTACGTTCACAGCTCGACTTAGTAGAGCTGGGATCTCGGGTCCGTGGGTTCGTGTCACACGTTTTGCGCCATTTGGAAGGAAGTTCCGGCTCCGAATTTCTGCCAAGTAAGGACTCGACCGAGGAGCGTATACAGCGTACTTCGCATTTTTTTTTTCTTCACCTGATTATGCTCGGTCACCAAAGAAAGCAACTCTTACCTCGCATGGCATCCGCCAATGCTGACTAACGTATGCAGCCTTTCTGCTGGATATAGCAAGCAAGGATGGTACATTTTCAAGCGCCAGTTTCAATGCGATTAGCATTTTTGGGAAGTTCACTCAGTTTGCGATGTGTTTGTCCGTATATAACGTATTTAGCTCCAACTTGGGTACACTGGGTAGTCCATGGTCTTAGTGGCTAGAGCTTCGGGCTGCTGTGCTCAGGGAACCGGTTTCGAAACCAACCATCGGACCAACATATAGGTCAATGTGCCGGTTGGTATGTGCCGCTCCTAAAAAAAAAAAAAAAAAACACGTATTTCACTCCAACTTGGGTCGCATGGGTGTGTGCCGCTCTTCAATGACAAAAAAAATTGAAATTTCTCTGCTTGTGGGCGGAATCGAACCCGCGTCGTAAGAATTCAGGCAACCTTGTCCGAACATACAGCCTCGCGCGTACTTCGTGGCCGCGTCGCTAGATGGCGCGCAACGTATACCGAAATCGCGATAGAGCAGCCCGCAGCTACAGTACATGTCTCACACAGGACGCGTTCCGGAGGTGGCAATACACAGTGTGTCGCTGCATTGCGCAAATGCTAATCGCATTAACGTCTACATGTCATCCTGAAACGGTTTCTGACAGAATATTTTCTTTTTGTTGGCGTTCCCTAGTTCAGGTGCTTGTCGCCTTAGCTTTGTTTTCGCCGTGGTGTGACGCTAGCCGCCCTCTTAACTTTTGTAGTCACTCTGGAAACCTCTGCGCTTTTGTGACGAGAGGAATATCGAAAGGAAAGCGAATGCGTCAAGCTGTAGCGGCACAAATTCGTAAACCGTTTTTCAGACTAACGTATACGCGCTTGCTCTTGTTCTTATTGGGAAGATTTCTCATTAACATCACAATCGCACGAGCGTCTCAGCGAGTCTCGCTTACGGTAGTCTAAGCGTTGCGTCTCCTGCGCAACCGTAATCATTGGATTCGTAGCTTATGTATACCGCAAGGAAAAGAAAAAAAAAATCCTGGCACACACCTACAAGCATCCAGTATATCAAGATGGTCCCGTTTCGCTGCTGGAAGCGATATGCTATAGTTGTACACCTTGTATACAGCTGCTGGCGTTTCCTTGGACATGTGCCAACGGAGGATAATAATTGTCCTGTTGATCTCAAATGACTGTGTAAACGATTTCGTGCGCGAATGTTCGGTTGTTATCACGTTGTCCGTCGACTTTCAGTCCTTATACGCATCATCGTGGCGGTGTAATATAAGCAGCGGGCAGCGCACATTTTGTCGAGAGAATCCAACTCGCTGGCGATTCTGCGCGTTTTCTCCGGACTTCTGCTTCTACACGGCTCGTTTCGAAACGATCGAGTTATCGGTCGTGTCACATTGCAGCAACAGCGTCGCGTTCTGGGCACATGCCGCGAAAGCGGGTCGACTCCGTCAATGCGCACGCCGGCCGAGCGAGCACATTCCTCCGCGGGTTTCTATCAAGGCCGCCGCGTATTGTGTGCTCTGAATCGATTGCGAGCTAAGGAAGTGGTATGGGAATTCAGTATTACCCTTGGAGGGCGAATCGAAAGGCGACCGGTTTATGACCGAAAAGCACGCACAGACTTTCGCGGCTCCTGTATACTTCTATATATCGGGGTTGTAAAATTTATTAAAGGCGCGCGTTGTTTTAATTTTTTTTCCCTCGCTTGTCTCACGAGGCTGTTAATACCACTTACACGACGTTTACTTTTGTTAGCGAAACCGTGACATCTGGCAGAAAAAGTCGTGGGCAGTTCGCCGAAACTAAGTTACCGCACTGTAGAATGGAAGCTGCGTTTATCAGTGTTACCGTAATAGGAGAAGTGCACCGATGCGTGAATCTGGTGTCAAACGCCTCGAACTGTTCAGTGAAGCCAAATACGCGTTCGGTAACAGTTATACGTGTACATCACGTCTCGTTGCGGTCTTGAATTCGATGCGCTTGAACTGCCGTCCTTTATATTCGTCCCGTTTAGAGCATAACGTTTTTTTCGCCGGGCAGTGCGTTTTGCACGGCCGATACGAAAAAAACACGAACCTCCCCGAGTGTTTATATATATATATATATATATATATATATATATATATATATATATATATAACCTATAACCTATATATAACCTATATATATATATATATATATATATATATATATATAAACCTGATACACGATTCGTTTCCGCTGCCTACTGCAGTGCTGAAAGAGCGGCAAATCGTCGCGCTCCTATTCGCACATATAATCTATATACCTCTTTGAGCCGCATATCTCGCCTTATTTCGTCGAATTTACCGCCGCAGCTAGCGCGACGAAACCGTTATTCGTACTTTTTTTTTTCTCCTTCTTTCTGCGCTCTTTGTTTTTGTTTTTTGTTTTTTCTCAGACGTCAGGCACGCAGCGTGTAGTGGCTTCCTTCCCTCGCACGCACCTGTTTCTTGTGGGTTTTTTTTTTTTTTTTTCACAGCCTTTCGGTATGCAAAATGGGGCGTCCTCACGGGCGCGTGCTTCGCCAAGTATTCGCGATTCGAGGGCGGCCCGACCTGCGGGGTAAGGGTGGCGACGAACACCCGTCATTATTATTACGGCGATCTCTTCTTCCCCCTTCCGTGTTGTCTCGGGGACGGCCCGCGCACTATGCTGTCGCCCCCCCCCCCCCCCCCTCTCGGGTGACCCCCCTCCTCCCCTCACCCACCCACAACGCATCCCTTCGGTCAAGACGAGAGATGCACGCACGGCCTTGTCCATTGTTCTCTCCGTCTGTAGCCGACGTGGTTCGCCAAGAGAGCCGTGTAAACGTCCAGCCGTTAGCCCCTTCGGGCCAGGCCTGTCTTGAATCACGATGATGGCCGTGCACTCTTCTTATACGCGCTTCCTTGTGATGCGCGGAACCGTTGGTTCGGAAAACTCGATTTGATGATTCCTTCATGTCCCGGCGGCGCAAACGAACTGCTTTTTTTTTTTTTAGTTATATATTTGTGTACTTATTTATTTCTTCGTATTGAAGGGTGCACGAGATCGTGCTGACGCTGAAATAGCGGCGCTTTATAGGCATTCGTTTGTTTTACCACTTTTATCGCATACCGTTCGTCTATAGGCGAAGCCTCTCTGTTCCTAATAACAGTGCTGTAGATGTTTTCCTTATTCTGTGCAACGTGTTCTCGGCAGAGCAATTCTGTTATTGTCCGATAATCGTCGCTCTTGAAGGAATACCTTATTCCTGCGTTGAAACCATTGGCGCTCCTGCAAATGGCCCCGATATTTCTTCTGCGTTGAATAGTGGCCCTTATGACAACTAGCGTGTTTAGGTTCTGACTATTGTTCAATCGGGAAACTTCATTCCAATCTTACGCTACTGCAAGTGCTGCAATTAAAGCTATGGGAAGTCACTCGCTGAGTGTGTCCGATCATTTACAGTCGTGAAGAAAATTTGGGGAGTTCACATGCATCACCATCAAAAATTGGGCAGAAATCATCGATGATGATCGTCACAGTAAGCGAATAGGCGAACGTTTGTAGAAAGCTGTTCGTTTATTCTCCTCTTTTTAGCAATGGCGCGCTTGGAGGCATATATTTCTTGCAGTGTGAATATTTTAGGTTTGTTATTTCATCGCGTAAATCCGTAGAGAACGAGCCGTTAAAGGCCGTTTCGTCATACGTGTGTGGTATCAAAATAACGGCGGAAATAACATGCATGGTTCCCCTTCATTATTTTTCTCTCTCTCAAATTTCGCATATTTGCAGGAACCTGCTTCATTAGTTCGCTCGTTGTTTTCATTCAAAAGCCAAGTATAGCATATAATGTTTCACGTCTGAAAATTGCAATGTAAGCTGCAGCTGGCACGGACCAATCAGGAGCGCGACGGCGCGAATGCATGTGTCGCTCCTCGTCTGTTACTGAGCGCCAGAGCACGCCTCGCACATATAGCATCCGTCTTGCTGCCGCATAATTGTGAAACAGTTCAATTCATATTATCGCGCCGTGTGTGTTGCAACTGGTATATTTCATTAAATACAAGCATAAGAATCTAGAACCACTGAAAGTCGGCGCGTTTGCTCATGTGGGAAAAAAGGTATAATTCTCCAATCTCTTCAGGGGGCGCAAAAGACTCCCCGAGGGGAATTTAGATGCGCACGCGAGCGGTTTCAAGTAATATAATACACGATCGCGCGAATGAATCAAGCTTTGCTTTCCGTTTACGTTATGGAGAGCGCCGTTCAACTTTTCCCTCTTGTCCCCTCTGCATGGCTGGCGCGGAGTTTGCTAATGTGGCCTTGAAGCTCGGTGCTGTTCCGGCGCGTTTTATTTCCCCGGTAATTTATGCGCACAAAAAGTGCGCTTGTGCGAGCGCATAGTTTTCGTTGCCATTAACTTCCGCAAGCGTAAATTTTGGCTGCCGTACGGCCTTTCTTATACGACGTCCATGTTTTGTCGTTAGTTAGGCAAATAGCAGTAGTTTTGATAGAAGGTGTAGTTCTTCAACGGGGATGCGTTTTATTGCTATACGTATAGGTCATCTATATTCTTGTAAAAATAAGTAGCTTAATGTTGTCACCATCGGCGCGATGGTTGTGCCAGTTATTCTAGCGATCTGGATTTAGAGATGGTCTGGAATGATCATGGTAACATGAATAAGTACCCCCCCCCCCCCAAAAAAAAAAAAAAAATACGAAGGTAAAATGTAGAATACAAAGCTATCTGTAACTTGCTTCCCTCTTTCCACATTCCCGTCGAAAACAAAAGCCGGACATTTTCTTAAATCACGCCCCAAAACCACGGCGGTAATGGCAGGTGAATTTCGTGGTATTTTCGAGGATATTTAACACTTTCGTGTAAGCAGAATTAACTCGCAGTAGTCGAAGTCCATATTTTTTTTTTTAATGCAGTAACAAGCGGACCTTTCTTAAAAAAAAAAAAAAATCTATCGTCGGCCATGCGTTCTCAAATTGTGTGACCTCGCGGAGAGTTGATGCGGAAAATTCACTGTGGCGTATGCCACCAGTCTGTTTTTGCGCGGCTTTTGCACAAGCCTTCTCCATTCACGGTGAGGCTGTGTATTGGATTCTTTTTAGGTGAAATCGACAAGTCTAGCTTATATCGCCGTGTGATCAATTTTAAGCGCGGCTGTTCCTTTAGTATAGCGCTTATGTCGTGCGTTCACTTCAAGCGTTTATTTCGTGCGGTATTTTTTTCCTACTTCTAGCTAAGCCACGTGCTTTTTTTTATTTCTTTCACACAGTATGTAACCTTAATTTAAACCATTTTCCTAATCAATGCTTTGTGGAAACTGCCTGTTTCCACAAAGCATTGATTAGGAAAATGGTTTAAATTAAGGTTACATACTGCATGCGCCATAAAACCTCATCAGTCTTCATGAGGCGTTTAATTCTCAAGGGACTTCGTGAATTATGGACATATAGCACTCAAAACGAGAGTTATCGATTATAAAATACCATGCTTCGCAGTATCGGGCTGGAAAAGTGCGGCTCGGTTCGTTGATGCTGTTTTTTCTTTGTGTTTTTTTTTTTTTTTTTGTTCGCTTCGCTTTATAGGTACGCAGCGCCACCTATACTTACTCTGAGCTGGTCACGCTGCCGCTGTCGGGAAGCGGTTCTCGAGCACCGTGGACCGCGTTCGATCTTGGACTTGGCACATATTTGGGAGCAGGCGTTTATAGCCTTATGTGTGTGCGCACGTTATATACAGCGGCGGTGCAGTAATTCGCCCTCAGGCCGACTACAGTATCGCTGCCAAGATCTCAAATGCGTATAGAGGCCGTATACGTTCGTAGAATGTCTGTGGCTGGACGCCATCCAATGGACATGTGTGAATTGCTAAGTTTGTATTCTGTTCAAAAAAAAAAAAAAAAGAAAAGAAAACCCACGAATGCACTTGGCATTACCTGACCAAACGGAGTTGGGAGTTGCTGCATCACGCAAACGACGCACCTGAAACATTTGCGCCCTTTCCCCCTTCCCCCCTATATATAATATAATTTTTTTTCACGCTCAGTAACTACGCTCGATGTGTTTAGTAAATCGCCTTAGGGCAGGATTCACTCCAGTTCGCGCGCGATCTGTTCATCCGCGTTAGGTTATTTGCGTGTCGGATATCACTCACTCTTCGTATAAGGTGTCGGAGTCGAGTTTGTTGGAAAGGACCGATCGAGTGCCCCTCATGCTTTTACGCGCGTAGAGTTGAGGAGGGAAAGGAAAACGCGCAGTTGTGGCACGCCGAAGGTCGAGAAACCCGATCACCTTGGGTAATTGGCGCCTTCTATAGCCTCTTCGCGTCGAATATCGACCGTCCGTCGTGACGACGGGGTCGACGGTTGTCGTTGCCCTCTGATTACGTCGACGGCTTCATCCGTGCGTTGCTGTGTGTGTACTTGACTGAACGTATGCATTTCGTTCGTACTCTCTCAAGCGCAGCTGGGCCATAATAAAGCAGGCTGCATTCGCCCGCTGAGCACGCACATTCTCAGCGTGTGTACTCGACGACGTGCGAATCATGCCCAACACCATACGCGCTGGCCGCCTGTTTCACGGTATACTTGGAAGTGCTGCTCGCAGCTAACTTATTCAGAGGCCGTACTTCTTGTTTCGTGCTGCCTGGGAGCCTTAGTTACGTGCACCGACGTGCATATATATATATATATATATATATATATATATATGGCGCCGAGCCATAGGTGATTGACTGATATGGTGGATCGAGGAGCTACGTGCGGCGTCGGTTTGCAGCTGACTGAGTGCATGGGTGACCGCGGTTCGGAGCTGTTGTCTGATTGCGTGATTGACGTGAATGAATTTTTCGAGCTGGTTGTGGCGGGCCGATTAGTGTGTGTTCCTACACGTTCTACGATCCGGTCATCGTTCGGAGGAAATCGTGGTCGCACGATGCTACGTACGTAAACCTTCGTATGCGCGAGGGATTGTATATAGCAATCGTTGTTGTGTGGACTACTCAATCATGTTTGCGTTGTTCCGCCGTAATTATATCCGCCGTCGGTTGGGAAGACAACCGCAGGTTTCCCTTGTGCTTTGGTCTGCGGCGTGAGAGCCTCGCATATTCCGCTTCTCCGCACAAGTCACTCCTCGCTTCCACACACACACGCGCGCACACACGCAAATTACCGTTGTTTAGGCCTCATCTTCGTTTACTTTTCCTCCTCGACGTCGTTCTCACGCGCGAGAGTTGCTCCTAAATAAGAGCTCGCGCCTCGTAACAGCCCTATATCTAAAGCCCGAACGGTTCGCGCACTCGTGTGTTCATACGAAAGTGTGCACCGGCGTCTTTTCTTTTTTTTTTTTCTCTCTCTCTCTGAATGAAATACTTCGACAGATGGATTCCGGAGGCTGCTGCCATCGCTATACTACAAAGATTGAACCGGGACTCGTATTACAGCGTCTTATATAGACGGTCTATACGCGTGTGTGTACTGTGTGTGCGCCTGCGTGTGGTGCGCTGTCGTTTGTCCGTTCGTTTGTGTAACACTCTCCGAGATTTGCGAGCGCGTCGCCTCTGCCTGCTCGCACGCGAATCCTTTAGCCGCTGGGACCGTAATTGCCGCCGTCATTTGTAGACGCGTCCCCGAGGCAGCAGCAGCAGAAAGGGCACTCGGTTCTTTTGAATGGAGGAGAGTATATGACAGAAGGGGAGAAAAAAAGAAACCTAACGACGACCTCCTTTGTTGAACCTGCACCGCGCTCGAAGCAGACCAGGCAGAGCGGTTGCGCCGCTACTTTTGCGCGCGACGGGCAATTACGGGGAGCGTTGACGCTGCGCAATGGGATAATCATTTCTGCCCAGGCTCTGTGTTTCTCCGTCTCGTCGTCGTTCTTTTTCGCTCTCTCTCTCTCTCTCCCCTCCCCCACTTTTTTTTTTTGTTTTTTGTTCCTCGCGTTTGTGAGATTTAAGACCGCGCTGGTCCGACAGCTGCGCGCCCCGAAGATAAAAAACAGAAAACCTTCTTCGAATGTCGTATTGTGGAGACCGCATTTATAAGCAGCCCTTCTTTCCTCTCACGGCCGAATTTGATACTGTTTCCTTTATTTTTTTTTCCTTAACGTCAGTGCTGTTTATGGCCGTTGTGTAAAGGTCGTTCGTGAACTTGGGCAGCAGTACAACGCAGCTGTGGGGATCATTATTTTTTTTTTCTTTCTAACGCGCGTGATCCGTGTGATTATGACTCCTTGCACCGTTACACTGTGTAGGCAGTGTTACCAGAGAAACTGCGCCGTTTTCATTTTGCTTTTCGAACTGTCCGATCTTTTTCTTCTTCTTCGCTTTAATCGAGGTGTCGTTTACAGTGCGCAATTTGGTAGAAATTGGTGGAAGTGATGATGTTGACGAACGTTTGGGATAATGTCACGGACGGTTGCTTGTCGTTTAGAGATGTTGCTGGTGAAAAATGACCGCAGCGGGCCTGTGTCCGACTTCTTGGCGTTGGGCGTAAACGGCGCCTTCGTTAAGCTGTCACGTACAGTGAGGGAGGGTTAGTTCTCGGGATTTCTGACCATAAGTTATCTTTGTGGAATGGTGCTGAACAGGCGCGAATAGCGGACTGCAGCCATGGTATATTGAAGGACTGCTCTAAACGTTAAAATCAGTTCAGGCTAAAAATGACTCCTGTCAGATCTCTATTTGCATCTCTTGAATAACACTAAAAAGTTTTATGGCTAGAGAAAATGAAAGCAAAACGTCCTTTCTTTTTAAATCTCGCGCCCTAATTGTGACGATGATAACGTCACTGCAACCACGCGCTTCTTTCTTTTTCTTTTTTTGTGCGGGTAAAGTATTCGCCTGTTTTACTCTGCGGTGCAGTAGGCTGGTGTCAACATTTATGACGTCACGTGGAGCTGGTGCGAGAACTTTAAGCGTGGGATCGCCGCCATTCAGCAGTCTTCGCTTTCTTTGGCTGCGTACGGGGTGCATAGCTGCCGAGATGGTGACATGAACTAACCGCTTGCGGACCCCGTGTGCCATTTCTACACCGCACTATTACGGGTCTGATAGAACGCGTTTTGATGTTTGCTGGCTTATTGTTGAGTTCGCTAATTATATATATTTGACCCGGTGGTTCCTTTGCCATCTGTATAGCACGCGGGGAATCAAAAATGCCGGTGTCTCTTGAGTTTCATTCACACGCGCGCGCGCATATATATATATATATATATAAATTTGTCCCATACTCGCCTGTTTAAGTATTGTACGTAATCCTTATGACCGGCCGTTAGAGCGTGTCACTTTGAGGTCGCGTCCTTCGGTGCGGTTGTTATACGATCTAAGCCGGCGAACTGAATTCAAGCTGCGTGCATGAATTGCTCTTTTTTTATTTTTTGCTTCTTTTTTTTTCGTTCACCGGGACACTTAATTACATGAAATGTGTGACAGTGCCAGAAATATAGTAGTACCAGAAAAAATGTTTCCATATCAGATGCTTTAACAGCAGGCTCAGATACACCCTAGTGAACTGGTTGCTAGAGCATCGGATATGGAAGCACATTTTTTTTTTTTTTTTTTTTCTGGTAGTGGAATCACTCATGTCGTTTTTGTTGACAAGGCCCATGTTTTTCGTACCGAACATGAAATAATCGCTGTTTGTTTCCGACGTGATGGATGGAATGTAACGTCCCAAAGCTACGACTGCGAAGGTGTTCTTTTCCCTATTTACACAAGCATTCTTGCACTCCGCCGTGGTGAATTGAACGCGCGACCTCGTACGCAGCAGCGGAACGCCAGCGCTTCGGGTCAGCCTGTTTTGTGTTGTCGTGGCTTTACAGTTGCACTGATTTAACCCCACAAAGCTCGAACAGCTTTCCGCATCAATGAAAATTGAAACGACTTGTTTGCACTTGGGGTCATGTCGGGTACATTCGTACAAAAAAAAATTAAAATAAATAAAAACTGAGAAAGTTAGTGTGGTAATTAGTAACTGGTTAGGTGAATTACCCACAACTTGAGGGGGACCTCGATGTTGTGTCGAGGTTCTGCTTCGGACCCCAAACGAAAGCGAGGACACTTACAACTGGATTACAACGAAACTCCTTCCCCTGAAGGAGATCGGCCTTGCCGCTCGACTGCGGAGGCCTCCTTTCTCTTCCCCTCACCCCTCCCCTGTGCAGTGCTGTTGAGTTGTCCTCACAGCGAGAGACAATTACGGCGCTGCACTTCTCTCTCCAATTTCCTCCTTTCAAAGTCGCCTACGACAACTACTACTACTTCTACTACAACTACAACACCAGTCTCGTACACATGCGAGCCTATAACCGCCGCCGCGTTGACTACACCTATTGTCACGCATTCACCCCCGTGCCTTCGTATACTCAATCGTTGGCTTCCGTGCCACCTGTCAGCTCGAGACTGCGTTCATGCCTTCACGTTTTCAGCGCCAGAATCCGATCGATTACTTTCCAGTGCAATCGGCACCGTCCGTGCGCTGCTGCTGCTGCACCCGCCAATTTCTCCTCCGGCATCTCGCTTGTGCATACTTATACAGGTCGGCGCCTCCAGCCCGAAAAGTACGCAAGCTGTCGCCCGCGCGTCGTGTTTATCGCTGTTGGCCAAAATATCGCGCGATAAGCGTTGCGGCGACGTTGCCGTGTGGAGGGGGGCGTCATTGTGGCGTTCGTTCGACCGACCGCTTTAGCGCATGCAGGTGTATACACACCGTATACAGAACCGGGGCAAAAGAGAGAGTGGGCGAGCACGCGCCTGTGCTCCAGTAGCGGTGCATATACTGGGCCGGCATTGTTCGCCCGCCGAGACAATGAGCTCGCGGGCCTCTCCGCTTAAACGCAGCGCAGTGGCACACCGGGCTGCGCGCAGGCGTCACATGCAGGCGCCTCGCCGCTGTTGCTTGCTTTTTCTCTGGATTGCCACCGCGGCCCTCGGGTTGCGTGCGCCTCCCGTGTCTCGCCGGGTTCTTCTGTTGTCCTGCCTCCCGCCGAGCCGCGCGATAACGCGTGTACCTCCCCTGCCGCTGCTTTCTCTTTCCGAGCTACGCCGAGAACGCGCCTTGTTTGCGTGCGGGCTACTGCTGATCGCGTTACTTACTCCTCCGTCACGTTCGCCCACGTACGCGCTCGCCTATTCATAGTAGGCGTCCGCGGGCTCTCTGTTCTCGTGCTTCTCGGCGCTGTTACAGCGCGTGTGTCAAGCCTGTGGAGTGATGATGACGAGGCGTTCACTTCCCTCCCCGTCACCTCCCTCCCCACGCCCTTCTTTCTCCTGTCCTAGGACAGAGGATGCTTCTAAAAGGGGTAATAGAGATCTTCACCTCGGTCGCCCACGTGCTGCTGTGTTTTTCGTTTACTTTGGGAGTAATGAGCTGGGATACCAGCAGCTGGTTGATTGAATGCACCTTGTTTGGATTTCTTGTTTGCTCGGTGTCGATGCTCGCTCGGTTCGTTGAATTTGAAAAGACCCATTGTAATCTGAGAACGCTGTGGCTCGCGCTATAGCGCCGGTCGTTCAGTGTCCCCACGTGGCACGGAAGCGCCGATGAATTCTGGCGCTTTAGGCGTGGCTTTGACGAAACATCGACGTAGTATGTTTACTCAATATATAGAGCGTTAACCTGCGAAGTGAAAAAACGAGTCTCGCTGAGGAATACCCTCTAGTCTGGGTCGTTGAACCCAGGGACAGAGTGCCAAGGAATATACAATGGTGTCGAGATGAAAACTTTTATTTCGTATCAGCCCAGCCGTACTCGTGTGCCGTGCCCCTGCTTAGATTTACCGAATGAAGTGATTTATCGTATACAGCTAGGTACTGTCCCAGACGGTGAAGTGGCTGGGCTAAATGTCCCTATTTGTCCAGAAGCGAACCATAGTATATGTCGCATACTGCAAGCACGAGGGTGCACAAATAACGCGTAGTTTGACGTAGCCTTACGTCGAAGAGCTGTAGTTGTAATATATCAGGTAGTTCTTTTGTAGAAATCACCGCCGATTAAAAGCAGTTGCATTACGGAAGACGCGAAGTGAGACTTCTGTGACAGCACTATATACTTCGGTATCTTCCTCAACGTTGCCTGCTAAGTATGAAACGGAGTACTATATAATATATAGGAAGCTTGGAATTGGTGCGTACTCCAGTGATCATGCCAAGCAACCGTCATTTGCAGATCATGCATGTAAACATCGAATAAAGTTATCTTGCGGCGTTGCCCATGAGTGTACTGTGGTCACAAAACGTGCTGTTGTCCAGCAAGTCTCTGAAGGCGGCCGGCGGTGCGTTTGTCGCTCTCGATCGGTGGCTACACTCGGTTTTTGAGTTCTCCTGCGACATCCGGAGGTCTTGGACCCGATGTCGAATTTGCTAGTCTTATTTTGTATATTGTTTTTTCTTCGAGCATATTCAACCATGAACCTTGCCCTGCGTACGCGTATATGCATGTATGCGCAGGAACGCCGGCGCAGCCGAATATTCGGGGCAGCGGCCTGTGCCAGGCGGGAGGAATACTCCCACCGTTATTTCCGTTTCCAATTCACAAAAATCTCGTGCGTTCTTTGTGAAGCTCTTCTGGCACATGACTTCCAAAGCAGATGCGGGAGGCTGCGCTTGTCCGTGATCGTTTTTTTTTTTTTTTTTTTTTTTTTTTTTGCTGCTCGTGTGAGGGATCGTGTGAATGCGCGGCGCCTCTCATTCATATGCGGCCTGTCCAGCAGGCGGGGCCGTTGCCACGAAGCAGGAATAGGTGGCGAAACGTTTCGCGTTACCATTTCTCTTCCCCCCCCCCCCCTTTTTTTTTTTTTTTTCTTTAATCGAAATCCGCGCAAGCGCAACTAGCCACGCGCCGTCCTTGCGCTTTCCGGCGGTCTTGCTCTTTTCTCTATTTCTCTCTCTCTCTCAGTGCGTGTGTGCTGTGTGATTGTTTACTGTCTGCCACCAACGACAGCGGCAAGAACTTCACTACACACGCCCGCATATTGCGTCCGCCAGTCCCTCGCACAAACGCTCGACCGAGTCGCGGCAGCGTCGGCCAAAGCAGCAAGAAGAATCCGTTCGATAACCCTGGCTGCCCTCGTCTATATGCACCGGTGCGGCGCGCGAACCTACGTCGCGCGAAGGTCGCGCGCCTTTATAGCTCTCGTGCGCGCGGCATCTTGTCAAGGGAAACGGCGTTTGTCGCGCGCGCTGCGTGAAAGTATGCGGTTTTCTCTCTCTCTCTCTGCGGCGGGCCGTGTGCAGTGCTTGCTCTCGTTTCCTTCTGCGCGCCGTTCCTGCAGCTTGCGGCGCATTCACTATTGCGTGACCGCCGCGTGTATATCGAAGCAGAGCCCTATACCGGCACACGGGCCGCGGTCGTATGATAGTATAATATTACTGAGAGAGAGAGAGGTATAGAGAAAGAAAGGAATCGATTGCAGGGTAGTATAACATGTCCTCGCCGTTTTACGGTTCGAGCACGATCAACGCCCCTAGCTGCCCCTCGTGTCTGTGTGTGTCCCGTCGAGCTGTCGCCTGTCTTGCGGAGCGGCCGGCTTCGCTGGAGTCGCGTGAACCGTAACCTTTCCCCGGCGTCGTTGGAAAATAGGCGTCTTGGCGTTCGATCCGCGTGTGGGCCGTTCGTTCGGACTGACCCTTTCCCCCCCACCCCTTTTTTATCAATTTTTTTTCTTTACTTTCGAGCTGCGCGCTCGGTTGCGGGGTATGGTTAAAAAGGATTGAAATGTCAGGTAGTGGCGTGCTCTTATCCACGCCTCTATCTCTTCGCTATGCATTCCGTATGGCAGAGACAAGTTCGACAAGTCCACCACGAGTGGCGCACTTGATTGAAACCAACTCCGCAGCCAACTGTGACAGCGGTTGTTTGCTTGTTTTAACCATTTCTGGAGTCAGATGAATTGTGCAGTACCTCGTCGCATACGAAAGTGCAGATAATTTTCGAAATTCCCGCACCCGGGTCTTGCGATGTCTTAAATTTTGATGTCTGTTCGGCGCTATTTAGCTAACCGTTTGTCAGGTAAGGACGACTACATTTCGTTATGAAGTACGCATGGAGTATTTGCACTAAATATACTAAAGGGAAATATAGGCATTGGTGCCTGCGTGCACTGCCAGTATTGCCTGTTCAACCAGCATGACTCCAGTGATGGGCGAGTGCACGGATTTGCCTAATCACCGTCCTTCTGGCTTCTATCGACTTTGTGGATTCTTAAATTTACCATCCCGAAGCTCACATTTAGTCGATAATTTTCCAAAACAAAAGCGGTCGACGGAAATGCAATAATGCGTGATCAACGTACAACTTGCTGCATTTGCGCCGTGGTTTTGGCGTGAAATACAAAGGGAAATTTGGTCTGTTTTCTCGGCCAATAATCAACATGAACCCGTTAGAGACGTGAAAATACAGAGTACACGGTGTAAGAATGCTGTCTAAACTGATTTCCTGTTTCTTTTTGTAGTAGAGGCTTACGAAGGATATTGTACGCGCTACGCACATGTATCTATATCGTTGAGTGCTCTGCGGAATGGAATTCGCAAACTTGCGCCCGCTTCCTACCGAAGGATGATGCTGTTGCCTATACGCCGCCGGACGTGAAGTGAGCGCGTCCTTGAAGGAAGCGTATATATCTTCGCGAAGCGGAAGTGAAAAAAAAAAAAAAAAAAAAAAAAAAAAACCGTCGTTTTCGTTTCCGCTCTTCATCACTTCGTTCTCCGCGGCGGGCCGTGCCATCTTACTGGTTAAGGACTGAAGTCAACTCTTTCATGTTGTTTTCAACCGCAAATCACATCCCACAGTACTTCTGTCATACTTATTTTCTAGAAACACTTGCACAACCCCCTCTTCCGAATGGTGGCTCAGTCGCTATGGCGTTCTGTTGCCGAGCACGCGGTTCGATTCGCTGCCGCGAATGCTGCGTTTAGATGGAGTGGAATTCAAAAACGCTCGTCTACTTAGGTTTTAGTGCATGTTAAAAAAAATTGTCGAAATTAATCCGGAGTTCCCACCGCCTGCGGCGGTTCTCATAGCCCTTTGTTGTTTTGGGACATTATATACCCCATAATTTGACGCACTCACTCGTTCAATCACTCACTCAAATTCTTACGCGTGCCTTTCGTAACTCGCCCTGATTTGCGCGCACAATAGACCCCTTCTAATCAGCGCGCCGTCTCTTGCATATAGAGGCACTCCGGTGTGAACTTGGTGGTTGAGGAGGGAGTATTGTTAGCCATCCAGCAGAGATTTCGCTCCCTCGTTCTATATCTAGTCGTTCACTTACTGCCTCAATCGATGGTCACCTCGTTCCCGTATAGAATTCGGCTCTCCCTACTTGATGAAATCTCGAAAGCAGTGTAATACCGCGCGCGCGAAAGAGAGAGGCCTGGCCGGCAAATTGATACAATTGCGCGGTCGACGAGACAATCGCCGCTGCTCCTCCCACCTCGTTCCTCTCCCCTCCGTCGGCGAACGAGGAGCGTATATCTCTGCCTTTATTTGCGCTATAGCGAATGAAGTATCAGTACATATCCGCGTACGAAGTCGTGCGCTTCTCGCATCTTCCCTGGCGTTATTATTCCGCTCAGTGACTACTATACCACGTTGTTCGTCAGATTCGAGCTCCGTCGTCCTTGATAGCTGTATGGTATAATGCCTGCGCCCAGTTCGCGTATAAATTGTTCTATGCGCTGGTGGGGATACCGAGGGAATACCAGGAGCGTGCGTGTGTCCATTCAATGAAAGTGAGGGGTAAGCTTTCTTGCGGCCAAGTGTAGAGAGGAAACCACCAACGGGTAAATAAATACACGTATACATGGTCGTCGGCGACGTTCCGTTCCCTTTTTTGTGTGATACAGATATCAGAGCGCCGAGGGGATTGCGACTGACCGCGCGACGGGCGCATACACTTCATCAGTAAACGCCACCGTTGCGCCGAGTGAGACATTCCGCGCTCGCGTTCCTGATTGCATTGGTTGGGGCTCTGGACTTCGCAAATGCTGCACTCAACCGTCGAGGCACGCCGCGCGGCGCTGCGTTTGCTTCCTTTGTTATGCGGGCTGCCGAACGGCCGTCCGGTCCGTAGAGAGAGGCTCGTTCTGATCCCGCGGACCTCCCTACGGCCTCGCGGCAGAATGTGTATACATACATAAAGGGAAGCCGTAGCTATAAGCGCAATCTGATAACGGCCACGGCAGCTAGCAGCGGAGGCTATTTTTACGGATGATCGACCGGGCGAGGCGCGCTCCGCTCGTGCCCGCCCCCCGGGAAACACTGGGCTTATTTCGGTCGGGTCCCTCTGTTTCCGCCCCTTCTTATTCTTCGCCATTCACGCCATTCGTGCGCCAGTCGTCTTTCTCTTAGCATCTGTGTGTGTTTGTGTGCGTGCGTGTCTTTGGTGTCTCTTTGCCTCGAATCTTGGAATGCGGAATTTGATGAGGAAGAGATTGGACAACTTGCACCGGCGGCTCTTCCGATGCGTGCATGTATGCACACGCATGCAGCCCGATTTTCGACGAGAGCAGCGTTCATTCGTTCTGTCTCGTTGTGTGTGGCGGAATCTGTAATGCCCTGTATTGATCATTCGTTGTCCGCGTCTTTTCGCTTCGAGAATAAAATTAGCAGATAACTTGATTGGTACGGCGCAGAAAGGAATTCATCTATATATTATGTCGGCTGTGGTGCTTCCAGGCAGTCTACGCGCTTGTGCGTGGAGACGCCTTTAACTTGACCACATGTGTGGCTCCATGTTAAGCTATGACTGGCTATCGCATTTCATACCAACTTGTCTGGCTATTTACGGCAAGTATTTGCATGGCCTTGTCGTCTGCGCTTGTTTCGACATAAAGAACGCGGCCGCAGTGGTCCATCCTATATTCGCATGCCCCGCTTACGTCCCTGAGGTGTAAGTATTGTTTCATATTGTACTTCGATCATACGTCACAGCGTCAAATATGAATAAACGTTTTTTTTTTTTATTATTACTGCTAGAAATTCACATTGGACAAAAAAAGCTTGGTTGCAAGCTCGACGCCATCAAACTTCGCCTGTGGGGCACGTTTTTCAAGAAACGTCGCTTTTTGTAACGTGCCGAGGTCGTAATCGTGCTTAATTCCTTCATTTAAAAGCCTATCTTTACGTGAGTTCACGTTATCACGGCTGAAAACTCGGCCGGCGCGTCCTAGCTGTTTTGCGGGATCGTCAAATCGGCGCCGCTGTGGATCAGGCGGTGAGAAAAACGCCATTCGGACGTTTAAGTGACGTTATCGCCCAAAATAAGGCACGTATATATGCGCAGGAAAATAGCAGCTGCTGCTTCCAACCTAAACAATTTTGCGCGTCGGTGCAATATCCGCCGAACGCACCTGGTATAAAGTTAACTTCCGGCTTGTTTGCAACAATATTTCGCTCACTCGTCGGAATTAGCAACGCGCGTGCAGCCGCGCGATAGGTATACTCTCTATATCGGTACGCAAACCTTCGTCGTCAGCGAAAAATGAGAAGATTGCCAGCTTTGTTTTCAGAGGCGGATTTATGGGTCAGTCCAAGGGGGGTGGGGCATGGCATCTTTATTTGTTGTTTTTGTGTGTCTGCGTATAGTACTTATATATCCTGTTAAATGCTGAATGGATTTATACTGTATATCGGGAACCTACAATAAAACTCCATGATATAACTATGCGCCCCCCACCCCACTCCCCAAGTTCGGCTGCGCTTTTTTTTTTTTTTCGGCTGTGCCTGGTTAAGGTTTAGGTGTTCGAACCGGCGATCTACGAGTTATGCCAGTTTCGCCTTGTATGTGTGTCTGCTGTCGAAGGGTGGGCGGTACGCCAACGAAACGGTTCACTTGGGAGAAAACTATTAAAAAAATACTGAAAGGGACACTAAAGAGTAATATTACGTTAAACTGTAATTCACGCTTCTGCGATATCGAAACGCGCCACTCTTACACCGCGAAAGGATGCTTGGTAAACCACAAAATACGCTAAAACTAAAGACGGATCACTACGCGCGTTTCCTAAAGTTCCCACACTTTTACTACAACATAATGGCGTAACAAAAACGTTTCGTCACACGTTTAAGGAACACTAACGAGTATTGAGTTCAGCAAAAATTTGGAGGATAAAAATTTGACCACTATAGGTTCTTAAAAGTAACCTTTCTGGCAAAGGCTTAAATTAAATCCAGGAATTGTGTCATGGCACCAATTAACCTGCCATCGGTGACGTTCCTTCCATTCGTCTTTGTACGCTCCTATAAGCTTGTGCAAACGTTGAAGATCACCAGACCTTATGCAGTCTTCGCCGTAAGTATGTAGACCAGAGCTGACACCGCGGCACGTCTTACTGTTGCAACGCTTGCGCTGAAGCCCCGTAACTCTATAGACAAGCCCCATCGTATACATGGTGGTGTGTTTCCTTAATTTCCAAAGCTCTGGAACGCTTTTGATGTTCTCTACTCGATTTGCGGCCTATGTCCTTTTAAGAAAAACATGTCGCCCATCTGATAGTATGACACGGAAAGCGCTCGGCGCATGCCGCAGACTGAGTTGCTGATCTTGCACGCGTGTGTGTGGAACGCGACGCACGTAAGCCAGGCAATGTACGAATACGTGTGGAATGTGCGTATGCGTGGTGTCTGTTATGTTGTCAAGCGCCTTTGTGTGCTTACCTCGATAGCTGATGCGTCACGGGGGTGCGTGCAACGTCCTCGAGCTCACACGATGGGAGGCAGCGCTAAGACAGCTTTTGCGTACGAGGTTTTCACGTCTCCTGGCACGCTTCAATTGGCGGCACGTCGCACTGCCTGCTACTCAGGTAAACGGTTACGTACCGCGGTTTTACACGTGCATATATGCTGCAACGCTATATATAGTTCCCAACGCATTCTGGTAAAAATCGATTTGTTCGTGATAAATACCCCCGAAGCGTGATCGTAAGTCGAACTGTCAACAACATTCGTAAGATATATTTTTTTTTCTTGCCGGCGCGTGTATATCTTCCTCGATTATGCCGTGCTGCGTTGGGCGGCACAGGATATGCAGACAGGCCTATACGTGCGTTGCTAAAGAGCAACAGTGTGTTCATTCAGTTAATTTGACGTCTCGAAGACAGCGCCGGCTGCAAGGATGTTTTCCCGCTGTTGAACAACGCTTGTCCCATCGTTCACTGTCTGGTTCGCAGTTGATTCATGGGATCGAACTACGAATGATAACACGGGTTCGAGTAGATCACGAAATTTGTGTCGTTAATGGTCTCATTGAGTAAAATGCACTCTCGTTTATTTCCCTGGTTACAGTTATACAAACTTGTAGAACACTTTCGCTATAACATCTTAACATTTCGTCTAAGCGGGAGTTTTTCGGGGGCCGTCCCGCTTCCACTTGATAAATGCTGAAAGGTCCTCTCTGTCGCTAACAGGAGCGGTATAGGTCGGTCTCAGCAATACTGCTGACGCGGTTGATTGGTGCTTCCAAGGTCCCCGTCGCGACCAAAGTGTCTTTTGCTCGGGCTTCATGTCTGTCCACAATGGCCCGCGCTCTCTCGGCCGCCGGCTGTGAACACCACGCGGGTCTTCGGCATGAGCTTATAGCCCCCAATGACATCGACTTTTGCTCAACTGTGTCGAGTTGTAAACGGTATATATTTACAACCTTTCGCGTCGATATCGAAATGCGTTACCGACGGGCGCTCTGTCGCAGCGTGCTTCTGTGTGTGTGTGGCTCGCTGCATGCCGCTCGGCGTGGTGCTCTATATCGCCGTCCTCTATCGCGGTGCGCAGCTCGTGTTGCGTTTGTTGCGGCATCCTCGTCGGCTATACTGCGCAATTCGGTAAAGCACGCGGGTCACGTTCGGACTCGATAAAAGATAAAAAGCGGCGCTGCTGCGCAGCTTCCGACGGCACGCAGCGCTCGCCGGCGGCGTTTGGTTTGAGCTGGCTGGAACGAAAGTATATACCGTTCGCCTGAACCGCGTGTGCCCGCCCCCATTTGGCTGCCGCGTCGGTTTGTATGCCGGCGATATCGGGCTCATGAGCTTATTGAACACCACTGCCAATCGCCCTTGCTCCCGCATGCAGTACATTTACCGAACTCTTTTTCGTATACACTCTTTCTGGCCACTTTCTCTCGTTCTTCCTCTCTGCGCTAATGGAAGAATCGTTGCGCGTTGTCGAGGGCCCGTTTCGGTGGCTGCGTGGGGGACTTCGCCCCCGCGGACCGCAGGGCAGATTGCTTCACACCGCGCACGTACTGTACACGTTGTTCTGCCCCTCCTCCCGTGTATACCACGCAATTCGAAGCCTTCGTTCGGCTGTGTCAGCGCGCACCTGTGGCTTATTTTGGAGGACGCGCTCGCGAGGCCGACGAACAGAGCTGTGGCGTCTCTGCGCTCGGAACTGCGGCTTCGACCTGTTTTCCCCCGGCTCGCGCTCAGCGAGAAACGTCGACATCAAACGTGCGAGTTACGAGGTCTGCTGTCGTTCTTGTCGAAGTGTGGTTGGTTGGTTGTTTGTTTGTTTCATCGTACGACCGCCGGATGTTTGCTGCGTCACGACCTATCGCGGTACGTGTTAGCCGGGAACGGACCAAATCGAATGACTGTGTGTTTGCAGGAGCAATTTACCACGCGCGGTGGTGTTTGATGTCCGAATGACTCGAAAAAAAAAAAAAAAAGTGCTGAGCGCTGTAGTTTTCTTTGCAACTTTCGCCGTGGTGCGGCATTATTTGTTGTCGGCAGCGCAAACCGTACTCATAGGTGCTTGTGTACAGGCGTCATGTTTTTTTCTTCGATCTTTGGCCATATACGTATACTGTGATGACTGCCTTGCTTTGAAAGCGTGTACGCGTCCACTGCAGTCAATTACAACACCCTCTCCCCCGCTCCCTTCCTTCCTTCCTTCATTGGCGCTGCGGTTGATTGTTAATACGAAAAAGCTTCCTCGCTGCATTGACCACCGAACGGTGTTAAGTTAAATCTACCAGCAGCGGCGCAGACGTGTATATGCATGAATGAGCGCGAACGATAGTAATGGTTTTTCGCGTGAGCGCCAATCGAACGGAGCCAAAATTGTGTACACCTTATTGCGAAACTCTCTCACAGGGACATGCATGCCCTGCTCTTCGCAACGCGGACGGCGCGAAATCTGTGAGCATGCAGCAAAGTATACACGGGTGTAAGTATTGTATATATAGTGGCGCGGTCGCGCGGCGCTTCCGCTGCGGCGTTATTTTTCTTCTCGGCTTTCCGCAGCCGGCATCTCGTAACGCACGGAAGCCGCACCATAGCGACGGCTACATTTTCATATTTTCTTTCCCCCTCCATGTATAGCCGGAGACTTCCCCGTCTGGCGCGGTGGCCCCTTCCTTGCATGGCTGCGCGTCCTCACTGTATGCGCGGCATTTGCGGTGCGCGTGTACCGGCCTTGGTGGCCTCTCTTCTTCTTTTTTTTTTTTTTTTTCGCCTCGGCTCGGACTTACCGGAGACCTTTTGGGGCCGTGCGAATATTTACAGGTGCCGGAGAAAAACGGGGGCTCTCGCATGAGCCTTTGGCCACCGCGTGGTGCATATCTGTAAGGCGATGCGGCGACCTTGCAGTTCGAGCCCGCACTCCAGATCGAGACGTATGGCCCACTGCGTTCACTCTGCGGCCGTGGTATTCTCCCGCTGTGGGCGAGGTTGCTGGTTCCGACTCCCGACAGCGGTTTAGATGCGGCGGAACTCGAAAACTATACACGTTTACCGCGCGTGGAGGTTTTTCGGTGAACGTTAAGGAAGTTCGCGTGGTTTGAAATTATTCCGGAGGCAATCACTGTTGACGTTCCTCATAGGCTATAGGTGTACGGATAATGGCTCCGGTCGTCACTTTCCTTCATCCTTATGTGTCATCGGATCGTGCTTTAGTCCCTTGCGCCGGTGCTTGTAGCAGAATTGAGCGTAAGGCACGACGGTCTGGTCTCACGGCTCCCTTAAATTACCTACATACTCTCAGCGTTAAAGAAAAAAAAAAAAAAAAAGCGTGAGGGGGGGGGGGGGGGGGGGGATAAAGGCGAGTTTGTGTTTTGTTGACTATAGTTGGGGTGTCGACGATACTTTCTGTACCATTCGCACGGTTGCCTTCGGATCTCTTGCATTTTTTTCTCGGCTGTCCTATAGGACCAACGATAAGTGAAACCGATGAAAGACAGAAACAGCGGAAACAACGCTCTGGTTTTCAACCGAAAATGTATTTCTGTAGGCGTCCCTATTTGTAGTTGACATCTTACTACACGACCCATGTTCGTCGCCGCACGTATAAAGAAGACAGGGAAAAGAAAGTATGAGAAAGAATACACGAGCACTGACCCTTACCCTCGCAACGACGTCCAGTAGCACCATTTCGCTGACAATGAGCGCAACAGAGACGGCTATATCTGATGCATTTATAGCTTCATCCATTTTATGACGTATGCCTTCATAATCCCCCGCGCCTTCGTGGCTATTAATTTTCAGTGAGTACCAACCTGCCCAGTTCAGTAATCTTCGGCTATCACCTTGTAACCGTTATACATTTCGCAGGCCAGGTAGCAAGCACCAAGTCAAAAACGTTGCCACTTGTCATGCTGCTGAAATCTGTCCTGTCAAAGGCGCCACCCGTTCGTGTCTGACAAAACCGAGTTTATATATACAGTCTGTCGAAGCACGCATGCATTCGCCCGCGCCCGCTCTCAGTTTGATTGAACTGTGCTCCCCTGGACAGCAGTTAGAGACGGCGGCGGCGTGTTTGTATACTGCTTCAGAGAGCGCGGACCAATGTTAGCCTTTAAATACGGCCTCTCACTTTCGCTCTGCCACTGCGGTCGTAATTGCGTGTCTGCGGCCCAAGACGGATGACCGCCTCGTCCGGATCGTGCGGTGGCTTGATCCGAACGGATAACGGTTATCCGTAAAGCGCACGCGCCTCCGTTGCTGCTCATGTATATGCGAGCATGCACAGTCGGTGGCTCTGGGCGTTCAGTTCCGTTCTCCCTCGAGTCTTAATCGAAATGTAATAGCACCGTTTCGCCTTCGTTATCGACCACGCTTCGCTTTCGCGCTATCAAGTTTACAGAAGGCAGGAAATGCACCGCTTTTAAGCGTGTATGGGTTGGGAGGCTTGCACGATGGATGGGGCACGGTACTGCCGCGCACGTGAGCGCAAACTTCTGTAATAGCTCCAAATCGCGCGTGCGTAATTGCATGTCGCATAATGTATATCAATTTTTTAGGGTTGTCTATAGTCACAGTCGAGTACGTTCTTTCCGTCGAGGAGTACGAAAAGTTCCGACAAGTACAGTTATGGAACACACTTATTCCCGTATAAAGCAGTTTCTATCGCTTCATATTTTTTTAGATATCTGCTATTGTAATGATTCCTCTCGTCGTCGACTCGCACGCCGTCACTCCGCTGTCATTATCGTCGGGATTGGCACCTATATATAGACGCGATGGACAAAAAGATTAGACGAAGGAAGAATCAGTTGCAAAATACGATCCTGCAGGGTTGTTGCTGCCGCACTATAGCTGTACGTTTGCGTGAAAACGACGAAGTGAGTCGAGTCGTCTTGTCGGGCCAAGTGGGCGTCGTGTCGAGTAAGGTCAACGCGTCCGCAAAGGGTCGTAATTGACTCGCCCAAGCCGCTTGATTAAGATGTATTTAAACTCAGTCGAGTCGGGCTGAGCAGCTCGACTTGTGACGCGACCCGCGCGCGCTGAGTTCATGTAAACGAAGCTGCTATCGATATCGTTATCGTCGACCATGACCACTGCAGCGCCAATCTCCTCCACGTTTATTCCACGAACCTATACCCAACGCGATCCATGGCAGCTTCGCACGTGTCTTGTGATGATCGGTGAATGTGATTGCGTTGTCTGTATGTATTCCGCGTCCTGCTTACTCAATGTCGAAGATGTGTATACATCTATTCAGTGAAAGAGAGAACGAATAGATTTTATTTTAATACAGCCCCGGAACAAAGGACATACACCAATCACAGAACTGCCAGTCAGCGTTCTTCCATGCGCATGAGGTGTATGAACACGGAAGTGCCATATCTTAAAAAAAAAAAAAAAAAAATGTTCTTCCTTTCAGCTCGGGGCCATTTTTACTCTACCTTCGATCGATGACTCCCAACACGAGGCAACGTTTTTTGGTCGATCCATCGATCTTTCTTTTCCCTTATTTTTTTTCCCCTTCATCTTTGGGTGCATCCGCACCTACTTCGTTTTGAACGCACGTGTGCCCGCTCAAACCGCGAGCGCCTTTCTTTCCTTCCGTTCCGTCGCAGTTATTTCCCTCGGGGGCCGACCGCTCTCCCACTCATTCCTCCCTTCCGTTTCTCAGCAGTGTACCTGCTCTCCCTAAACCGTCATTTTGCATTCCGTTCCTCGTCACCCACTTTCAAAACAAACAAGCAAAAGGGAGGCGGCAGGGCGTCGGCGTCACACACTTGCGCGCGCCGCTGATTGGGAATTCAAAACGCGCACGTCGCGCGTCTTCTAGAGGCGACGCTGTCAAAGCTAGTCGGAGCGAAGGTCAGTCGTGCTACGCTCTACGCCGCACCCGGCGGCGACGGCGGCTCCGTGCACGCCTCGTACTGCAACGGAACCGGAGTCTCACACAGAATAGGCTCCGCGATCGCCGACTGGCGCCGTCAATCACGGAGGCAACGCTGGGACGGCGACGCTGCTCGCCGCGCGCTCGCTGCGCTAGCCGCTCGCACCGCCGCCGCCGCCGCCGCCGCGTCCACGCACGCCTCCGGCGCTCGCGCTGCTTGCCGGCCAGAACCGTCGAGCGCGCCGGGCCGCGAACAACGTGCGACAGTCTATAGTCTGTGTGGTGAAAGTCAATGTAGTCCTCTTCTGCCCCGTGCTTCGGAGGTGTCCCTCAAGGAACTGTGTACTTGCCCAGCTCCGCTGTCGGATACGGCATCATCCTCCGCGTCATCGTCGTTATCCTCGTCCTCCTCCTCGACGCTTTCGCCGTGCGCGGCCCCGACGCGGACGGGGTCGCACGTGCCGGCCGACCTCGAGTGGGTGGCGGTGCGTTTGGCGGTGAGTGCGTGGTCCTTGTTTGCGAAACGTGTGAAGCCGCTGCCGCTGGGCAGGAGCCACCACCCTGTGGTCCACCCCTTTTCTGTCAACATATTACGCGCGCGCTCTGCGCGATCCTTCTACGCTTGTGTATAAATGGAGCTGTTTGTCGCGAAAGCGCGCGTGCGTGATCCGCATTCGAATAGATCGAGTGGCGCGGCTTTCTTTTCCCCCATGTTTTTTTCTCTTCATTGTTCTCGTACGTTCTGCCTGCTGTGATGTTTTGGTTCGCTTTCGATGCATTATTCACCCTGCCGCGTGGGAGGTTGCGCAGATTTGAATAAGCGTAAACGGCAAGCTATGATTTATACTGCTATGAGTGTACTTCTACCCTGACTTTCCCTTGCTGCTAATCGTTGTTTTTGTCTCATCGTCGTCGTCGTCAAACTTCGTCCGAGACACGACTGCCTAGACTACGCTATACAGGACAGAACTTCACCACGAGGATGCGACTTCTGTTTCACAACATGCGACTAGCATTTGTAATATTACGACTAACATAATGTAATGTTTCTTTGGGGGGAGGTGGGGGGTAGACGGGGAGGCGGCTTGGTACAGCCTAATTCATATCGTTGATGTGTTGCTACTGCCATGTCGCGCATCACTGCAATAGTGCTGTCGAGCACGATCGCACTGTTCCGGCTCTGGACTGCATGGATTTCATCCACTCCGAACATCTCGTTTTATTCTTTTTTTTTTCGTTTTCTTTTCTTCGGTGCTGTGCATGACACGTATTTGATATTACTCCCGCTCAGCATAATTTAACCACAGGCGAATTCAGAGAAGGGGGGTAACTGTTACTTATTGCCAATGAGGCACATTGCTCGGCTGCGATTCTTGCTTTCACAGAACAGTGGCACTCTTGTTGCATCGGGCTGTTCGAAATCTTCGTAATTTTTTTTTCTTCAAAATCTGGCCGTGAATTAAAATACCGGGTGTTCAAAATTAAGCTTTGCAGAATTTTTAAAAATCGCCTGTGGCAGGTAGCATAATTCTCATCTTTGAACTGGGTTGCTCGAAGAGGCGGGCATTAGTAGCACCAGAAATCGAAACACATATTCAACTAATTAACAAAAATTAACTAATGAACTTCTTAGTTAATTACTTTACGACGCCTATTGCAATTTACGAATTGTAGCCGGCGAGCTTGCAAGACGCATACACTTGAAATGAATTTCCAGGATGACACCAGTATCGAGATATTATTTCCCAAAGTGTGGCACGCAATACGTGTTGCGTTCCAGTTACTTTTGTGCTTCAATGTATAAAACAGCATTTTGATAAAAAAGAAAGTGGAACAACAGTGCATTTTTACGGCGAGTTTGATGGCGCATATCTCCAAACTGGTGTCAATCTGGCAATTAATTCCAAGTGTATACGCCTGACAAGCTCACACGGCTATACAATTCGTAAATTGCAATATGTGTCGTAAAGTAAATGACTTACAAGTTCATTAGTTAATTTTTGTTAATTAGTTGAAGTATGTGTTTCGTCGATTTCTCGTGCTACTAATGTCCGCCTCATCGAATAAAAACCCAGCTCAATGATAAGAATATATGCTACCTGCCACAGGCGATTTCTGAAAATTCCGTAAAGCTTAATTTTGAACACCCTGTAGAATACGCCGACGTTTTGCTTGTCGGAAGGAGGAGATAAACGGGGCAGAGCCAGGCACTGGTGCCATCATGCTTGAAGCGGCTGCGCGGTATATTATTTCTCAAGTTCCTTAACGAACTCCTCTTGTGTGACTTGCTTACGCAAGCGTGCTCTTCCGACTTGCTTCCCGCGCCGTCACGTTTGGCGTCACGTCGTGCTGGCCCTTCGGGATCTGTGGCAAGCGTTTCACCTTGCGAGGTTGCGCTACATAGAGCCTTAATTGAGGGTGGGCTTACAAAATGTGGACTTGTACGCGAAGGAACTACGAGAGAATGGGTAATCATGCGGGCTTCACAGACCGCGGTGCCGCCGTTCCGACAATATAACTTTTGTTAAAACTCTCTAAAAGGAAATGAACATGTTCGTAATGGTGAGGTATTGTTTTCAACGCTCTATTCTCATTTATTGGCGTCTGATTGCACAGCGAAAAAAGAAAAAAATATATGAAAGTGAATTTTGCCGCTTATTTTCTTTTTTCTTCAAATTTGGCGTCGAAGTCGGCCGGTGCACCGGGTCGTCAATGTGACGTCATGTATTTCGTGGTACTTGCGCGTATTTCGTGCGTTATATGCGCACTAAAATTTTCGAATTTCTAGGTTGAGCCCCCGTTTTCTTTACAGTGCGACGCAGTCCTTGTTTATCGGTGAACAATTTGTTCCGCGGGCATTTTCTGCAAGAAGATAATGGGGATGTAATCGAGTTGGCGCTGGCAGCAGCCTTTCCTTTTGACACTTTTTCTGAATTATCAAGCCCTCCCCCTACCGGCAACGCTGACCTTTTTTTTTTTGGTATAACTTAACAATCAAGCTTAGCATAATAGTATGCCTCTTCACTCTACCATTGAGACAAATACATAGGCCTTGTCAAAATGCTGACACCGCACTGAGGCGTCCCTTTCCTTTGTTATATTATATTCCTGTTACCGCTGTACAGTAACGCCACCTATGACTCAGTGGCGCTGTTGCGGTCGCACATGACACGAATCTTGTGCTTGCGATTTGGTTGAAGGGACACCAAAGAGACACTGAATCAGCGTATGCCGATAAAGTATTCTTTCAAAACCCTATACTGAAAAAAGAAAATGGTCAGTCCCCCCCCCCCCCCCCCGCCCCCTTTTTTTTTTTTTTTTTTTCTTTTTAATTGCGTGCGTCGAAACTTCAGCGATTGTACGTCAGTGGGACTTCACGGACTTCAAGTTTGTCGTATGTGGGCCGTTGTGGTACGGTATAAACGCTCGCGAAAATTGCTAAGTTCAGTTTTTCCTCCCTCAGAGTATGACGCAATCAAACTTTTTCGGAACAAAATAAAATTGACTACGCGCGAACAGACGCGCATAGTCTGTGCACGTCACAGCGAGCTGGTGCTGGAACTTCACTGTGGCTTCGCCACCAGTCTATTTTCTTGGTGTCTTTTCTGTTTTATCAAGCTTTCTCTCACGGCAACAGTTGTGTAATCTGATATTGTAGGAAAGTAGTATACTGTAATGCAGCTCAAGTTGAAATATTTCTCTTCAGTGTCCCTTTAACCTTTATGAAAGTATTATGCGCACAGGTCCATTTGATTAAGTTGACAACGCTGGGACTGAGAGCTGTAGAAAAGCTTAGCAATACCTGACTAACCCCCCCCCCCCCCCCAAAAAAAAAAAAAAAAGGGGGGGGGGGGGGCGTCTGAGCTTCCCTCCAGTGCATCCGACTTCCGTCTGTATACGCGAAGGCTGGTTTGCTGCGCAGTATAGTTCAATACTGCCCAAGTTTTAATCAGCTAGCGCAAGACAGGGGTAATGGAGATCGCAGGGAGAGGCCTTCGTCCTGCAGTGGGCATAAATATAGGCTGATGATGATGATAGTTCGTTCAGATCTTGTCTCCTCCGTATAGGCCCCCTTTTTAGCACCGCGATGCACTGTTTCTGTGGGCTCGGTCCGGCGAATCTGTGTGCCTTATGGGGGAGCAGACTTGAAAGCGTGGGATTATGCGCACATGCGTCTGCTCGCGCCTGAGTCATCTCTTCATCCGGTGTGCTGCGAACGCGGTCGTTTTCCATATGACTCGCTAACTCGGGATCAAGCTACTGGTTAGAGAGTTATCGTCTCTGTAAGATGTAACTTGCATGTTTCAATGCGGTGACCTGCGTTGTCGGGCGAAGTTTGAAAAACGGGTGTTTTTTGTGGGTATTACGTGGCTATAGAGCGATTTTGAACGTTCGTTATTTATCTTTTTCCACAACCATATATTGTAAGAGATGAGGAAAAAGAAACATGCGTGAGAAACTTGACAGAGCTGTGATCCCTGTACATAGTGACACGGGCACAAGCAACATTTTCTAAAGAGCGCGCACACACACACACACACACACACACACACACACACACACACACACACACACACACACACACACACACACACACACACACACACACACACACACACACACACACACACACACACACACACACACACACACACACACACACACACACACACACACACACACACACACACACACACACACACACACACACACACACACACACACACACACACACACACACACACACACACACACACACACACACACACACACACACACACCACACACACACACACACACACACACACACACACACACACACACACACACACACACACACACACACACACACACACACACACACACACACACACACACACACACACACACACACACACACACACACACACACACACACACACACACACACACACACACACACACACAGCACACTGAGACAGTGGGGGGGGGGGGGGGGGGGGGTTATAGTGCTCAAATTGTCAATAATGCTGAAACATCTGAAATATCGCGACATTTGTGCTCGAGGTGGCAATATCGTGTTTTTTCGCAAGGCTGTCAATAACCGTGAAGTGGGCGGGCTTCACCTTTTCTGTTGAATTCATGTCGCTTCCATACAGAATAACCAATACGCTTTCAGAGAACTCCAGAGTTTCGTGCTGATATACCACCAGAAATATCTCGCGCCGCATTTTTAAAAAATTTTTTTTTTAATTTTTGGCCTTGAACCTATTTGCTCTTTCGCAGCTGAGTCTCCTTATATATGTACTTAAGGAAGCATTACGAAAAGCCTACGCTTGTTCTTGTTGATGCTTCGGAAGTTGGCAGCCGGCCTATATCCGTCTGACGCTCTCATGCATGAGCGCGAGTACGTTTTTCGCTTGTAGCGCTCGCTGTATGCCTTTGGAAGCCAGCCGCGATCTTAGATTAAGCCCACGTCACGCGCACACGTCACTTTAGTCGCCACGCAGCCCTGCTTGCTCCGCACTTCCCAAGTTTATAATTGCATTGAATTTACAGGCAAGTCCATCGTTTAAGGGAACGCGCATTACGAGAGCATGAGCAATTTTTGTTTTTTCTGCCAAATATGGAAAGGTTGAGCTCTGCGGCAGATGACATGCTGAAGGTTGCGCTGGCTCTCCTCCATGCACAGACAAGGTCAAAAGTTTACGGAGTGCTTTCCCCGAAAAAGTACAATGGCAGCCCAGCTTTAGCTTACAGTCGTTAAAACAGCAGAACGATATATATTAGTCGCGCACACGTAGTATACACGTAGCACATTTGAGATCCAGGCTGCGCGTCTAGGCTCATGGAAATACTTCTGTCCCGCATCCCGTAGACATTTGAACCCTGCCTGTGTATATACTGCATCGACAACACTTCTTGCTGGTACCAGCAAGTACGGCACTCGCAATATGTAAGCCAGCTGCCTGCATGTTCCCTTGAACATTGGACCTACCTGTACTTCAGGGATCGCGCCTTCAGCTACCACATGTACTTGGACCATGTATAACATATGCAGTAACTCTAGACTATAGGGCGCCTGGGCATGCCGCGCTGTACGAAGGCGCTGCGCTGCGTTCTTTGAGACACTGCATGCATGGTCTCAGTGTTGGTTATTCGATCAGTGCTTATCACGTCATTTCTCATATTTCTTATCTCGAGTAGGATGCTATGAGTTCCGCAAGGCACTCACTCAGATCCGTTGCTGTGCTGCTTACTTACTAATTAACTGAGATTCGTTAGAACGCTGCAGAGCTTTCGCCACCGAAGGAAAGCGTCATCATACAGCGTGCTTACAGGATGCTCGTCTGTAGGGAATTGTGCCTTCTCTGGCCTCTTGCTCTTTCTTACGACACACTTACGTACGCTGAACACATCGTAACAAACCCCCACCTTTATTGCGGAATGCATCGCATCATTATTGTTGGCGTCACTTGCCTGGCGGCCAATCCGTAGTCGGGATCAGTTCAACCGTCACCATCATCCACTCGGTAGTGCGCGGGCGATAGCTTCATATTTTTTGACGTGAAGCCTGAAAGACAGCATGCACAAAAAAGTCATAAGATAGACTGGTAGCACTGTAGTCTCTCTCTCTCTCTCTCTCTCTCTCTCTCTCTCTCTCTCTGTGTGTGTGTGTGTGTGTGTGTGTGTGTGGGGGGGGGGGGGGGGTCTTCGTACAGGCTCATTGATTCTCCTGCGGAGAGCGCATGCTGGAAATTTCTTATGTGCTAACCCACTGTGTCTTCCTTCCAAAACTATCGATATAATATTTTCTCCTCGCGGCTCGCGCTTGTTAAAATTAGCCAACGATAGATGTGTCCTAATTGTTCGGGTAAAATTCTGAGGGCGGCTGTATACGTTAACATAAACGAAGACGCGTCTACCAACTATAGCTCGGTTGTCAGTTCTTAGGCCGCTATAGCTCCGTGCCCCCGTATACGCGGCTGCCGCAGTTGAATAATTCTTCTCTCTTATAGAGGATGGGAGCGCACGCATCTGCTTAAACGCGCCCTGTGCGCCTTGAGATATCGGTGATGTATACACTGTATACACTCTCTCGTCCTATAGTGTATAATCCGACTCCTCCGCTGCGCACAAACTTTTCGCGCTGTCTGCCTGCCTGCTTGGCGGTCATATATAACTTGCTCGCCCGGACTCCCGTACGTACGCGCGCGCATGCTTAAATAGGAAGGAAGGGAGGCAGATATGAGGAGGCCGGGCGTTGGCGGCTTACATACGCGGTATAAAAGCGCACGCGCGTGGAGCGCATATCTAAAAGCGCACGGGGCACAATTATGGATATGCGAACTGGGGGGGTATTCCGACTGCTGTTCCGGTCGCCTTAATTTCTCCTGACCGCCGCCTGGTTCGCTCAGTCGTCGTCGGCGCCGTTGGGGTGATCAAACCCAGCGGAGGCAGCGCCCACCGAAGAGGAAGGATGTGCGCGGCGAACGACTGCATGCAGGCGGCTTCTGCTCTACTGCGGGGCTCTCTGCGTGTAGCCATATACGCTTATTATCGGCGCGCACGCACGCACGATCGGGGCGTAGCAGACCGATTGCTTTCGGCCTCATTAATCGATCCGTCATTGGCACCCCGCGGGGCCCCCCCTCCTGCATCGACGATTTCGTGTGGTCGCGCGTATTGCACGGCTCGTCGAATGTTCGCCGTTTCTATGTCTTAGTATGTATATATATTTTTGCGTTCTTTATACGTGTTCCCTGTTTCCTTTCGCTGCCTTTTCTCCGACTCTCGTGCAAACAGAGGGACGGAGAAAAGTAAAAGAAATCAAGGGATATATCCTGTTAATCTTTGCGTTGTTTCCTAATGAAGTGGCCCTGCGATTCATTTCGCAGCGCGCCTGAAACCGCAGACTTCTATTAACGGAAGAATTCGAATTTGAGATTCCCTGATCGTTCTGCCTTATACGTATACTTTGTGTTTGCCGACCTTGTCTCGAGAGCACCACACATCTATATAATCGGTGCAACGTTCTGCGTTATTTAAATGATGCGACATGGAGTGTGGCGTTTATCTGACGTGTTGTTCCGGCTGCGTGGTGGTTCGTTTAATCGAACTAATTAATCAATATTTGCATTTGAGAGGTGGTAAAAGAGAGATGCCTGTGGCTTGCACTAAAGGTGAATAGCGCCCCGTACGCGCCCGCAGCACATGCATGCAACGTTCTGCCGATGTTTGTCCTCACCGGGCTGCACTGACGCCTTACATCTAGCCCACATTCCTGGGCTGAATGAATTATCCAGCGTGCCTAAGCGTGTGTCGTGGTCCCGAAATATGTATACGGTGGAATCTCGTTGATCCGATTCTGCATAATACGTTTTTCGGGAAAACTTGTTTTTTTTTTTTTACTTTCCCCAGCCAGTATCTTATAGTAGCAATGCATTTCGGATAATACGCTTTTCGTATGATACGTTTTATTTTTCGGTTCCCGTGAAGATCGTATCAACGAGATTCTACTGTATTATGGCTTTTAGCAGGCTGGTGGTCGTTCACGCCTGTCCCGCAGAGCGAGCGGGAAACGTGCAGCGCGCGAGTCGCGTGCAGCATTGAACGTGTTGCTCACATTAAGCCGCACCATAGATATCAATGTAACGGCCAAGAACTGGCTGTCACAGTGTTGCTTTCAGAGGTCGGCACCAACCTTATATAAATGTCCCGCAGGATTTACCTGTTTTGCTTACAGATCTTCGAAGCGAAAAACATGTGCGTGAGACACACCCGGCCGCGCTTGCGTGGCCCACGCTGCGTGCTGCGTACGTGTTTTTCTCTTCATCAGTTTGTCAGACCCGCGTGATGGGTCCACGAGAGAAGATTCGCGTGGAATTTTAATTGGGAAAAAGGTACGGCCCCCGCGATGACCTCGCGTCGCATGCGCATGTCAGTCGGTCGGTCGGTCGGCCACGCGACACATGCCAATCCTCCGTTCATGCAGTCACCGGCCTTGAGTTCTTCCCCCGGAATGCCGCGTCACGCACTGGCAGGCGGTGAACAGCTGTCGTGGCATTCCGCGAACCTTCTGGGTTTCGAACGCGACTCGCTTGGTACAGGTAAAGTCCCTAGAAGATCTCCCGCTCTTTTTAAGAAAGCAAACAAATGTCTAGGGACTTTAGGTACAGGGAGATGCCAAAGGTGACACGCTATATATGCAAACCGACGACGACCGGTCGCATTATATATATAC
Source organism: Dermacentor silvarum (assembly GCF_013339745.2). Classification (NCBI taxonomy): domain Eukaryota; kingdom Metazoa; phylum Arthropoda; class Arachnida; order Ixodida; family Ixodidae; genus Dermacentor; species Dermacentor silvarum. Next base: position 44,428,345 of record NC_051157.2, on the reverse strand, counting down.
ACACGCGCGACATAAGAACGTCGATGGAATATAAGTGCTGGCGCTCAGGTTGCGACTGTTTACCTGCTGGTGGTCGCGCTGTACACTACAGTGATTGTTTCATCCCTCACAGTTCATTCTTTCCCCCGTTTTGCTTGGTCTAAACCACGTGTGAGGTTCCTTAATTAAAATCGCTACACGCACTGCCGTTTTCTCTACGGCACGTTATATTCCTGCGTTTGGAGCTGTAAATTAAGACTTTCGGCGCCTACAGAATCGCGTAATGTCGTCGAGCGATCTCTGAGGCCACGAGAAAGACGCTTTGCGAGTTTGCTGACTCACTGCCGGCGGCGCGCATCTGTATAGGGCTGATTTCAGGCATCGAATTCGCTTCTTTTCAGAGATATTCCGTCAGAGTGGATGCAAAGCGCTAGCGAAACGTTCAATCTAGTGCAGTACCAACGACTAATTTAAGGTGTGCAATTATTAACCGAGATACCCCATTCTTTAGTTTTTTTTTTTTTTTTTTTTCGTCTAGGAACAATATAGCGTCCATAATTCAGTGAACTATCTCTAAGTACAGGCTTATACGTATACCGCGTGCTTATCTAGGCAGTATATATAAACAACACATCACTTAACCGTGTGTCTCTCATCTCTATACGTAGTTCTGCTAAATGTATATCCAGAATAACGGATGACGGCAGTAACATTCGACTGCGGCCCGTATATCTCGTATCGTATCTTTTTTTTTTTCCTCCCCCAAATCTAGCCTCGTTGTTTCAGCGTTCAATCTGAAGACACACGCAAATCATATCTGCGCATATAGAGGGACTGATATGCGGTGCGCTTCCTGGAATATAGTATATAACAGTGAAGCCTTGGATAGAGCTATGGGGCTTGTAGAAAAATACAGAACAGAAAAGAAGCGGGAACCATCTTCGGCAGAAGGCGCGAGAACAACCCCGGGAACGAAGAGGGGTCCGAAGAAAGAAAACCGCAAGCGAGGAGGAAACCCTCTCCCCAACTAGAAGGGAGCGACGGCGGCTCGGACCGACGGCCAGAGCGGACCAAGGGACAGTGAAAAGAAGACGTTTTGTATTGATGCTGTGAATATAGTTACATGTTGCCTTTGTTACCAAAGATTTCTCGTGTGACTTCCTGACGAGTTTCCGTCAACAAAGTGTATTCCACAAAATACGACATGGTGCCGAAACCCGGGATGGATGACATCGTCTGAGAGGTGCGCGAAGGCCCGCGAGAAAGAACAAAGGAAAGGCGACATGGAGAAGCTCAAGGCAAAGCGAAGGACTCTGCGGCGACAGCACACCATCATAATCAAAGAGGCTACCACAGCGTTAGAAGGTGCAGACGTCGTGCAGTTATCGGCTCTTCTACAAAGGCTTGAAGTGAACAACAGCGAACTACGAAAGGTCAACAGTGGCTTGGAAACGTGCCTTCCGGACGATATCTTCGAAGAAGACTACGCCGAATGCGTGGTGTATGACGACAAAGCGAACAACACCATGGGTCTCCTCAAGGCTAGGATTGCAGCTCCTGTCACGACAATCGCTTCGCCAGGCAACGTGCAAACAACGCCGCCAATGCACACATCTATGCCAGTCCAACAGCATGGAATCAAACTACCGACGCTGCGTTTGGAGACCTTCAGCGGTGAGCTATCCTCTTGGCAGGCGTTTTGGGAATGTTACAAGCAGGCAGTGCATGACAACGACGGTCTATCAAAGTCACAGAAGTTTCACTACCTAAGGTCGCTTCTCACGGGACCAGCTATGACCGCCATTAAAGGACTGCAAGCGACAGAAGCATGCTACGAGGATGCCATAGACATATTGCAACGCAGATACGGCGACAAAGAAAGGATACAACAAGAACATCTTGGGAAATTAAGGGCACTACCACAGGTATCTTCGTCGGCTGACGCATGGGGACTGCGTCGATTGTTTGACCACATACAGACGCACGTTCGTGGTCTGCGAGGACTAGGCGTCAGCGCATCCACGTACTCTGCGATGCTATGCGACATAATCCTATCATCACTCCCTCATGATATGATCGTCGAATTCCACAGACAAGCAAGCCGAGTCAGCAAATCTAACGTGTCTGCGGATCAATCGGAAGGACAAGCATCGTCCTCCCCGAGTGTAATGGCGACCGGGGTTGACGGAAAGCTTTCGGAAATACTTGACTTTCTTCTTCTTGAAACAGAAAGCAGGGAGCGGTGCAGGGAGTTTGCGCATTCCGAGAAGGAGAACAGTAAACCAAAGCAAACACGCCAAGAAAATCACGAAAGACGCCAGCCACCCCGAACCCCGAGTGCAGCAGTTCTTCACGCGCACCAGGAGCGGGTGAGGAGGTGTTTCTTCTGCGAGTCAGGGGAACACGACACCGAGGCCTGCACGGCTCCCGTCCCTTTGAAAGAAAAGCTAGCGAAGATGGGACGAGCGGGGCGCTGCTTTCGCTGCACAGTTGGAGGGCACCAGTCGAAGCAGTGCAAAAGAAAAGTAAACTGCGTTCACTGCAATAAACGGCATGCCTCCTCTGTTTGCAACCCTGACTGGAGAGCAAGAGAGCTTAAGGAGGTACTCGCAACTAACGTGCATGCTGCCTTAAAAGAAGGGAAAGACAAAGAAGTCGCTCTTCAAACGTTCCGTACTTGGACCATTGGTGAAAGTAGGTGGGGCTACCTCAGAGGCGTCATAGACGGTGGCAGCCAGAGGACTTTTATTCGAGAAGATGTTTCAAAAGTACTCAACTTGAAGGCATTGGGAACCACCGACTTTTACCTAAACACGTTCGGCAGCACTGCGGCTGATGCCCAAAGTCGCCGGGTAGTTGAACTTCGAGTTTGGAGTCGGTGCACTGGAAAGGAAACGACCATAGAAGCCGTCGAAGTGCCCTTCATATGTAAAGACGTTCCACCAGTTCCCGTAGAACATGCTTTCGTACAGCAGTTGGAGCAAGAAGGAGCAATAATTGCCGACAAACTCCTTTACGAGGACATGCCAGCTGTTCCTGGAATTGGGATGTTAATTGGGGCTGACCACCTCTGGAAGTTCCTAACCGGAGAAGTTCAACGTTGCGAAGAAAACCAAGGGTTTGCGGCTATCAACACGACATTCGGTTGGACATTCCAAGGCCCTTTCAGCGTAAACACCAGCTTTATCGTGGCAGCAAATGCCTGCGTTTTGAAGATCGGCGTTGATACTGCAGATGGGGTGGAAAAGACGCTGCAGAAGTTTTGGGAATTAGACGCCATCGGCATCACAGATAAACCCCATAATCACACGACCGAGCATTCAGACATTGCCAAAATAACAAAGAAAGCCGTGCGATATGAGGTAGCGTTGCCGTGGAAGGAAGAAGCATCAGATCTGGCTGACAACCGAAATATGGCAGTGCAACGGCTAAGAAAATTGACAAAGAAATTGTCCCGTAACAAAGAACTGACGGAGGAATATGACAAAGCAATCCGAGGATACCTGGAATCGGGGCATGCAGAGCGCGTGACGGAGTCGGCGACACTCAACCCGGTGTATTATATGCCGCACCAGCCAGTAATTCGAAATGACTCCACTAGTACGAGACTACGAGTGGTGTTCGATGCCTCATCACATGCGCCGGGGAAATCTTCATTGAATGAGCATCTCGAAAAGGGCCCAAATCTCATCAGTGACTTGGGGCGAATTCTGTTGCGGTTTCGTCTACACAGGGTGGCGCTCGTAGCAGATATCGAAAAGGCATTTTTGCAAATCGAAGTGCAACCTGAAGACAGAGATGCACTAAGATTTTTGTGGTACAGTCGCCCACCACTCGACGCTACCGACTTGCCAGATATTGAAGAATGGAGGATGACGAGAGTACCATTTGGCACGACGGCAAGCCCGTACTTACTGACGGCCACCCTACTCCAACATATCGATCAACAGACGGGTGAGCTTCAAGAGACAGCTGATATACTGAAAAGTTCATTTTACGTTGACGACTTGGTGACCGGCGCTGGCACAGTAAAAGAAGCATTAAAGATAGCCACAGACGCTAAGAAAATAATGAAGGATGCTGGTATGAACCTGAGAAAGTGGTCGTCGAATTCAGGAGTGGTTCGTGAGGAACTTCGGGAGGGCAATTCCCAAGCCCAAGATAAACTACAGAAGGTGTTGGGGTTGCTATGGATGCCCACGAATGACAATATGGCAATATCGATGGGTGCTGTGCTGAATGCCGTCAATACGGGTGTCAGCACGAAAAGGGTAGTGCTACAGGCGTCCGCAAGAGTATTTGATCCTTTGGGCTTATTCGCCCCGTTCGTGGTTACAGCTAAGATGCTTTTCCAAAAACTTTGGGAAAGAGGACTAGGATGGGATCAACAGCTTCCAGAAGACCTGGCGGCAGAATGGAAAGCTTGGTGTTTGGATATCCCCAGCCTACGAGAGTACTGGTTCCCGCGTTGCCTTGCGCCCAGTCAAACAGCTTCATGGCAAGTGCACATCTTTTGTGATGCAAGCCCGAGAGCATACGGTGCCTGCGCTTATCTGCGAACAGAGAGTGACATCGAGGGGGTGAGTGCAAACCTGATTTTTGCTAAGTCCCGTGTGGCTCCACTGAAGACGATATCTCTGCCGCGACTTGAGCTGATGGCTGCGTTAATTGGGACTCGAATGGCTGCTTACCTTCAGAGTGTAATAGGCCAGCCCATACCAGTGTGCCTGTGGTCGGACTCCACCATAACACTCTTTTGGATAAAGAGCACAGCTAAAGAGTGGAAACCATTCGTAGAGAACCGCGTGAGGGAAATACAAAGCTTGAGCAGTCCGGGGAAATGGAGGCATTGTCCAGGAAAAGATAACCCCGCTGATTGCCTAACAAGGGGTATGAGGGCGAATTCCCTGCGTGAAAGCGTGCTGTGGTGGAACGGACCAAATTGGTTGGTCGAGACGCCGGATGTATGGCCTGTAATTAACGAGGACACTACTTGCTTTAATTCGCTAATCTATGGAGAAAAGAGAAAGCACATTGTGGGGATGCTTACAGAAGTATCCCAAATGACGCCGTTGCTGCCGGCAGAGCAGTACAGCAGCTACGCACGACTATTGAGAACAAGTGCATGGATAATGAGATTTATAAGCAACTGTCGGAAACGAGCACGTAGCACCGATGCAAATCTCACCTCAAGTGAACTGCACGAAGCTGAAAACTATTGGATTCGGCACGTTCAGGAGATGAGTTTCGCGCAGGAGATTGCTGCCCTTAATCGAAAGAAGAGCTTACCTCTAAACAGCAAAGTCACTATGTTTCAACCTTTCCTCGACACTGAGGGGCTTCTGCGTGTGAAGGGTCGCCTGCAGTTCTCATCGGTGCCTCACGAGACAAGGCACCCTGTGCTACTACCAAAAGAGCACGCTGTCACCAAGCTTCTTGTAAACGACGCTCACCTCAGGACACTGCATGGAGGTGTGCAGGCAACCATGACAGAGGTGCGAGAACGTTTTTGGATACAAAGTTGCCGCCAGCTTGTGAAAAAAGTCATCTCGGGTTGCCGGATATGCCTGCGGCACCGACTTAAGCCGGCCACTGCACCAACGGCGCCCCTTCCTAGTGACAGAGTGAACTGCAATCAGGCCTTTGGAGTAGTCGGCATCGATTTCGCCGGCCCCCTGTATACAAAGACGAGAAACGACAGCGCGAAGAGCTACATTGCTCTCTTCACCTGTGCCACGACGAGAGCAATTCACCTAGAATTGGTGTCAAGTTTATCCTCTGAATGTTTTCTACTGGCACTGAGGCGCTTCATCGCTCGCAGAGGGCTGCCAACAACAATATACAGTGACAATGCATTGACATTCAAGAGAGCTTCGAAAGATATCCAGAGACTGTGGAACATCCTACGAAGTCGCGAAGCGCAGGACTACTGTAGTTTGCAGCGAATCACCTGGAAGTTCATCATAGAAAAAGCCGCCTGGTGGGGCGGTTGGTGGGAACGGATGGTGAGATCCGTCAAAGTTGCCTTGCGGAAAATTCTCGGCCGCCAAAGCCTCACTTTTGAGGAACTTCTTACAGTGCTGGCTGACATAGAAGCTACGATCAACTCGCGTCCACTGACATATGATGGACAAGAGCCTGGCGAGGAATCAATTCTGACTCCATCTCACCTGTTGACAGGGAGTCGAGTGATAAGTTTGCCTGAAGCAAGAGCCCTAGCCGTCCCTTCTTCCTCAAGAATCGACATTGGTCGACGTTGGAAGTACCGTCGATCACTAACAGATGCCTTCTGGAAACGGTGGCGAAAGGAATATCTGCTACAACTGCGGTCCGCGCACTGCATATCATCGAGTGAAACCAACGCCCTCAGGACTGGCGACCTCGTCATCTTGCAGGAAGATCACTCACCACCACATATGTGGAAAACTGGCCGCATTGCTGAGTTGTTCAAAGGGAGGGACGGAGCCGTGCGGTCTTGCGTCGTCAAGTTGCCCTCCGGCAAGGTCGTTCGGCGACCGGTACAGCTTCTGTATCCACTGGAGACTGACCTAAAATGAGCGACGCTCATTTGGGGGGGAGGATGTAGAAAAATACAGAACAGAAAAGAAGCGGGAACCATCTTCGGCAGAAGGCGCGAGAACAACCCCGGGAACGAAGAGGGGTCCGAAGAAAGAAAACCGCAAGCGAGGAGGAAACCCTCTCCCCAACTAGAAGGGAGCGACGGCGGCTCGGACCGACGGCCAGAGCGGACCAAGGGACAGTGAAAAGAAGACGTTTTGTATTGATGCTGTGAATATAGTTACATGTTGCCTTTGTTACCAAAGATTTCTCGTGTGACTTCCTGACGAGTTTCCGTCAACAAAGTGTATTCCACAAAATACGACAGGGCTGCCTTCTATCCTGCGGAGCGTTTCACGTTCGACTCAATGCTGCCTTGAGGGAAAGGATAGCCGGCCGTGACAGAGCACGCAGGGCTCCTTCTCGAATGTGTAGGGCGCAAAAGCTGTTCAATTCGTCTCGCTTCTGCAGCGGCTTTGCCGTTCCAAGTTGTGCGCTACCGCTTTCGTTTCTTATAACAAGAAAGAGCGAAACTGAGTTCGATTGCTCGTGGAACGTGGCCGGACAATGGCTTCGGGCGGTGGCCGAGAGAATGCGGTCGGCACGCCGCCGCCGTCGCGCTGCTCATTGCTCTCTGCTGCTACCAAGGTTGCAACGCGCTCTTTCCTACTGTGCGCACGCCACTCGCATGCCGAGTATGTAGCAGTGGATTCTCGCGCGAACTAGCTGTCTCAAAAAGCAAAAAAAAAAAAAAAAAAGCAACAGCGAGAAAAAGGAAAGGTTAAACAAGCCCCAATGATGCGAAGTTATGAAACCTATTGGGTTTTTTGGTTTCGATACCGCCATCTCCAAGCTTAGGAGCGCGAGATGTGACGTCACGAACTTGAAGCGCCGCTGCTGTCAGGGAAAGCAAGATAGTTGTCGCAATTGCATCGTATGCTCGAATGTACTTCTTCTCGGAACATGTTTATCGTTATAGCGATCGCTTGGGGCGGCCTAATCAGCCCGAGTGACTCCTCGTGGTTAAGAAAAAATGTGGTTGATCCCTCTTATATAGGAATCGGTATAGAACACGAAAGTGAAACGTGTCTTCACAGAAGTAGTGTAATGTTTATTGCCCATTGATATATAATGTCTATTGGTGTTTTGTGGCTAAAGCGCCCTTAGGCGTTGATGCACCCACGCTGACGCCTGGTGGCACGTCTCCTCCATCACGACTACCAACGTCGATGACCATGAGCAACCGTCGTGCATATGGAAGCTGCACTACGCTGCACACGCTAGCACAACGCGAAAGACGAAGCACGTAACTGACACACTAATACAACGCGCAAGACAAAGCACGTAACTGAATCGTCACCGAGTTAAATCAGCGCGTACAGCGCGTCGTAATTGCAGCCTCCGCGATCAACTTCAGAAACATTTTCAGAGCTAATTGCGGAGGCCACGCTCCGCTGTGCTGAGCACGGTGAACGCCACCTAGGTGGCGTTGGTAGTGCTTCTTGATGCCAGCGTCCCTTCGAATGCTGGCATCGAGGCGTCGTAGTGCTGAGACCACCGAAGCGTTCACTGTCGGTGCGCGTTAGTGTCATAATGCAGTACTTCTCTTTTCTGCTCGTAGGCGGCGGCACCGCCCCGAGCAAGAGCGCGGGTACACGGAGGAGTGTTAGATATATAAGGCGCGTCTGTGTAGCTCTCTGCAAATGCGTTTGTGGCGCAATGGGTTAAACGCTCGGCGATCTATCGTCGCGGACCGAGAGGTCGTGGGTTCGATTTCCAAATTTTGCATGTTTGTGGAACTTTTTCTTCTGGTTTCTTTCTTTGTATTATGTTCTATGACGTATTTCCGTGACGGAAATACGTCAGTGAAGTCTTGGTGGACCCCGGCATAAAACACTTTCGTGTTAAAAAGAAAAGAGAAAGAAATCACTACAGTTATTCTTGTCAGCGGCATGCGTTCAAAAAAATACCTGTGGTGCGTCATGTTGCTTTAGCCAAGAACTTGCGCATTGTGGTGGAAAATTTGCGCCTTGTTATTTGGCTGCACGCTGCTGGTTTCTCTCTCTCTCTCTTTGGTGGTGCATTGTGAAAGGATGTAGCCACGCCTGCGCGAATGGTTCGGTTGACGCATGTGTCTGACATGTCAAGTTTCGCGGAGGAACAGTGAAAGCATTTTTAAAGACTGTGTTACGGTACCCCATAGATAAACTCAGTCGCTGAAGTCGTGGAAGCGCCAGTAAGGTCTTTTTTCGTTGAGTGGATCTGCGGTATTTGGATCGGCATAGCCAAGGTCTTGGTTTGCTTTTTTCAGAGTATTTTAACTCTGAAAGGATCCGACGGCGCTGTTCTTCGACGTGGGATGCTGCTGATGTGTTAACTCTTCCAGGTTTTTCTCCCTTCCATATCGATGGTGCTGTACAGTAATTGGTCTTCGTATCGGTGCGCGTACGTTGGGGCTGATCATACGTCATACGGGGTGATGATATTTACGTTTTACGGAATTTTTTGTAAAAATTGCTTGTTGCAGATAACATGACCCTTGAGCTGGATTATTCAGAGAGGCGAACATTACTTTAATACTTGTTTAAATTTATCGTTCAACTAATTAAGAAAAACACTAATTAGCTTAATTACTTTACGGCACATATTGCAGTTTACGGATTGTAGCCGGTCAGTTTGCAAGGCGTATTCACCTGGAATGAATTTCCACAATAACACCAGTTTGGAGATATGCGCCATCAAAGTTGCTGTAAAAATGCGTTGTCCACGTACCTTCTTTAACAAAACGCTCTTTTATGCATTGAAACACAAATGTAACTGGAACACCCCTATATTTCGTTTCACACGTTGGGAAATATCTCGAAACTGGTGTCACTCCGGAGCTTCATTTCAAGTGGATACGGCTTGCAAGCTCACCGGCCACAATTCGCAAATTGCAATATGTGCCATAAAGTAATCAGTTTTAAAAGGTAATTAGTGAAATTTTGTTCATTATTTCAATATTTGTTTCGATTTCTCGTGCTTATAATGTCCGCCTCTTGGAATAATCCAGCTCAAAAACAAGAATTATGCTATCTGCCACAGGCGATTTTTAAAAATTCCGTAAAACTTAAAAATTATCACCTCGTATATTACACGGAGAACATACTGATGATTACCAACGCCCTCTCTCATTAAAACACGGGCTTAACGCATTGTTTTGGTTTATATAGCCTCTGGGCCGGAATTCAACAGCCGTCGCTTCCTACACGGTCTCGCAGTCCGTTCTCGAGGTTTCCCACTCGCGGCTTCACCGATCGCAAATCGAGCAAGGTGCGGCCACCGCCGCATTGCGAGAACTGTGTGAAAACAGCTGAGCAACAAGCGACCGCTACAACGCTGCCTCGATCGACCCCGTGGCTCGCCGACGTATAGGCTCGCCGGCGTTGCAAATCTGGTTTCGGCGCCAACCAAGGTCGACGAATATACAAGCCGCCGGTGTTGCCTTTTGGCGGACCTGCGCAGCTGTAAATCTCGGCGAGCGAGAATTCATATTGGAACGCGGCGAATGTCTCACTCGGCCGTGTCAACCTCCTAATTTCGCCGACTTTGCGAGCGTGTGCATGATTACCGTTTGTCACCGTGTGCGAGGGCACGCGAAGAAAGGATCGGGCTGGCCGACCTGCTGCATGGGTGGCAGGCAAGCACGCCTTTGGAGCAAATTGCCGGGTGAGCGAGCACGCTATAGCACTGCAGCTGCGTATTTATGTGCGCTGTCGTGGCACTCGGCCAGTGCAAGACTCTCGGTGGGTTTTTGCTCTTGCTGCTCCGTTGAGTTCGTGTGACCCAGAGACGGGGTGGGGGGGGATGTGTAAGTGCTGATCACTGCCCATTCCGAGCGAGAGCGCGCGTTTGAGTGGTCCGATTTCACTGTCCCCCGTTCTAGTTTTGTGCCTTTGCTTGTGGTGCGACCGCGCAGCGACGTCAAGCTCACTAAGCTGCTTGCGCCGGAGCACACGATTTGTTCTTTTTTTTTAATAATCGAATAGATCAAATTGTCATTGTGCTATCAAGCAATCGTGCTTTCTTCGCTGCTACCAGTACCGAGGAAAAAGAAAGATGTGTACGTGACGAACAATAAATGCGTATTAGTAATTCCTGAGCGTACGCAGGACGTGTATGTATATATCGCTCCATCACCCCGCATCACATCTCACATCGAAACTCGAAGTACGCATGGTTCCAGGTTTGACGCATATAGGGAAAAGAGAAAAGAACGATGTGTGGCTCGCAGACCCTGCATACCTTTCTTATGGGCAAAAAAATTAAGAGACCACCCATATTTCCCATCAAAAAGGTGTTAGTGCCTTATAGGATCTGTCTGTGTAAACCATCTGCGGGAGTCTAATAACTATCTACGAGAATCTGATGTCCAACGAGAAACCCGTGATAGAAAACAAATTTAGTGATAGTAGCCACATTGCTCGCGGGCTTAATTAGATTTTTCTTGTGCAGCGGCTCTATAAATGCGCGTAGGAATTGCCTCTTCCCGGAAGTTGGCTCGTGCTACACACCACCCGTCCTCAGTCCACTCCCTTGCACGCCACTCCAGAGGCCGCTCGCGTGCGCATGTATGCACCCGCGCCGGGCTCCCCTTGGTGCGTCAACCCCCCCCCCCCCCCCCCCCCCCTTCCGACAGGCACGGGGAGCGGCGTATTGAGTGGCCGCAGGGCGGAATCGCACGATTTGGGTGAGTTCGTGACTGGCGACTTGGCCCGGCGTGGCCCTGCGGTCCATTTGGCGAGCGCCGTGAGCAGAGCGTGGTAGTGGTAGCGCGGACTGCTGTTTCTCCTCTTTTTGGCTGGGCCTGTATACGTACACAGCCACCGTCGCCGGTACCTTGACCCCTGCGTGCGCGCGCGGTCGGTCGTCTGGGGGAAGCCCTGCGCTTCTTGACCGTGTGCGCGCGCCAGCCTGCCTATACAGGCGTGTAACCCGTGTAACGACCGCGCGCGACATGCCGGAATGTACAGTGCCCCCCCCCTTGTATGTTTGCGAAGAGCTTTCGGTAGGCCCTTGGCGCGTCTCTTATGACCGAGACTCAGACAACCGTTGACTGAAATGCAAGTGATACGTAAGCGCGCCTATAGCCTGGTGCAGAACGCCAAGTTTAACCCATTATGGCCCCACGATGCCACCGCTGTTCCCGTGTTACGGTTTGCGGTTGCGGCAAGATTCCTCTGTCGCCACCCGTCAGGGTGGGTAAATGTGGGTGTTAACTATAGCGCTTGTGGGTGTGATCTGGTGTGTCGCGTGTCATCGGTCAGGCAGAGTTTAGTGTTGTGAAAGGAGTTGAAGAAGAGACTGAAGATGCGTCCCCTCGTTCCTCGTCTCGTACGCCTTTGCGTACGGTTGCGCGGTCGCGCCTCTGCAGGCAGCGTTGCTTCTCTCCGCAGGGGTGACCCTGGCGTCCCTCCGTTACATTCTGGCTGCTCATCCTCTCGGCCCTATGCCGCGGCGCTTCGAAGGCCGCTAGATAATCCGCTAACTTGGCGCACGTAACACTCGGGTCGGCTGGCCGGCTGCCGCCGGAAGCAAGCGGCGTCGCTCGACCGCCCCTGCATTGTTCTCGTTCGAGTAGGGGGTCGGTTGGCGTCGGATAGCGTCGAATTCCATTCCTTCTAGCGCGCGCGCCGCTCGCGATTGTGTGAGTGCAAGCAGCGATGGGACTCGCGGCTCTGCAAGAAGTGGCTCGCTTGCGTGGTCGTCTGGCGTGTTGTTGACGGGCTCGACGGCGGCGGCTGTGTCCGGTCGGAGGTGGGGAAACACCCGAAGAGCGTCGTCGCGTTTTGATGGGGGCACGTGTGGATGGGCTTGTAGTAGAGGCGCCGCCGGGTCATCAAATCGCGTCCTGCTTCGGGGAGTCGCCGCACCATTTAGCTGACGACACGCGTCCTGCTTGCCGCGCGAGCGGCCCCTGTTATTTCGCGCTCTAAACTTCCCACCCCGTCGAGATTTCGGGAGCAGGGTACGCCGGCATCATTGTGGCTTTTGATGGAACACCGCCTTCGTGCAAACTCTGCTTCGTGCCATTTGAATTAAGAAATGTGATCGCCAGTCGTTGCTGCTGTTACGACTGGTGATCAGATTTATCGCCTATTCGATATAAGCAGCAAGTTACCAAACAAAAAAACTCCGCCGCCATTACACCCTGTGTAAGTGGATGTACAACGAAGCTGATGCGGACGTTAGACGACGTTACGCAACCACACCACCACCACCGCCGCAAGCGACGTACGTCACGCGCCCGCACGTGTGCGGAAGTGCAGCATACATCCTCATTCTTCTAGGCCGTCCGCCAAGCGCCTTATTGAACTAAATTGTTTAAAAGAAATGCGTAAAGTACTACTTACACACACGTTGCAGACATGATAGCTTCGGATTGTTATTCGAATATTCGAGAAAACATAAATCTGTTCCGCTAGCCCGCTTGCGGCTAAGCGGAGAGCGCATGCGCATTCGTGCTTCCGCTCCGCTCAGCAGCTAAGCGGAGCGTAAAAACGCTAAACTAAAACTGTCTAATGCCAGTCGAGTCCATCTCGCAAGCAAGACACTGGATTTCTGCGGCTTGCTGTTTGTTTGAGCGCCTGTGCATAACAATAGCGTGTGGGAAATTCCTGCCACATGTGTGTTGGCGCACGCACTCTCAGATAATGTGCCGTTTCTGTCTTCCGTGCGATATGTAATTTTTTTCAGCTTCGTATGCTGATAGCGGGCAGCACCGATTATGCTATTACGACCTTTCCTTCCGAGCGTTCTTCATGCCTCCCACATGGGGCAGTGCTATTCTAGACATCGTCAAATTACGCCATAATGTCAAATTCTGCAATGACGGCATTTTCGCCAATCATAAAGACCCTAGAGCCGTCTCAGCCAGTCGGAGCGACAATAATGGCGGGTTTTACAATATGGCGGAATTAGTCAATGTTCAGAATAGCACCTCCTCGACCAAGCGTCTCGGAAGCCTTTGTTCAGTGGTTGTCATGCAGTTACAAGAATTACTGGAGATAACTCTGGCGCTAATGCTGTCTTCGGGGAACTGCAAGTTTGGTGGTTGAGTCAGCGTATATACTAATAACTGGTAGTATACGGATTTGTGACAACTTTGTCCTCATGGCTTCAAACGGCTTTGTGACTTGGCAAACTGATAAAGGCGAAGCATCAATTGCGATAGCAAATTAGTAGAGCTATACGGAGTAAGGATAGTATAGTTTTATCAGCTGTATAAACTCGGACATGTAGCAGAACCAGCAACGCGCAGAACTGTTTTCGACGCCGTCGGCGTTTTGCCCGCGTTCGCACAGAACGCGCGCGGCGTTGGTGACTGTTGCCGGTACCTCTGGCGGCGGCTCGCGAGGTTTTCGACGAGATCAGAACGGGAAACTCGTCGAGCAGCGTGGGAAGTCTTTACCACATTCTCGCCTCGCAACGTTTTTATATTGTATAAATACGCATTCGGTGCCGCAGTTAAACGGCGCCTCCCCTGCCTCCCTCCTGTCCCCCACGGCCTTTCGCGCGACGGAAGAAGTCGCGTTTGCTCTCCGCCGTGCGTTCGCTCCCCGTGAAGCGCGCGTCCCTCGCGCACATACGGCGCGCGGCGACGATTTCATCGCCGCTGAAATCTATACGGAACCTCACGACGACGACGATGCCGACGGCAGAAATCCGCTTGGAGTGTCCATATAATTGCTATCGCAATAAAAGCATGGCCTTCGAGATCGGGTTTTGTTACTCCAAGGAAGCCGTGGAAGTGTGATTTGGACACCGTCCTTTTTCAGCAATATGTTACGTTATAAACCCCTACAAATGCGCAGTGATCACGCGTGTGCACGGAAGCTTATTGCCATCATGCTGTTATAAAAATGATTTCCTGGAGATTAGTAAAGGTAAAGCGTGTAATGAATAGCGCCACAAGAACGTTTGAAGCCACGGGCACGGATATTAGACAGATCCACTATTCCTACCTTCAGATCTGGCATCAAGCTAATTACCATGGTAGCTGAACGATGACAGCGCCTGTTCCATCTAGTAATTCTGTTAGGAAACTTTGTTTCAGTCTGTTTCTCAGCCTCTAGCAACCATGGTGCTGTCTCTGTGCAAGCGCAACAAGCGCATGCAACCACCCCTTAAAGAAAAAGCCACCACGGTTGCATCTTTCCCTGCCGAGGTTCCCGCGCGTTGCACCCCGTTCCATTTATCATCACCTGTAGGCGTGGCTGCTGGGTGATATCCTTTCAGACGTTGCTGTAATGGGGTCGTTTCTCTCTTGCTGTTGTACAAGGTGCGTCTGTGGGGAATTAGAGCTCTCATTATCAAGTGTGCTATTTGTAACCAAATGGTCAACACCTTTTCTTTTTCTCTTTGGGTTCTGGTATAGTTGCCGCCACTTCCAGAAACGCAACAGCGAATAAAAATAATTTTAAAAATAAGACGACGTCTGAGGGTCGCGTGTGTGCCTCCATTAGGTTCGTGTCGTCGTACCCCTCCTCCTCGGCCGCTGAAGCCATTTTTCCTTGTTTTTGTTCTGGAGGTCGGCTGCTGCCCGGACGAAACGACGCGGATTAAATACTGCTTAAAAGAGGACAGGCTTGCGCCGTGACAATGGCCTAATTGTCCCCAAGAAGGGGCACTTAGGGGTGCGTATCGTTAATTGAACCTGGTCTTCGTTGAACGCGGCTTTAAGGAAGAAGAAAAAAATAATCGCGCTCAATCTGACTGGGTGTTGCGCCACGTAGCGTGATCCTGGGCACGCACGCGCACGTTTGTAATTTTGCGCGTGATGACATCTTTGGTTGTGCCGATGGCGAGCAACGGCAGTGACATTGACGAGGGTATAGGTGGAATTCTTTGCGCTTTTGACGCGCCTCTCTAGGTATGCCGTTATCGCGCGCTATGTGCGGCCGTGTTTGTTTTCCTCTCTCTGCTCGCCCTGGAATCTCGAATCACTTGGCCCCACTCTCAGCCCCCCCCCCCCCCCTTCCCCTTCCACCCACCCTTCCCATTTTGTTTTTATCTGCTGTTTTCGACGTGTTGCTGTTGTCGCGCTGTGCCCCATCGCGCGCTCGTAACGCTATCTCCTGGCTGCGACGTACTCTGTGACTGTTCTATGCCTAACTTTTTGTCCTTCCTTTTGTTTGCTTCTTTCAGAGTTGCCTGTCTTCCGTCGTTGCTGTGCCATGCTCTAGGTGTCCACATGGCATCGTGTCTTCAGCGGCTATCCTGTGTGAGTACTCCTCTCTTTTAATGACTAAAGAGAAACCATTTCTGCTGTTTTAGTTAATTACCCTTCTACAATACCCCTCCAAAAATGACTCTTACCGTGAGAAGACAATTGGTACGTAAGCCAAGAAAAGACGAAAGACGTATGGCGACGCCGCCGTGAACTTCCCGCACTACCTTGCCGTGACGTCATGAATTTTGGCGCCGTCTGCATGGGCCTATAAATTTTCATCCGTAAAAATGGATTACATCGTATTCTAAAGAGCGCCATAAACTGAACTTGGGAAATTTCAATGCTTTATTGAGCGACAACGGCCCAAATGCGAAAATGATTTGAAATCATGTGACGTCACACTGGCGCACGTCCACTCGCCCCTTTGGTCTCGGCGCGAAATCGGAAAAATATAAATTTGACCCACATTTTCTTTTCAAATAATTGACCTGTTACCGCGAAAGTAGAGTTAAAAGCGCTTTATCAATCTAAATTGATTTAGTGTTTCTCTTTAGTGTCCCTTTAATACGGTAGTCGTATATTTACCTATACACGTTGCCTCGGGCAGAGGCACCTCTGAACTTAACGCAAGAGGATATTCTGCCCTGTGCGTTGCCACGGATTGCGATTCCCGTTGAACCGTACGACTGATCACGAATGCCGCGGCGCTGAGATATCAAACTTGAGGTCTTTATATAGCTACAACCGCGAAATTTCCTCGTGAGAGGGAGAGGCAAGAAAACTTCAAGTATATGGTAGTTACCTGGTGGGTATTACCAGACTACTCTTTCACTTAGTGCACCTGTATTTTTCTATTTCAGAGGGTATACTTTCATGGAGTCGGTGAAATCTCAGGGGGCATTTTCTGTCTGATATTCATCTATACCCCGCCTCCCCTGTTCGTACCAACCCGAAGTTCGGGAATAATGTCGCCGAACGGAAATATCATGAATTGAATGTGATGTGCAGTGAAGTCTTTTCGCTTTTTATTCGCTGCACGAACGTAATCCGCGAAAATTAAATCCACGGGAATGTTCAGTATACTTAACGTATACGCGTTTCTTGTGCTTCAACGTCGGCTTTCCGCGTAGTGCTAGCCTCGACCTTGCAGGCTGCGGCCTCCATACACGCGCATACACAGTCAAGCGCTGTTTGCGTCTGAAGGCTGACGGGGACGCGAGTGCGCGCGCGCGAACAGCTGAGGCTGACGACGCGTGCATTGTTCAACATCGTGCGCCTGTCTCCCATCATCGCGACTGCTTGTGTGCGGGCACGATCACAACAGCGCTGTGTTTGTTGTTCATCGGTGTGTGCCGCGTATAAGCACAGCGCAAGCCGCTCGCTGTGCATCACCATTTGTTTTTTTGTCGCCGAGGATAAAGGCAAATGGGTGGAGTACGAAGAAGCTGCGCGACACGGGGGTGGTTGGTGGTGGGGACGTGCACCTTCGGCGCTGATGGCCCCGTCGCTCGGTCGCTGCTTTTTCGCTTACCTCAGACGCCGCCTTGATCGACTCTCGCACGGCACCTCGGTAACGGCACGACACGGCGGGAGGCATAAAGCATGCCTACCGGCCAACCTCGCACACACACCGCGGTCTTTCCCTATACCTTCCGGGCTGGATCACGTCATTTCGCGGACGTTCGGCGATACTGCTCTCACGAGCGCGCGCGGTGCTTGCGGCGAGGTTTTGCACAGCAAGCCTGCGACGACGGCTGCCTGAGTGAGACGCGCCTGCCGATGGCGTGATGAGAAGCGCGGCGCGCCCAAGTTGCGCCAGACTCCCGGCACTTGGCCTCCCTCTCCGCACTCGCGTGCGCCCTCCTCCTACCGTCCCTCCCTTCCGCCTTCTGTCGCCTTTTCTTCCTTGGAGTGTCCGCAGCTGTCGAGGATGGATAGTCCGGTTCTGATCGCTGCGCGATTCGAGAGAGTGCCGTGCCGTCGTGGCGTAGTCATATTTTGTACTTCCCTCCCTCACCTTCCGGAAAACTGTGCCAGTACTCATTTTATTGCGATAGCAATTATATGGACACTCAAAAGCAGATTTCTGCCGTCGGCGTCGCCGTCGCCGTCGGCGTCGCCGTCGCCGTGAGGTTCCGTATGACGTCATTTGGAGATGAAATCGTCGCCGCGCGCCGAACGCTGTATGTGCGAGTGAAAGGGCGCGAGGGGCGCGTCTTTCACGGGGAGTGAACGCACGGCGGAGAACAAACGCGCGTTCTGCGCCGTGCTCGCTTAAGGGCTGCAGAAGTAGGCGTCTCTTTTCTCCTTTACAATCACCATATATGTAGAGCAAACGCGCCTTCTTCGGACGCGCGAGAGGCCGTGGGGGAGGGGGAGGGAAGGGAGGCGACGTTTAGCTGCGGCACCAAGTGCCTATTTATATCAGAGGCTCCAGCAACAGTCACCAACGCCGCACGCATTTTGAGCTAACGCGGGCAAAACGCCGATGGCGTCGACAACAGTTCTGCGTGTTGTTGCTACCAAAGCCGCTCACCTTACTTCGTATGACATTGCTGTGTTGCTATCGCATTCATTGCTTCGCCCTTAGGGCGAAACTGTGACATTTTTTTGTTGCTACTCCTGCTGCTGGTGCGGCTGCTGCTGTAGCTTCTTTTTGGAGCTGTACAGCGCACTTGGTAAAGTGAAAGTGCGAGCGAACTACGTAAATGTTGCTTTGGTCGCTATTTGTGACTAGGTGTAGTTTTCTGCTTCTACTCTATTCTCTGATATTCTCACCAACCTCTGTATGCTGGCCAATGTTCAGGTGTCAGCGGACAAAGCTAGACAGTTACACTGCGGCCAGTAGCAATTTCCATCCTTTCTGTTCCTTTATTATAGACCGTAAACAAACAATTATTACTACTTGAATGCACAGAAGCTTCAGAATTCATATCAATATCTGATGCAGGTTGGAGGCATTCACCCTCCCCCCCGTCTCGCTCCGTCTTACTTTTCAGTTTTTTGGAGCAATTGAACACCGTCCAGTGTCTGGTGCATTGGATAGTTATTTGACATTGGCTGAAAAGCGTGCAGTTCTGGCCTTGACTGTATTCTAATATTGGTGCACTGAACAGCAATGCACAAACTTAATGGTATGTGCACGCAAAAAGAAAAAGAAAAGGAAGGATTCACACACACACACACAACAGGAAGTCATAAGCATAGGTCGGGAGAATAAGCAGGTACCCATTCATAATTAATCACCAATTTTTTGTAGGCTACGTGCTCACTCATGTACACTCGCACTCGTCAGCACTCTCTTGCGTTCATAATCATTTCCATTCACACCTTGTGACACCCACTCTTGCTCATCGTCATGTTCACTTCCACTCGCACTTGCCATCATTGACATTTGGTTGTACTCACGTAAACTGGCGCTCACTCAAGCTCACCAGCACTCCCTCCCATTCATGCTCACATCGACTCACATTTTTCGTCACTCACTAAAGCTCTATCTCATGCCTTCGAAATGAGTTTAGATCGAGTACCAGTCGGTGCACTCGTTATTGAGTATGCCAACCGATGGTCATAAGTGTCCAGGCTGAAAGAACCATTTTGTCCTCTCTCAGTGGGATGTCGCATCACTTTCAAAAATTATTTGCCAGAGCATTCGCCTTCTCAAATTGGCAGCTGCAGGAAATATTTTGATAGGAAAACAGAATTTGCTTGTATTAACTGCTGTTTCTTTTAATTATTCATGTATGTGCCATATCCTCCTTGTCATCAGTGATTTTGATTATGTAACAAAGGACTATTTATAGCTTTCTTAAAGAGAGACTAAAGACATAAGCATGAAGTCAAGCTATAAAGTTATCTTTCTTGTCCGAATTTTATCACATAATTGAGAAATTTATATTTTGTGCATGCGAATGAGAGAAGACAAGAAAAAATAAAGAAAAGAAAAATTTCAGTGCAGTTTTTTGTAACGTGACATTTGTCACAAATTGCCAGCAAATCAAGGCATTGGAGGCAGTGTAAAGTTCTTTGAACTCCTTAATTGAGTTATAATGGTGTGAGTTATGGCCACAAAATATTTGGAAGCCATTTTTATGCCAGCCCAGGCAAGTGATATGTTTTAAGTACCATGCACCTAAGACAGCGCACAGAGGCCAAATAACCTTAGTTTGATGTGACACATGGACATTCACGAAATATCAGGGAGGACTGTTTATCTGCTGGGCCAGATTCACAAGTTATGTCATTAGAGTACCTGATCAGATTTCTAGGATTAGTTTTCGTGTTTGTTTTTCTCCATGTCATATATTTGTTGTAAAGCGTTACGACTCCTACAGGAATCGTAGAGTTTGAAATGTCCAAAGCATCACTTTCATTGAGATAAGCTTTCGTAAGCAAGCAAATGTAAGCAAGTCATATATTTGTTGTAAAGCGTTACGACTCCTACAGGAATCGTAGAGTTTGAAATGTCCAAAGCATCACTTTCATTGAGATAAGCTTTCGTAAGCAAGCAAATGACATAGGACAGGATTGGCACCACCACTGTGAAAATACACAACCAACTCTCGATGACATAAGCACCTCATGGTAACAGGCCAATAGTCGTCAACCACTGATAATAAAAATTGCATTGTGCTCAAACGTGAATGAAGTTTGGCCATTAACATTTAATTTTTGTTTTTGTTTTTTATGGATGATCTCACTATTCGAACAACTTCACAGAGCTTTGTTGATTCTGTTTGAGAAGCTGCTGTGTGTAGGGGCATCACACTCTCAAAGTGTGCCCACTACAGCATTAATGTGCTGTGCTAATGAATGTGTGAAGTGCATTGCTCTGTTCTTGATTTTCTCGTTAACTAGATTTCTTGAGAAAAGGCTGAGATTTTCAGAATATTAATATGGAATTCTGGCTGGACATTGTAGTTGCCTTTAGTATGCTAATTTATATCTTATTTCAATACATTAGTAAAATAAATTACATTTTTATTTCATTTGTAAAAGTGGTCATTGTGATGCTAAAGGGCTGTACAGTTCGATACACTTTTATATCATGGCCCTCCTAAAATGGCAGTCTTTTTTAAGAATCTTCTTGTACTGTGTCACAGGCAACATTCACGTCAGCAATCAAGAAGTTCTAGACATTTTTTTTTTTTTTTGTGCAATAACTGGTTCACATGATGGGAGCCCACAAGAGAATGCTACAATGCTACCTGATAGTGCATGGACAGTCTCGTTTCTTTGTAGTCTGGAATCGGTCCTGCTGGACACTAGGATATCCGCCTTCTTTCTCTCGTGATCAGATAGAAACAAAATGTAGGTCTAGCCTTCTGATAAGCCATTGTAGGCTTTATCGGGAGAATTCTTGACGTTTGCGCTTTGTCTGATAAGAACCTGCGAGGTAAGGTATCACAGGATGGGGTGTTGGTCTTTGGAGTGGCCTGTGTAGGCTGTTCACGGTTAGAAGGGGCGGCCAGTGGTGACCATAATATGTGAGTCTTGTTGGTTGGTTTTCTCATGCTGTGAGGATGGCAGTTTCACCTTGAGATTGCATGTCTTCGTTTTACTGCTGTTGACATGCCATTAGTCGGTGAGCCATGCTGCAGTCTGTTTTCAGTGGTGTTGATGGTAATGCACCATTCCTCAATGTCGCTGCGCATCTGCATTATCGAACTGTTCAGTCACAAGCAAAAAAAAAGCGAAAAACTGTGTCAGCATGTGCGTGCCGCTAATGTACTTTGATGTACTGTAATCACTTTTCATTATCAGTTTTCTCGTGTGCACTTCTCTAAGGGCTAGCCACCTTGCATTTAGTAATGCTGATTTGCTTTTTTAAAGGAGATGGTCTCCCTTCTTTGCATTGAGTGTGACATCTTAACAGTTAAACTGCTACCATTCTGAAGGAATTGTTTTTTTCATTCTCACATGGTCAAATGATTAGGTTTAAGTCACTGTTACAATAAAAGGCTACGATTTCCGAAGGCTAGTATGTGTAATGTGTTATAAGGACATGGAGTTCTTTTATAAGCTCTTTCAGTACAAGGCAATGCTTGCAGTCAATAATATGATGGGGAAAAAACAAAGGTAACACAATGCCACTTTATTACCCATGTAATGGACACGTCTGGCTGATTACAGGTTTTATTTTCTGTTATGTGTTGCTTGAAATTGTAAAATTTTATTATTGAATATGACGATCTCACTTTGTTTAGGGCTTTTGAGTGTATGGAACTGTTGGGCTGACAAAATAATGTGCTGTATGATTCTTGTTTTACAGAGCTGACTTTTTACTAAGGGGCTGGCAAAGCAGATGTTGCAAGTTCTTCTACTAGGCCATTGTCGAGAATAAGAACTGGTAAGAAAAGATTCTATTCTGTCGCTGAAAGGACGTAATTCCTTTGTCACATACACCTATTTACTGTTTGTGTGCAAGAAAAACTGGTGTGCATGAAAGGCTTGGTGGAGAAATGAACACTGAAGTGTTGTTTCCATTGAGTCATGATGCAAAATGTCAACATTTAATTACAGAACTAATTTAGAACTTGCATTTCTCATATTAGCAGTAGTTGCTTTTTAACCCCTTAAGAATTCTCACTAAGCCTTGCAAAGGTTAATGGGTAAACACATTGCAGCAGATCAAGCATTTTTTGCCAATCATAAATCAGAGGCGTCGTAAAAGTTTGAACACGCATCGTGGAAGAGCCTGGTTAACTCTTTTTGACAACCTCTACGAGATATGCCAGAACCATTTGCTGTGTTCTGCTTGTCATAATAGCATGTAAGCACTTCTGAAATTAAACTGTTATATAGGGCTGCAAATTTAGTTACATAAGCCACATTATTGGGAGACATTTCAACTTCATTAGGAGCCCAAACTGGGGAATCGCGTAATTGATAAGCTGTAAAATAAAATAAAAGGACAATTTAAAAAAAAAAGTAAGAATAGATGCTGTGAGAAGTGCGGCGTTAAAAACAAGTAAATGCTATCAACAACAGTGTATCGACACATTTCTTAAAGTAGTGCTAGAGCGAAATATAGAGGAATCGCACAGAAAAAAAGATTTACATAAGAATAATATGTTCGGCTAGTAACAAAATTATTTGCATAGTGAGCAGTTTTCTAAATGCTTTAATGTCACAATCACCAACCATTGGTTTTGATACTGTTTCAGTTTTTGATGACACCATGGAAGAATGCTTTGTTAAATGCTTAGCTTTTTCTCGTAAAGACATTGAACACTCACTGAGTTGAAGATGCAACAAGATATGCACGTTTCATCATAAACATCTTCACCATGCATTGTCGTTTCAACATGTGCACGCAGGGGTCGGTGGCCAGCATGTCTCAGCACAGTGACGAGGCGTTGCTGGTGGCTGGCAGCGACAGCTTCTGGGAGCCCGGCAACTACAAGCGCACCAGCAAGCGCACAGAGGACGGCCACCGGCTGTGCAGCGAGCTGATACAGCTGGTGCAGGAGCGGTCAGAGGTGGAGAAGGCGTACGCCAAGGGCCTGCGAGCCTGGTCGCGCAAGTGGGCCGAGCAGATTGACAAGGGCCCCGAGTATGGCACCACCGAGGCTGCCTGGAAGGGCGCTCTTCTCGAGGCCGACCGGACCTGCGAGATGCATCTGCGCGTGCGTGACAAGCTGCTCAACGAAGTTGTTCCACAGGTATGGGACCCTTTCTTCAGAGCCAAGTGTCATAGGTGGTCGAAGTTGGGAAAGAGAAGCATGAAAGAAAGCAGCAGTGTGGGAAGTAGGCAGAGAATGCTAATCGCATTAGTACAGCCACATGCCTCGGCGTCTACACGTTCAGATGTCATAAAGCTTCACTAAACGCAGCCTCCCAACCACAGCCAGTTTTGCGCTGCTGGCACTTTAGAGTTGGGGTTCAGTATCTGCGACTTCGATTAAATTACGGTGTGATTGCATAGACATCTATTTGAGGCCTAAAGCTTTTATTCTTGATTGTCAGCTAGAAGAGCCTGCAATCTCACTTTTATCAGTTGCGCCATGGATCAATCAGTGCTGTGAAAGAGTTAAGACAGATAAATACCGGCAGAGCGAGAAGTGCTTTAACTATCCAAAGAATGCTTATCACATAAAAAGAATTGGTGCTGCATCCGTCTCTTTTGGTTGCACTCACGTGTGGCAGTTGCAGAGATTGCACGAACTGAGCAAGCCAGTGTATAGTGTCATGACACATCCTCCTCCTGGATACCAAACCAAAACTGGTCAGAGAAAAAGCTATTATAGTAAATTGTTTATGGCGCTCTGACAGTTGCCAGTATTTCTTTAGGGTTCAGAGGGTGTGGACCTTCACTTAAAAAGAATATTCAAGTTGAAAATGTCATGTCTGCAGTGCCTTTAAGGCAATGTGGCTGCAGAATTTCTTAAACTTTATCAGTAAAGGTGGCTAATATGCGTTAGGTAGGCCACCCACACAAGAAAAATAATCTGCAGTGCTTTAGATCATATATCTCGACTATATTTGATGGTGGAATACTAATTAAGTGTTCCCTCAAGAGTGGACCAGACTGTACAGTTGCAGCCATTGCAAGTTATCCGAAAAAGCGTGTTGTAATTATTCTTGGCTAGCACAAATAATGTCTTGACATTCATTAAGGATTACCGTTTTTATTGGAAGGTAGTTGTGTCAGATGGGCATGTGGCAAGCAAGCCTGCAAACAGTTTTGTACATGCATACATGGCTCTGGAGAAAAATCAAAATAAGACAACAGGTATGTGGTTTTGTGGTATGTGTTTGAGTGACTTCAAGGTTGCTTTGCCTTAGTGCCGAGTGCATTTAGTGCTTCCCTGTTATGAATGTATGACCGAGTCATCCAAGTACCTTTGCACACCACTTCAGAATCTACCAGTTCACTAGTTTTAACTCCTTGAAGAGCGGTAGTTACAGGTAACCTTTGTTTAATCTTTCTTCCATGGTATGTTTTCTTGCTTGCTTTTGGCATGTACTAGTTTTCAATCTTATTGACCCCTGTTCATACCTGCCAACTCTCCCGAATTGTCCGGGAGCCTCCCGAATTGTTCTCACATCTCCCGATTGTGCGGACGCGGCCTCAAATCTCCCGAAAAGTAGCCGCCACAGCACCGCGTTTTTTTCTCTCGTTTTTTTACGCCCTGCAATATAACCGCGCGAGAAATTTAAGCGGCACGGGAGCAGTTAGTCACCAACATGCATCTTGAATCGTGGATGCGGGCCGCCGGCACCACCACGAATGCGTGAGCAACCAAAGGGCGCTGCCATATTGGATTTGCCGGATTGGCCCGTCTCAGGCTGGGTCGCGCGTTTTTAGCAATCCAATCGTTATATTACCGCGAGTGCGTTAGGCTTCATTTGGCTTTGTCAGGTTGTCGAGTGAAGTGCGAATGCCAAACCACTCTTTGTTTCGCCGAGTTTAGTAGTTGGAACGATTGATGGCATAAGAACGTACCCGGCTCCTCGATAGCAGGCACAGAACCCGTAGCAATTAAGTTAACCAGCGCGCTTCGCGTGGCCATAACATTGAATCCGATTTTGACGGCAGTTTGTGCGAAAAAAAAAAAACACGCACATAAGTCGCACCGTTCTATAGGATGCACCAACGAAAAATTCAGAAAGAAAAAGTGCGTCTTATACACCGGAAAGTACGGTAGTTGTAACGATTGATAGCATTATCAGAAGCCACGAATAAGTACTTGCACTTATTTCTGAGATCATGCACGACTGAGTTTCTGTGCTTTGTCACTTTTGCGGAGTCGTGACAAGTATGGACTCTATACCACGTGCACTGTTTGGCACGGCGGCAACATCTTTTCTTGCCCCCCCCCCCCCCCCTCGCACAGCGGTCTCCCAAATTTTCACTGTTGTTAGGTTGGCAGGTATGCCTGTTTAGAAAGCAGTAACTGCTAACTTTGCTGACACCTATGGCAAGGACATTTTACTAGCCGAGCAGCAGCCATTGTGCACCTTAACTCCAAGGTAATATTGAACATTCTGAATAAAGGAATGACCATTAGGAGCAGAATGAGCATGCAGAAGTTAGGCCTATTTTCTGTTTTGAAGCACCGCAAATCTATTTTGCAGTGGGGGGGCTTTGCGGTGAGTTCAGGGAACTGTTCCAGCAGAACGGCTATATGTTATTCGTCACCTTAGCCCCTGTCCAATAATCTTTACCTTTTTATTGAATCATCTTTCTCATCGAAACATCTTTTCATGAAAAAAATTTACGATTCCCTATGTTGTACCTATGTGAAGGTGAGCACCATAGCACTAGCTCAGCACCTGAATAGGAAAATTACTGTTCCTTCTCGCAGATAAAAACTTGGCAGAAGGAGAATTACCACCGGTCCATGATGCAACTGCGGGAACGGCGAGAGCTGGATGAGGCATTCAAAAAAGCCCAGAAGCCCTGGGCAAAGTTGCTCGATCGGGTGAACAAGGCACGCAGCGACTACCATGCCGCCTGCAAAGGAGAGCGCTCGGCCACCAACCAGGAGAGGAATGCTGGCGCGGACAGCTCGCTGTCACCTGACCAGGTGAGGGGATCCCCTGATCCGGTAGGTGAATGCCAGTCTCATCTGGGTACTGCCTCAGAAATCACGGGAATATCAAGCGCCATTACTGTAAATTGCAATGAAAATGAGAAGAAAGAACACTAATGGGGGTAACGTTTTTTGTGCCACTATCTTAGAGTTGCAACATTGACATGTGCTTGATGTAATATAGCCTTAATTTTTTAGAATTCTGTTTTCTAAGTAAAGCATACTGAGGTGATTTTAGATAGACATCTTTATCAGTGCCAGCTTCATTATCAACAAATGTGGTTATTAATATTGCCAACTTTTTTCTGCACAAATCTTCCTTACTCAGTTCTGTCATTTGAGATGTTTTACATTGTCTTCCTCTGAAATTATTCCATTTATTGTGTATCCTTATCTGGAATTGTTAACCTAACTCGTTTTGTGGCGGGATGCCGACCTCATGTTAATGTATTAATTTTATGTGTTATTGTACTTGTGTGTTTCTGAAATCATTTTATATGCCCCTCCTACTTGGGCCCCCGCAGTTTGCAGTACTGAATAAATAAATAATGAAATTATATATTTTATGGAAAAATTCTAATCGCAAGAAAGTTTTCTCTCCAAGTACAGTTAATTGCATCCATGATTAGTAGCAATCTGCAAGCTTCTTATTAAAGTTATAGTTCCCTGTTAAAAATCTTGTAGAACATTTTTGTAACCTTTCTAATGTATCGATGAGATCCATTGTTTTAATTGTTGAGCTCTGCCTTGTCATGCACGCAGAAATTCTTTGCATTTGGTCTTTTGTGCTGGTGGCTTTCTTGCAGGGCAAGCCTTGCCCTGATTGTAGTGAACCTGCTGTGTTGCATTGGAACTAATACCACTGTGCTGCACTACTATTGCAGTAGTAGTGGTACTGCTACCACCACTACTACTACATGACCACTGCGCTGTTCTTATGCTGCAGGTGAAGAAGCTTCAGGACCGGGTAGCAAAGTGCAAAGAGGAAGTGCAGCGCACGCGAGAGCGCTATGAAGCGGCTCTACAGGAGATAAATGACTACAATGCCAAATACATGGAGGACATGACTGTGGTGTTTGATAAGTGCCAGGAGTTTGAGCAGCGACGCCTGCAGTTCTTCAAGGATATGCTGTTTTCCATCCATGGCTGCCTCAACATCTCTACAGACCCAGAGTGAGTTTCCTTCCATCTTTTCCTACTCTTATCATGAACGTTTTTGCTACTACAGTGTTGGTCTGTTGTTCTTTTCATTATAATGCATTCAAGTGCATGTGTGCATGTTCATGCATGTGCATGACAGAAGGGGAGCCACTAGAGGCAAAGATTTCTTTGGTCTCATCATATTAGACTTTCAATTGATGCAAAAGATGAATTTATATTGTCTGATTCTGAAATTTGGATTCAGCCCATACACCATGTATTCAGGTTTCTAGGATCATTTCAGTTAGTGGGCTATTGTACCACCTGCGAACCAAGTGACATGTAATGGTAACTGCCAATTTTTAGTGGTATAATATACTAGTGGTATTCAATAAAATATATGTGAAGGAAGGTTACTTGAGATGCCAATGAAATTGTACAATGCTTTGAGCTTGGCTTGGCTACATTACATCGGCTTTGCTAGCTAATGTTGCCATAGATGTGCGAAAGGAGACACTGGCACGTGAAATGAGGCTTGCATTTGAGTCGCACTGAATGCAAGATGCTGCTACTCAGCACATGGGTCATCCTCTGTACGGACAGTGTCTTAACCCTTTAAAATGTGTACACAATTGTGTATGCCAAGAAAGTGCGTCAACAGCAATAGCATTAATGAAAGTAATGGTACTTCTTAAAATGTGTCGCATACGTCTTGAAGCTGTTCAGATTGGAATTGTGTTGCAAGTTTGAATAACGGGTTCAAAATGTTATAGTAAAACGAGTGGGAAGGTATACGGTTGTGCATACTAGCTCGGTGTGAGTATGTTGTTGTATGTAGTGGGTGTACTCCTTTCATTGTTTTTCGCAGTGTGTTGCATCAGGCATAATCTTGAAGTGCCTGGATGGGTGCTTTTCAAGCCTGCTAGTCATGAAATCGTTGATGTTCTCATATGTAATGTTCTTGTAGTGAGTTTTCACATGGAGGCCATGTTCTGTAAACTTGACAAAACTCACTAAAGAATTGAAAATTCCTAATCTGTTCTGCAGCTGTAAGCTTTTCATAATTCTGAATATGTAAAAAGTGGGGTGAAAGTAAGTTTTCAGTCAACAGAATTCATTGGTGTCTGAAAGGGTTAAACAGGCATCCATGGCCAGCATCGCAGATTCCAGTGTCTGCAAATGCCGACCATCGTGCACATGCCCGGTTCCATGTTTTCCAGTATTCTGTTGTCTGGTTTTAAAGAGGCCCTGAACCACCCCTCGGGCTTGGTGAAATAACATAGCCCAGTGGGTAGCATACACTGCTGTGAACATCTCAGCCAAGTTTTGCTGTCGTACGCGGTGTGTGGAGCTCACAAGCGGAGCACGAAGTCACCTTTCTTTCCAACGCTCTCTTTTCAAACAGAAGCCTGCTCCTCACTCTCTTCTGGACGCTTTATTTCATAATAAAGGGGATTCCCATACGCGGCTGCTATTGGTAGCTGCGGTTGGAATCCCCTATTGCGTAATAAAGGGGATTCCCATATGCGGCTGCTATTGGTGGCTGCGGTCGGAATCCCCTATTTCGTAATAAAGGGGATTCCCATACGCGGCTGCTATTGGTAGCTGCGGTCGGCTACGTAGCGTAGAAACCGCAGCCGCCACGAGGTGCCACCACGAGTCAACTGGTGAAGCGTAAAGTCCCTAGATATTTTTTGCTTTCTTTAAGTGGCGACAAGCTTTGAAGCACCGCTGACGAATCTCATTGGGCGGCGCTCATTCCGGCAGTCCTGTTCTTCCTAACGCTGTTCCCCCCTGCAATCACTTGCACGCTGATGCGAGCAGCGCAGATAGCAGTGGCCGTTGATGGTCGCATGCTATCTAGGAAGATAATGGCGGCCGACGGAGTAGATGTCGCTACTTAAAAAAAGAGCAAGAAATCTAGGGACTTCAGCTAAGCACACTGCGGCTCACTGAGAATAACTGCGTTTGGCTTACGTTTAGCACGTCGTAGGCACCCAAATCAGATGATGTGGCGTCTATAAAAACAAAATTTGAACTGCGCACCACAGTGACATTTAGAAGGCGGAGCGTAGTGGCCTCACCCCACTCCACTGTAGCTTTCGCAGTGCAAGGCATTGAAGAAGGAGTGGGAGCACAGCAGCAGAGACTGTGTTTGATTGCCAATAACTCCACTCTACTGAACACATTGAAGTACGTTTTGCAGCAAAGTATTTCTGAAATAGCCTATTTTCACTTCAAATGCCTTTCTCCACTTCGATAAAAAGTGGTTCAGGGCAGGCCCCCTTAAAGTTGCTCGATCTGTGACACTATCTGGATATAGCGCATACACTATAAGAAACGGTACTGAAAGGAGGCCCAGGCTGAGTTTCAATCAAAGCTGTATATTGGGGCATTTCTAGAGGGCTAGTGCCATAACATTTCTGAAGTGTCACATGTACAAATATTGCTGTACAAATGTTTTCTATGAAAATAGTGAAGCATGATTGCAGTAAAATGCGGCATCACCAATTAATACATTAGGGGGTCATCCAAATACATGCTAGTTATGAACTCAGTGTGCAGTAATTAACCCTGTAAAGCCAATGTATCATATATGCTACACTGTTTTGATACCTCAAAATTCCGATTTGAGCATGGGAAACTTAATGCATAGCATGGAGTAGCATATTTTATATGTTGGAGAGAGCTTTAAGATGAGAAAGTTCAGCAATAAAATCAATTACTAAATAAATAACTCCCGTACTAATGAACCTTTAATCCGAATAACAGTAATGTTGTAAAAATGGACTCTCCATTTTAGCAGGGAAGAATTTTGGGCGTGTTGGTAGGTCATTGTAATTTTAACTGGGATACATAGCGCTAAAACGACACAAGGACGAAAAAGAACACAGGACGAGCGCTAAAGGATAGCGCTCGTCCCGTGTTCTTCTTCGTCCTTGTGTCGTTTTAGCGCTATGTATCCCAGTTAAAAGTACTCTCCATGGCCAGAAATAATGGTGAACAAGATTTCATTTTGCTTTACGTAGAACTGTATTTGGGCATCAAAGGGTTAATGTGAGTGCCAATGGAGTTGTCACTACCTTCATGTGTTGGCTGTATTTCTGAGTTTTATAAGTGGGAGCTTGGGGAACAAGGTAGAGCAGTTATACAGTCACCTATACAATCGACCGTGAAATATACAGAATTGAAATTCACTTTCATTGGCTTTTAAAGGGCCCCTCACTAGGCCGCACAGCAAATTTTCATTATATGCTGGAAGCTTTTCCTCTAGGGAGCGTTCTACCGCAAGAATATTTCAAGTTGGTTCATTAATAGCAGAGATAGAAATATTTGAAGTGTTGCGAACCGATGAACCGAGCGTGCACGTTGCGCGCATGACTGCTCGATGTGGGAACAAGCAGACGAAACAGAAGTATGTCCCTCTTGCTATAGCACGGATTAAAGCAAAGACTCGCAGACATTCGGTTTGTAGGTTTATTTCCCTAAACTTCAAATCGTCTAGCGAAGCAGCAGATCAAACAAATAGCTGCTGTAGCCTTGAATAATTCTCGAAGTCACGTGTCATGGTGAGTGAGATTTCAGCAATGCGAATCACGTAGGTGCACGAATCACGTAGGTACACTTGTGTGTCTCACCTCAACTGGGAGCAACGTGTAGTGATAGAATACTTTGCAGACACCATTGTTAGCATGCATTGTATACTCTGCGCTTATGTCTGAATATGGCAAAACCTGGTGGGGGACACTGCTTATGTCTGGACTTGGCATATGGCATCATCATACAACTTCCTTTTTCTTGAGAATAGACCTATTTCACTTTTCATTGATTCTGCTTTTCGTGTGTTTATCTTATCAATGCAAATGATTATGGTGAAATAAACTCAAGCAGTTCAAACTTAAAGCTTGTTTGGTTTGATGGCTACTGCCAAGTCATTATGTGTTATGCCTGTAATTTTTGAAGCAGCACTGCAGAAGCTGCCTCATGCAGCTTTATACAATAGCACATTTTTCAGTGATCATTCCCACAGTCACTTTTAGTTTTATTGCTTGAAATTGATGTTGTATTGTTGGCCACATTGTGGTTTATTTATGAGTGTATTCTTCTTTATGCCTGCAGGCTTCCACAGATTTACGAAGAATACCGGCATACGATACAGAATGCCGATGCATCAAAGGATCTCAAGTGGTGGTCCAACAACCACGGTGTTGGCATGGCAATGAACTGGCCTCAGTTTGAAGTAAGGCTTGCATGTTTTCACGAGTGATGTGCTGCTGCAGGAAGCGCTTTTTTCCATCAGCATGTTGGCATTGAACATTGTTTTCTGCTTGAACAATGCTTTTTGGCTACCCTGCCTTGGCGATTACAGTGCTAACTCAAGGAATCTGTTTTCTCACGCTCTCACTTGGGGTTGTAGGCATCAGTCATACCATACGTCAGTGCAGCTAGGCTAGTAACTATAAGCCGTTCTTTTAGCCTTTAACACTGGCATGCAACACCAGAATTCTGCGCAGATAGAATTTTGGGCTATGTTTTCTGTGGTATAGGTTACATCAGTTCTAGGGAGGCTGGAGTAAGATTAGTATTGTTGCTTACCATGCTCTAAATTTATCGCCTGGAAGCCCTTTGCATGCTGTACTGTTAACCTCAACTTCCCTGCTTAGCTTCTGTGCTAGTATGGGTTTCTTCGAGCAGCAGTCATTTAAGCACATCACGGTAATTGGCCCTCATATTACTAAGTTGCAATTGTGAGACCACGTCTCATCTAGTATTGTTTAACCGTGGTGCCTCATCTGGTATACGTTCAGCATTACAGCGCTTAGATTATGCATATTGGTTTACATTGTACTGCATTATTGCAAATACTTAACATGCTTGCAATATGTCAGTGGGGGAAATGCTGTTAACAATTGCATTGGTGCCAACAGTGTCTTGCATATTGCAGAAATGTGCCTTCTAGAATTATGCTAATAGTCATCACTAAAATCCAGTAGCCGGTGGAAAAAAAAGGTTTAACGTTGATTTGGACATGTAGACATTAGTGGAGCACCCTGACATTGCCAAATTTGACAAACGTAGATCATCCTGCCGTGGCGATGGCGTTGAGCTGCAGCAGCCACGTTTCTGTGGGGGTGAAATAAACAACTCTCATGTACTTAGATTAAGGTGCACATTACAGAACCACAGATGGTCAGTTTGGTGGCCAGATAATCAGATTGTGGTTCTGGCATGTAAAACCCTAGAATTTAATTTTCCTTGCCAACGTCTTGGAGACAAGGCTGTCAGTGTTCACCATTACACCTTTTGAATGACTCATAATTTAAGTACCAGATATTCAAAAAATAGAATCAAATTATTCCAGCACTAGGTGCTACTTTGGTTAAACAATTGTATTTGCATGCTCTTAGTTCGGCACTTAAAGCACTTCAAGTGGTCAGCAATCCCCAGTGCATTTATACATGGAATGGTTTGCATATGGTCTACATATGTATTCAAATAATTTTTAAGTAAATACCTATAGTAAAAATAAGAAAAAATTGTATTTACTTAGTTGAACAGATAGCTTGAACAAATAGCTTGTAGTAGGCACACATTGTGCCATTTGCTAGCACTGGTACTCCACAGAAGGGTGAAGACACTGCCCAAAATACACACTGTACAGTTGTTTTACTGTGTCAATGCTTTTTTGCTGTTTCCCACCTTCCATGGAGATGAACCAACTATTCCCATCCTGCACCCTATTGCCAGCAGTAGTGCTTATTCAAAGCTCGCATAGCTTGATAATGACAAATCTACTCTAGCTTCATTTTTCTTCCACGCTTGCACTTGATAAGTGTCAAATACCAGTGTGTACAGCTTGCCTGTTCACCGCTGCGTCTTCATGTGTGCATTGAGCTTTCATGTCTGGTAGACGGCAGCGACAGGAAGTTGATGCGCTTTTTGTTGCCTGTCATGCACTCTTTGGCTGTCTGCTTCTCTGGCTCGTGCCCACCCACCCCCTGCGTAGGAGTACTCTGAGGAATTCCGGGACATCGTAGGCAAGAGCAGCAAGAAGGCAGCAATCCCCGAGAGCGGCATCACCCTTGTCAACCAGCACAAGATCGGCGAGGAACTGCCTGTAAAGGAAAACAAAATGCCTCTCTTGCGGCACCTTGCCTCTCCTCTTTTTTTTCCAGCCTCTTCTTGACCTCTTCTGCTCCCTCCTCTTCCATTTGGCTGCGGTCTCGCCGTGTTTTGGATTGACTTGCAGCTTTTTCTACTCGTGCATGCATTCTTATTGCTCTTTGGTGTTTGGTCATGATGGTCTTAATGACAGCTGGGGGCTCTAACCACTTTCAGTACTGACGAATTGTGTATGTGAGCTCTAACCCTTTTCAGTGCTGACAAATCATGCGGGAAAGAGTTGCAAGAAATCCTTATAATTTCTCTTGCTTGTAGGTATTTTTTGTACATCTCTAAAACATACATGCTCGCAAGTTCTTTTTTCTCTTGTGCCAACTCACTTAGCTTAGTATAAGTCATGGAGTATATAGAACTGCAGTCGTGAGGCTTCAATACACATGAGTTGGCTGTATATTTCTTGCCACAGCTCTTTCAATCCAAACATATCTTCCACATCAGGGACATCTCCAAGGGAACCTAAAGATGTAAGCTGCTCAGTAATCAGACTCTCCATGCTGGTAACAGATTGTTCCACATGCATGCAGAGTTCATATCATTCAATACAGCAGTTATCCTTTCAGTTGCAATTCCAGTGTGTTTTCTTCTGCAGTTCGTCTGAACTATACTCTTGTTCCTTTTAATTGTATAAAGCACTCTGAATTTGAATATGAGAGTCCAGCAGGAATAAAACATTTTCATGTCATCTACAAGGCCTCTGGTGCATTCTGTTGTGTAGTCCAATAGTCCTGGCATGACAAAGCTCACTGAATGTCTTCTGGGCTGTGTAATACAAAGAAATTCGATTTGCTAGGCTAGCTGTCCTCATAATTTGGCATAAGTGTTTGACGAGCGCAGCTCATCATTACATGGACAGGGTTACTAATCAATAGAGGCGTACCAAGAATGTCTGATCAAAATAAGGCAGTACATTTTGTGGTCACTTCTCTTAAGCATGCATTTGTGGAAATTTTCTCACTAAGGTGCTCTGATCATCCTGAGTTATTAGTTACATAAATACACTGACTGCAGGCTTCGCTAAGTGATAGCTCCTTCCACCAATCTCCCTGGGCTGTGTACACTTTGAGTCTGCACAAATCTGCAGCAGTTCAGTGGTGGTCCTGATATCAATATGAAGAAACAGTGATGCTCTTTGACACACAACTTGTCTGGTAGGGTATATATAGAAACAAAGTAATGCAGGACTGGTGCACAACTGGCATGCCCTTCTATACTTGGACATGCTGTCTGTTGTTCATCTGAACTGGATGCCATTTCACTCAAAAGATATTTCTGGAGCTACTAGTCTGTGGACTAGTAGCTCCAGCTCCAGCAAAAAAAAAAAAAAAAATTAACGAGATATTATTTACCGGAAAGGCAGAGAGGTCAGCCTGAGCTGGCACACTCCAGCATTCTACTCTGCAACGAATTGACTTTTTTTTTTTCTTTTTTTTTTCATTTAGATTACTGTTACATAGCCTCCTACAACTCCCTAGCTGCTGCTGTTTAAAAATAATGCTAGAGCAATAGACAAGCAAACATGTTTAGAGCTACGTA
The DNA here is from genome assembly GCF_013339745.2 of Dermacentor silvarum. Taxonomy (NCBI): domain Eukaryota; kingdom Metazoa; phylum Arthropoda; class Arachnida; order Ixodida; family Ixodidae; genus Dermacentor; species Dermacentor silvarum. The sequence goes on along the minus strand of NC_051157.2, from coordinate 44,393,203 downwards.
AATATCTCAACAGGCCCAAGGTCATCTGCATAGATTTGAGAAAATCCAGTTGTTTACTACATTCAGCCTTTTCTTTGTGATTGGAGCAGCACTGCAAACTCTTTTGCATTGATTTATGGTGAAGTTGTGACAAAGCTTTAGCGGAGCAATCCACTGACTGAAATCTTCACATACGAAATGTGCATAGCAACAGTTTAGAATCTGCTTGTATGCAGCTGCACTGGGCATAAGGAAATTCATTATATTTTCACTGTTCCCTACATAGTGCTTTCTATTTGGTAACAGCCACTGTGTGCTTTCTGAACAATGGGAAATAGGTGCGGCCCATGTTTGCAAATTCACCCGTTGGTGGTCTGCGGGTTCCTTATTACCCACTCACACTGTGTTGAACCTCTTGCAACACAATCGCATAAGTGTAATGTACCCTTGTGTTTTTCTTTTCTAAGTACTTTGATGTTGCTTGAATCGTACTTAACCCATGTTCTCGCAAACCTTTTCCTTTGGTGCATGAAATCAAGCGGGAAAACTTGATTCAAAGCCCTTCTAAAAACCTTGCACGAAGCTTACATGTAGCAAAACCCTTAAGAGCCCATTACATTTTGAGTCAGTAGCGAGCTCTTTCAAGCAGCAGCTTTGCTTCTCAGCAGTATACTCGGCCTGCTGAGCATGCCCATGTTGTGCTCATGAATAACACATTCCTGCCAAGCTTGTGCATGGCTGGCTGCAGCAAAGGGCCACACCATCTTGCTTTACACAGTAGACGGGATGCGTGCAAGTAATAAGCCAGCGAGTTTAGCTGAGCGGGAGGCATGGTAGCTTAAATTTTAATTGGACCAACTGGGCCTCTGCCCTAGGAAAAGTCTTGTCACTGCATTTTTTCAGGGCTTCTAGCTGGCTTAACTACGCCTGTCTGTGATAATTTATTAGTTTCAGCACTAACAGGCTGCTGTTTATGAACGCTGTCACTAGCCATGTTTACGACAACAAACTAAATGGTCTTCCTGTTTAGGATACTTGCCCGTAGAGAATGTCATCATCAGAAAGTCTTCATTTGATACACTGTCTCCACCTGTGTGAATATATGGCTGGTTTAATTTGAAGTTTTGCCAGCCTTGAAAAAAATAGTTGAATTATGAAAAATTTATTTGGGAACAAAGCAAATGGAAATACACCTCATCCACCTGGTGCTGAAATTTATTCCTATTTATGTTAACATGCACATACATATTCTTTTACACATCATTTCACCTAATCGTATCTCCCCACCTTGTACACTACTCATCTTTCATTATTTGAAGTGTGTTTGTACCAAAGCCATCCAGTCCATATTATAGGTGACATCCATTTTGGCTGTTCTCATTTTTTCCACTATTTTCTGTTCATTTTCATTTGTCTGTAGGGACACACTCAGCAGCAGCATGTTGCTGTACTCTAAATGACATCTCTTTGCATTGAATTGTGATTTACTGTTTATGGGACATCTAACCCTTGTTTCGTGTTGTTTCAGATTTGCAAATTCAGACCACTGTCCCAAGCAACCCACTAACTTTTTCTTTGCCAATCCTTTTATGCTCTGCATAAATTTTTTTATATGCTGGCTGTTCTCTGCTTCCAGCAAGTGCCTTGCTTAACGTAACCTAAGATTACTCCTGTAAAATTTCATGCATGGCTAGCTATCCACTGTTTGCATCCAAGCACGTTTAACACGCTGTTACATTTGCAACTCTTGTGATACAGCTGTATTCATACTCTAGTTTCTGGAAATCAATTGCATGTACATTGTCGTAGTGTCTGGTTCTAGTTGTAAATTAGGTCTGCATTAAGTATGATAACATGTGCATCTTCTAGACTATTGTACAGCCACCCTCATACTTAACTCGAACGATGGAGATGCATCTATAGCAGTTTAACAAACAGACTGTAAGGAGCACAGATTGAATGCTTTGGAAGGAAGATGCACAACACTAGCACATTTAAGGAATCTCAACCAGAAATCTCCAGTACATACCTCAGGAACAGCAAGGAGGTGCTTAAAGCGTGTTTGGGCCAAGTGTGGTGGTGGCTGTACATAATTTGGCTTGAAATAATGTGTCTAGGCTAGTGTTAAACTTTTTCTTCCATTGTTTCTTAATTTTTTATAGCGGCCATTTAATTGACTTTATGGAAAAACAAATAACATTAGAAGTCTTCCTAATAAATGTTACAGTAAGGTTGTTAGTTGGCTTCATGATAGCATCATTAAAGGCCAACTGCAACAAAATTTTGGACTGTTTAAAAAGCCTGGTTTAAGATAGTGTAAATATTGAGGAGACTGCATGCAAAATTTTACCTTTGTAATAAAAGTTGAAGCGTCGTAAAAACCTATCAAAAATAGGCATCTTTGATGCCAAAACTTAATAAAAAGACACCATCATTATCGCCTGCTGGAAGTGACTTGTGACCTAGAATGTGTGGCCCCTAGACATGACCTCCAAGATTGGCTAAATCCTGCAGCTGCCCGTGATATGCTGAAAAATCTCTGAGGCAACGTGCTGGAACTTCCATCATTGCCGCTAACCACCGGGCACACACGTCGTCTGCTTAGGTGCTGCTTGGAGGCTGCTAATAAGAACATTCAATTACCAGCCCTGTGGCTTTGCCAAGATTGACTTCAATTTCAATGTTCACAACGGGGTATATATGCTATTTCGTGGTATATGTATACTATTTATATTTACAACCAATTTAGCTGAAGTGAAATTGTGTTGCAGTTGGCCTTTAAGTATAAATATATTCAACATTTGCATAAATTAGTAGTGGCAGTGACTGTCGTTCACTGACCAAAGTGTGCCCGTGGACCCGATTTTCCAGGAGTACACACCTGAGGTGCAGCACATTCACCGCAAGGAGAAAAAGGGCATTGACTCTGGCGGCATCACACTGACAAGCGTGAGCACCCGTGCCGATGGTGTGGTGGCCAATGCACCGAAAAACCAGAGCACCAACAAGGCACCCAAGGAGACAGGCACCAACCATTCCACTGTAGCCACAACCAACAACTCAACACCCACGGCCACCACAAACACGTAAGGACTTTGCCCACATTTGTCGGTGCCCCCATGCATTTTGCCAAGTTTGGAATAGAATTCCAAGATTTCAGCCAACACTGCATTAATATTGTAGCACTAGCATGCAAGGACTTCGTTTCCGTTTTTCGCTGTTCCCGTAATTTGTGCCAATATAGTGCCAGCGAAGTTCTGGCATTATGCCAACATTGCAACCTGTACTTTTTGTCATACCTTTTCACTAGATTCAAAGCAAGCTTTTCCGGCGAAACTGTCAGTCCTTTGAGTGAACAAGCGCATTATGCTCGCTGTGTCATCTCTCGCACTGGTCAAACTGTGACCTTTTGTTTTTGTTTTTTAATGGAGTATTACTTTATTTAAGGGTAGCCTGTGCATTGTGCTGCATGATTTTCACAATACAAGGGCAGAGGGCTAACCTAAATAGTATTGCTCTGCAGAAAACGTGCGTTGTTAATGCAGCAACTCCTAATTAACTCTTGGAAGGGTTGTGATAAATTTCATGATTCCACTTCAACCAAATTTCAGGACTCTGGAATCTCAATTACTTTCTTGGCGCCTTGATAGGTTGGATATTTGAGCAAAACTTTTAGCAGGAAGTACTTATTGTATAAGCCATGATCAAGCCCACGGATGTTCTCCAGCTCGCGGAGGCCGGTTCTGTGACGTTTCTTGCCGTTGGTGCAGGGTGAAAAAGGCTTACAACCCGTTTGAAGAGGACGACGACGAGAATGAGGTCGACCACCCGAGTGACATGTAAAGTGGAGTTATGTGGCCGCATACCGCTATGCAAAAAAAGCTTGTTTGGCCTTGTTGTGAAGCTTCAGCCTCTTGTTCTTTCCACTTCCTAGTTTGCTCCTGCTCCTTCATCTTCACTGTCGGGTGTGTTCCGACACCCAAGCCAAAAAGCAGTTTCCCCTCATAAGTGTTAGTGAATGGTAGCTTCACTATGGCAGGAAACAGTGAAGTCCGGATGAATAACTTCCTTACCAACATTAACTGAAGTACTATAGATTTCGCACAAACATTGGCATGAAAGGGTGTTAAATATATTTTGATATGCCGCCACAAGTTTAACGGTTGGTTGTGTCACTCATTCAGAGACCTATAAAGGTGACAGATTAATGCTATGGAAGTTGTCTGTGCGTTCATTGTAATGTATCACTTGCTCTAGGTTGTTATTGTAGCATAATTAGTGTGGAATCTATTGTTTTAATAAGGTTATTGTTTTTAGTAAGCACATGAGACAGATGTGAAACTTGCAGATGTGCCATTTCTATAGCACTCTGTAATGATGTTCCGTCATCAGATGTATGTAGGATAGAATAGAGTATGTTGCATCGTCTCTTAATTTATGTAGCAGTTCTACACTACATTTTGAGATTGTGTAGATGGTCGACCAGTAGTCGCTGTGGTCAGACCTGTTCTTTTTTTTGGGTGCATGTAGATCCCAGTATTGTATATACAGCTCATTTAGTTGTAGTTGTGTAGTTTCTGTAGCTCATAGCTGTGTGCGAGTCGTGTAGACTAGTTTTTGGACAACCAAGACATGCAACCTGCTTTGCTTGTTCTTCACTTTTGTTTAGGTTGCTTTAGCTTTGTTCTTCTTGTTTTGCTATTATCAATGACTAGCTTATTAGCCAGCTTTGGCAATAGCTTTTTCTTATGCTATTTATGTTCTTTAGTTGTTCCTTTCAATCCACGCAACATTACCCATTTGTTAAGAGCATCATGAGCCATTCTTGAACCATTCTCAGAAGCCTGTTCTAAATATTAAGCAAGAACTGGTGCTTTTAGTTTGCAGTAATGTGTAGTTCTTAGGCAATTTTATATGCACATGAACTGCACTGCCACACTTGGTCTTGCTACAGACACAACAATTAAAGTTTGCACTTGGTAGCATAAGCTCCCAAATTAGGGAGCCCATACATTATGCTACCTAGGCTTCGGATTTTCTGGTATCATTGAAACTCGATCTAACAAACAGATATAATGCATTATCGAATATAACAAAGTAAATTTAAAATGTGCCACTGAAATCAGCATGTAACGAATTATATGCTTACAATAAATATTCAGTATAACAAAGGTATTCATGTTGTATACAGTTTCGTTTTGACCAGGACAAACTGTAGAAACTTTTGGCAAAAGCTTGGTGTGTTTTCTCGGTGTCTGTTTCTTGAAGGTTGGTGAATTTGGGTCTGTTGCCCACAGAAAGTGTTAAAAGCACTGATTTTCGATGATTAAAATAGAATAGGTTCAAACAGACTGATGACAACAAGGGAAGGTGTATTCTACCTTGTCCCAAGCACGAAAACTTAAATGGCACGCATAATTTCTCATTTGGTACAGTAAAACTCTTCAGATGCTTGCATGAATTTAAGCCAATGTTTTGAAACGATCTCAGCATTAAAAGTGCAAATTGCAGCTGTGAGAACTTTATTGTAAGGCAAACATTGGCTTTTCACCCGAAATACTCATTTAGTTTAGTGCTCCCCTCCATGGGACAATGAGACAGTGGAATGTGGACTGATTCATTTATTCATTCATGGGGATTATTGTCCCAAAGCAACACAGGGGGCTGTGAGGGAAGCCATAGTGGAGGCCTCCAGATTAATTTTGACCATATGGAATATGGATTATCTTAACAATGTGTACGTGATCATTTGACTTCTGTTAGACTTAATAGCTTTATTAAATGGAGCTTGGCAGGCCATGTCGTGCGTAGGATGGATAACCGGCGGACCATTATTACACAATAGATACCTAGAGAAGGGAAGCGCAGTCGAGGACGGCAGAAAACTAGGTGGGGTGATGAAGTTGGGAAATTTGCAGGCGTAAGTTGGAATCGGCTAGCGCAAGATAGGGGTAATTGGAGATCACAGGGAGAGGCCCTCGTCCTGCAGTGGACATAAATATAGGCTGATGATGAATAGCTTTAATAAAGGGAAGAAGCCACCCCATTTTTGTTTACAAGATGGACATACGTACTCAAGAACTGTCTGCTGCTGTCCATCAACACTTTACATTTCACCATAACCGCCTTACTACTCTTGGCAGATAGCTCATTTGTTTGTTACTGTACAATTTTGCGTTCGATTTCCATCCACCATAAGGTTCACGAATGCCACGCTTCATTTTTTATTATGTGAACTATGGCAGCATTGTGCATGGCATTGTCAAGAACTGGTATCAAATCAAGGAAGCATAATATGTAAAGGCCAAAGTATCCGAAATTTGTCGTTTTTTTTTTTTTTTTTTTTGCCTAGCTTACTTTCTTTTACCTGCACTTGTTTGCCAGTGTTATTTCATTCGCAACCAGAAACTCGGAAGCCTAAGTATACCCAATTTAATGAGATGCACACGCACTGCCACTGCTGAAGGTCAAATGCTAGCTTTGCTTTTTAATGTGATATGGTGTGTAGCAGTATTTAGCTGTTAGTGTTGATATGCATGTACACCGCAGGTGTGCTTACGTAATGTGGGAATCATTATCATAAATTAATTATCATAATTTCTGTGACATCATTTCTATTATTTGGCAGGCAGCAGTGTCAGGAAGGTAACCAGACCGTTCTAGTTTGTTGACACGCATTGCTGTCTTGAAAACACGGGGTGAAATGTTGACGTTATCATTCAGCGGCACAACTACATATACAAGGAGCATGATATTCTTTCCAAGTTTAAAATAACTGGTATACATTTCTTGAGCATCAACAGAGCACCAAAATTTTATGCAGTCTTGACTCTTGCATTTGCAATGACACAACATGGCTCATATTTATGTTATAGATGGATCATCGCCCCATGCACATTTTTAGACAGCTGGAGAAAAAAAAATGATATGCAGTGTCTCCAGGGAGGGATACCAGAGCTTTAAAATTCAAGAAAACAATGCAAGTGTTCTACTTGTTCAGGTATTGAGGACATTTATGACGTCATGCACCTCCAGCTCTACCAGAATTTCAAGAATGTGTAAAATGTTTCCATTGTGTATCAAGGAGTGCTTTCATACATGTATTTGGTCAATTTGGTCAAGCCTGCTAAAAGCAGTATTTAATATAGTCACTTATGTTTAAAGTCACCAGACAGTTCCTTTGACATAAACATTCGTAAACTGTTGTGTAGTGTCAGTGGACCAGTGTGTCAGTGTAGCAATTTTTCTGTTCACATTAATCAAAACACTATGGTTCAGGACTATGCATAAAAAAGTGAACTCTTTCATGTGAACAGGCAAAAAATAGTAGGGCACTCAGTTCTTCATAACTGTCGTCCATAATTAAGGCTGTGGTTCATTTCATTAAATTCGTACACATATCATTCTTTATGAATGCTGCCAGAATAGTGGTGGTTTCTGGTGTTCTGCATTACTGAATGATAAAATGGACCAGTGGACACTGACTGTCTTTATTCCTTGTGGCCTGCAGGAATGGGCGTGCAGGTGAAGCAAACCCATTTGAGGAGGACCACGAAGATTGGGATGAAGAGTCCAACGACGCACTTGTCGACAATGGCGAGCCGGGTGTGCCTGTTAGAGCGCTGTATGACTATGATGGGGCTGAAGCAGATGAACTATCTTTTAAGCAAGGTATCTTGTCAAACCGCAATTGTACCTGTTACAAGAACTTGTTTTGTGTTCACTGTATTATCACAGCTACATTTTATTGCATTTTGACGGTGGCAATTTTTCATTGGCTGACCACTGTTAAGTTATCGCGCGGCGCAAGATGTGCCTATATTTGTCCAAAATTTCTTGAAGCTTTTCGGCAGTTCTATAGCGAAATAGTCTTGTCCAATCAGATAGTGCACCACATCTGTGGTGCACATTCTCGAATGCATATCAGTGCCATCGTCGATTATGGTGGAATCTCAATAAAGAGTTAGAATCGCTACTCACAGATTTAGCACTGTCTGGTTCTTCAGTCACTACGGCGTGACCCTATTGTGCCTACATGTCAATTTCATGAAACCCTAAAGTGCAGCAGAGTTGAGAAGCAACTCTATGAAGGCCTACATGAAAGCGCAAGCTGCAAGTGATAAAGACACTAAAAGTAAAAAGCAGCTGCTGTGTCCCAAAGCAATATTTACATAGGTTGCAAGATTAATTGGCTCATTTTACTCTGTCTCCTAATTCACTCTATTTGTAATGTAGTTTTTCAGTCATTCACCCTAGGCAGGACTGTAAACCAGTAAGTGTGTGCCTGTCAGTAGGCTAGACTGCCAACTGAGCTGGCTGCACTGGGCAGAAACCAAACCGGTGGCAACCCTTGGTGGCTGCAATAGATGTAACAAGTTCAAAATTGTTTCAGTGACAACTTTCTCTAATTGTGCTGTAATTTTTTTTTCTCTCAGGGGACCAGTTTGAAAAGCTAGAGGACGAAGACGAACAGGGCTGGTGCAAAGGCCGTAAGGACGGCCGGGTCGGTCTTTACCCCGCCAACTATGTTGAAGTCATCGCCCCCTAGATGCGTCTCGAGCCGAGACGAAGCGGCTGACCACTCGCGCAACACACCGCGTGCTGCAGCAGTTTGCGAGTCGTTCCTCTTCGGCCCCTGTGCTCTCTCGAGATGAAATGAGATGGAAAAAAGACTGTGTTGTTTTTATCTTCAACACCCGCAACTGTTGCCACGTGGCACGTCGTCCTCTGGTCCTCTTGTCCACTTCTTCCAGTGTCAGCGCACCATGTGCAAGCGAGTGGGCTGCACGGACAAAATGTGGCTGGTGCGTGTGTGATGCCGGCACACATTGTTTACGCGTTTGCTGTCTCTCAACGTTTTTGTTTGTTTCATCACTTCAGAGGATGTGCTGCACCTGTTGGTGCGTGCTTTTTTTTTTTGTCTGGTGGGCACAGCGTTGCCAGAAGGGACTGTTGTACAGTGGGCGCAACATGTGTGCGTGTCGTGTGGTTATGTTGTCGGAATGTCTGCTGCAATTAACCCAGAGACATAGTTGCCACTGTAGTTCTTCTCTCACATAATAGATGTAGACTGAGGAAAGAGACACTTGGCGATGCGCGCGTGCCACGCATTGGTCCTCTTGCGCCCGGTAGATAGCAATGCCTTCTGTATTGGCTTTTTTGTGTTGTTACCATGGCTGGCACGGAAACGTGGTCAGCATAGAAGCTTTGTACACATTAGTGGCATTTATTTAACTGCGACGACCTCTCCCTCTCTCTGTAGTAATTGTTTTGGTATTTTGCACTGAACCCCCCCCCCCCCCCTTGTGTCTGTACATAATGTTGCTGTGTCCTTTTGCCTGTCGGCATGTTGCAATCACATGTAAAGAGTTTAACTGAAAAATGTAGATTTCAAAGCTAGAAACAGTGTGTTTATTTTTCTAAGTTAATGTTTCTTTCTTTTAAATTTGGCAATGCTGCGATTTTGATGGCTGATTTGAATGCATAGTCTCGCAACACTCTAACACTGCATTGATGACCATTGTTGCTGCTACGGTGAGGCCATTTTCCGCGGGTTCTTTTATGTGGAGGTTCTTCCAAGACTAGTTCAATGCATTCAGCCATGAAAATGTCTTACGAGTACAAGCCCGCTATAAGCGCCGGCGAGTATTCTTCGGTTAGCCCATTGTTCTAGGCATTGCCCACTCCGAGAAAGCACTTTCAGTGAGGAAGTATGTCAACACATTTTTAACAGGTCATTTTTTTTATATCCCTTCTATAGAAGGGGGCCTCCTGTCATCGCTAACCAACCAAATAATGTTGATCTTTCATAGTCATTTGCTGTATAGAAACATACTTTTACTGCTTTGGTTTACTTTTTGCAACCCAACTATAGCGGGCCAACAGCATGGTCTCATTACTTGTGTTGAGGACTGAATTTGCTGTAGTGAACGGTCAGATGCCTCTTTTTGTTTGTTTGTTTTCTTCCCAGTTTGCACTGGAAGTGCCTTGTATGTATACATTTTTTTATAGCACTCTAGTTATTTTATGCTGTTTCATAAGTTTTCTACTACTGGCTTTCTTGTGTTTCGGTGTCTTGTGCAATTTCGCTTCCATGAGATCTTGCAAAGAAAAGTGGCTCTTGGCTTACCAGTGTTTTTTTGCGTTAGCAGTTTTGGGCTTACTGACCTGTTATCATTTACAAACATCAGCTGTTGGGCTTAGCTCGAGCCTTTATTCTTTTTATTACACAGATTTGTTGAGTTTATTTTGTTCCATCGCTGTGCTGGTGTACACAGGATGTACAAGACTCGCTAGTAAGACAGTTTGGTACAGAGGCCTCGGGAACACCTTCCAAAGTGCATCAGATTCTTTTTATTTCTTCCGTTCCTTTTAAAGAAGAGCGTCTGGCTTTGTGCTACGCCATCGTGTTCAATGTTACTGCCAGCAGCGATCTCCCTAATGAGATTTTCTCAACTTTTTTGCTGGCTATCCTAAGCTGCGTTTGCACTCTACCTTAACTATAACAAAGCACGCACTGTGGAAGCGTCGTGGCAAGAGTTACAAAAGTTGAGCCGTTGACTCTGCCATTTGCCCATTGAACTCCAGCTGCGACAACAAGCATAATGCTGTTTCTGTTCGCCATGATCGCATGTGTGGAGAATATTTTTACGAAGTGAATTTAGGTAGGGTATGGAGATTTGGGGCCGCAGTGCTTGTACATATGCTATACACTATTCAGTTCTGTGCAAAGCAAAACTTGAGCAAAAGTTGCACAAGACTTGTTTTACTTTCAGCCCAGGACATTTTTGCGCAACTCATTCAGCCAGCAGTTTTCTTTGTCGCACTTACAGACGGGTTTCATTCGCTGACAGGTCTGCCATTTACTAGTGTCCTCTTTACAGAAATACCACTGATAGCCAAGGGACATATACGTTCTGTTTGAACGTTTTTGTCAGCAGTCCAAACTCTTGAGCAGACCAAGCAAAGCTCTTTGCCCTTGACCTTGTTGCAACAGCTAGCTTTTGTCAGAGCTGAGCCACACGAAAACTCTTTGCTATATATTTGTTTTACTCGAACTTGTGAAGTAGCACTTGAGACTTAAAAGCACTTCCACTGTTGAAAGTGAATGCTTTTGGTGTGTGTGCAAGTGAAATTATTGATTGGCTTAGAACATTGTAAATAAAAATGTCTGCAAAAAATGGTGTCTTGGCAACATTACCTACAGTTCTAGAACAGCATGTAGACGCTACTCGAGCACTGTACCAGTGTGCATAGCAAAGGAAAAATTCTGCAACATGTCTGCAGTCTAAGAAAGCTGAATATTGTGCAAAAAAAAAGTGACAATGTACCCATACTTTGAAATCCCAAATCCTTGAAGCAGAAGTGTGAAACTTTTGTTGTGCATGTAAAAACTTTTTTTTTAAGACATGGTTAGCATGCAAAATTCATAACTACATGGAGCACACTGGCACCTGGACGGTGAGGGACATAGTACTTGCTTCTTTATTATGTTCAGCGCTGCTTGAAACCCGTTTAAATCCAAAACACGCATTGCTTGTTGCTACCAAATGCAAGGTTTGGCATACAGCTGTTTTTGTGAATGCTGAAGCAAAAAGCAGTGACACCATCTATTCAAGGGGAGTGAAGGGAGTTGCCAAAGAGCAGCAAGTAATGCAAGGAGATTAAAGGAGAGAGGTGGGGGTCATGACAAAACAAGAGGCTGGACTTCATCTGATACAGGGAAAGAAGGAATGTTGCATTTGGGTGTAGGTCGAGGAAACTGCACAGCCTTTGCACAGCGAAGGTAGCTTGCCTCCTCGAACCACTTCTCCACATTTCTTCAATATGGCCTACTACTAAACCCCTCTTAAGGTTCTTGTGGAAGAACAACCAATGGGCAGCATTGTACAATTGCTAGTGTATGATGAAAACATTTCCTGGTGGGACCTGGTGGGGGGGGGGCTCTTTCTAAGATGTTTAAGGGACACCAAAGAGTGGTACACAAATTACACCTCTGGTATTTCAATAGAGATCTAGCTTTCCCGTAAACTTACCCGTTACAGATTACTGGGTTACTGGAGCCGTGTAAGGCAGTAGAACAGCTGGTACCTACATTTTGTGATGCTTTGTCTAACTGTAATGTGTTTAATCATTTTTGTGTTTCTTGAAAGCTCTAATTGAAAATAAAACTTAAGAGAACTGCATATTTACGATTGCATCGCTAGCAGTGCTTTACTCTAACAGGTAAGTCGAATATGATGGGTCACTGCAGCATTAGGTGCTCTCTGGTTTAACTCTGCTTTACAATGTCGCTACCGGCATTGCTGCAAGTCGGTTTTACTGGGAAAAGATCGGCAAGCCAGAAAAAAAAAAAAAATTGTCAGTGCATCCATTCTTTGGAGATGATTGGCAACAATGTGACGAGCAATCCATCTAATGATGTGTGTGTGTAAGTGGCGATATGCTTATTATGTTATGATTATTATGAAGAGCGGCACATACCAGCGGCACAGCCAGTGACCCAAGTTGGCGTAAAAGGAAGATTCGGACCAAAAAAGCAGTAAGTGCACGAAGTACCCAAAGAATGCTGATCGCATTAAAAAAGACTAGGCTTGTGCGAATACATATCAGTTTTTTGGTTCGAAGCTAAGTCGAAACAAGTAGTAATTAGTGTTGAATAATTTCAAAGCGAATAGAAAAGTAGTGGAATTTGCATAAAAGCTTGACGTACATGCCAGACATTAACAAATAAAAAAAAAGTTGGTTCTTGAGAAAAGGCCAGTTTTACCCGACAGGCAAAGCATTGATTGCAATAGCAAATTATTAGACAGCTATACGAAGTAAGGTTAGACGTTTTATCAACTGCATAAACTGCTTGCTGTAAACATTCGCTTACTAACTTAACAAGCACGTTGTCACGCGCGCACAGGCAAACAGGAACACATCTCTTTCGATGACTCGCGAACATGCGCTGTCAGAATGCTGGCGTGATGAAGAGTGGCAGCAGCGGCGAGCAAATAGTACTCCTTCGTGCTGCCTCTCGGCTTCAACGCGAACTAGTCGCGAGAACACAGCACACACGAAGTCATCAGCTATCTCCAAGACGGCGCGCACCCTCCCTACTTTCCTGGCAAGTGTGAGAAGACACCGCCACGTCAAGCGACCATCCTTTCCAGGTCACAAGCTTTCGCCCTCAGCTACATAGCACAAAACATCACTGGCAATGACGACGACAGAAATTTGCCTGGAGTGTCCATATTTTTGCTATCGCAATAAAAGGAAACGGGTTATTCTCAGGAGTCAGTTTATTTTCAAAGTGCCGTTACTCACATTCTTTCGTGCAAAAATGAAAATTCAAAATTTTTGTAACTCTAGCAGCACAGAAGACAAGGTAAATACACCTGGTAGCGAAGCTTCCATAGAAGCCCATACGTTCAAAATATGGCGGTTCATCGGTGGTTCATGGGGCTTAGCGCCATCTGTGTGAGAAGGGAACACTTCCGGCGGAAGAAAAAATAATGTGACACCATATCCGTTAAAAACAGAAGTGACGTCATCTTGTTCTCAAAGGCTGCAAAATTTGTTTTAGGGGACCTGCCAGTAGAGCTGTATATTCTAATGCCCCGCCATTTGACGTGATGGGCGTTTCGAGCTTTCAGCGCGGAAACCGATGCAGGAAAAGTTCAGCCATACGGGTGTCGAAACCGCACCCTTGCGCAGAACATACTTTGTTTGGAGGCCGACGAACGCTTTGGGCGTAGAGTGCTCGTCCTTTCGTCGGACGCCAAGCCCGTCGGCCAGCGCAGTTCCACGAAAACAACTAAAGTGAACAATTATCTGGCAGTCACAACTAGCTTCTTTTGACTGAACAGGTTAAGAAACAGTGAAACCACACGTGTCACCAAATTCAGACAAACGTCGACAAGCAAAGCAACACAACATGTGAGGGGGGCGCATTGTAACAGGTGAACTTTACGAGTGCCCCTTTCTGCCCACTTCAAGAGCTGCATTGCATTGCAAGTGATAGCGGTGTCAACGCCCGCCGCTATCGGTGGGTGCTCTTACGGTGGGCGCTGAAAAAAGTTATTTATTGATAATGATCAAGTAAAATAGAGTTGTTCTTTTCTCGCCATGTGTATATAAAATTGATTAGGAATTTTATTTTCGTTGAATGAATCCAACTGTGTATAGCGTTAATTAAAAAACTTTTTCTTTCGCAATGTTTGTTCCCTCCAAACATAGTCAAGCTTCAATCGCTGCTCCCATCACTACCCTTGCTGATGTTGGTGTCAACTCGTTCTGAACCACTGTTCGCCCGAAGCTTTGCGACCATTTGGATCGACCTTGCAGAAGATCTGTTTACAGGCTCTTGCTTACTGTTGCGCTTCAGTCTAACTAAAATTTCATGATGGTTAATGACGCGGGAGCGTTTCGCATTCGCCCCTCGTGCGTCGTCGCGATGCTGTGAAGTGCGACCTTGACTGCACAACGCCGGCACTTTATGCTGTGTTACGCAAATTCAGCTTGAATCCGTTACGTTCTGTAAGCTCACACACGAATTCAATAGGCTCGCTGTTTTGCGGTCCTCACTTTAGCTCCCGTGCATGATATGCCCGTGAGCGGCGGACTCAACAGGAAGACGGGTGCTGCGAAGCGGAGAATGCGGCGAAGCGACGCAGGTACCACGCCAGTAAATTGGACGAGCACAAGGATGCATATACGAAATTTCAGAGGAACTTTCTGGACAGACATTTCGGATTCAGTTGTGCGTGTGCGACATATTGTGGTTCGAGAACGATTTGATGGTGATTAGTAACAGTTCGAGATGTCGCGAAGCGTGAACGTAATGCAGTTTTGCAGCTACCCCCCAGCTCCCGACTTAGCCAGCTGCACAGTTTGGGAGCGCCGAGGGAGCTCCGGTATAGGAGAACGCAGGGAAGGAATTTCGCTTGCGTAGGCTAGACGGGGCAAGTGGAGAGAGTGTCCTTGTTAGCGGTGGCACTCGCCACCTGAATTCATGGGTTCGGGCACTGAAATATTTGTATCTCGGCTATTAATTAACCAATTTGAAAAATTTATTGCGGTAGAACGCTTCCAAGAGGGTGCATAACATCTTCCAGTGTATAACCAAAACTTGCTATGTGGCCTGGTGAGGGGCCCTTTAACATCCATGACATAACTAACTCTTGTGGCAACGCTGTGGCTTGGGTGCAAAATTCAAGAAAACGAAGCTTGGTCTTCATTTTCTCTGGCAGTAATTAACCCCTTCCTGCCTGATAAATGCTAACAGCTTTGAAACAAAAAGCTCTAGCAGTTAGTGCTGCTGTTTGGTGACCCTTTGAAGTTTAAAGGGGCCCTGCTAGCAACACCTTTTCTTCGAACCCAAGAACACACGAGTGAGTGCGATGCCTTTCAGTGAATGTACTATTTCTAAAGAAATCTTTGAAGACGACTCAACAATAATGCAGATATAAAAACACAATGTTAATGTTCCCCATTATTCCTGACGTGATAATATTTGGCTCGCATGTTCACGGTAGCATTGTCTACAAATGGTTTGCTTTGTTGTCTCTACTAGAGTAACAAACACCTCATGGAAACAATGACTTTATTGTACTTATATATTGCTCGTCTATATGGAGCTCCAACTAGTATTTATAGTGCAGTTAGATATGTACACAATTTACACAGGTGTGGTAGCAGCAGTTAATGAGTGCATAAAGCAAAACACACAAGCACAAATTACTGAGGTAGATAAGACTGCCAAACAACAACAAAAATTCTGAACACTATATTAGTCGTCATTCATGTACTTCATCCGTAACTTTTCCTTGATGAGAACTCCTTTGATTAGCCTCTTCCAGTTTCCATACACTCTTTTCATGCGTTTCTGGAAGGAAGAGCAACATGTAAAACATGCATTATTCACTCAAGATCAATCGAATCCATTATGTAACTTTTAGGAGACCTGTGCCACAGGTTCACAGAGCCACAAGCAGAATGCTACAATGAAAAGCTTACAACCCTTCACAAGCTTTTATAAAACCTTGTACTAGTAAAAATAAGGTACTTAAACTAAACTGTTTATCCATCCTGAAAGGAGAATGTAAAAATGAAAAAACTGAAATATGTCAAGCCAGAGATAGCATCCTCAAAGCTGTCTTTTCCATGCTACCATGACAAGCATGCTTTTCCGCACATGCTAAAGGCAAACCTAATTACAATCAATTCTTCAAATTCTCATACAAAACTACACATCTAAAGTTGTTTTAGCAAATCAAAATTTTTCTGAAAGTGGATATAAGGAACCCATCTTTGTTCTGGAATATTTTGTGATCATTTCACACCAATTAGGCCGAAATATGGCAATGCGGAATGCTTTTAAGAACCTGCCTGATGCAGCAGTTCAAAACTCTCATGAGCTGCTGGCTGGCAACGTGACAAACAGGCTGCGCTGCTGAGTTGGCAGCCACTGCTGCATTCTATGACTACACTGCATGCTTCTGATTTCATAGAACTCTTATTGCTGGACGCCAGCATAGAGAAACCACAAGCCTGCTGCACTTGTCCAGCATGCTGATGAAATTTTCGTAAATCAAGTGATTACAGAGAACATGAGACTGACTTACTGAACACTGACTTACAGTCTGGAAGTAGACTAGTAGATAACGCACCAGCAATCTGAAAGTGTCCTGTAAACCTACCAACTATGAGAGTGCATTAGCTGCTTGACAGACAGAGTGCTCTGCCTGTACCAAGTGGGACACACTCCCTTGCTAACTTTTATGAAGCTTGTGAATGTACTACTAGTTAGCCCAATTAGCAAAGTCAAGGAAATACCAAACACATACCTCTTCTTCACGGTTGCTGATGTTAGCCTGTTCTTCTTCCCAAGCAGCCATCAATGTGTCTTTGAACTCTTCACACACGACCCACCCATCAAACCTAAAGAGACAACAGTCATTTGGATTAGTTTGGGCTTTTCAACCAATGGAAGAGTGAAAGATGTCAAAGGAGAAAGTGGATAGATGGGTCGGTAGTTCCCATTCGTTTTTCAGCAGAACAACTTGGTGACTGAGATGGACACAAAGAATGAAGACACAATGACAGGTGCTTGGCGGGCCTTCATTCTCTTGTCTCCATTTTGTCTGTTGAATTATATTCTGCTGGGAATGAGCATGCCAAGTGCTGCACTGTTCATGCCGCAGCACGACATAAGATGAGTTTCAAACAAACTGGTGACATTGCCCTGCACAGAGCACTTACACTGGATGGACGCCACGGCAGTGACCTTCAAAGCCGACGACAGCAGGCACGCAATCGATGTTCAGCTTCGCAGCTACACGAGCCAGCCCAGGAGCTGCATGAGAATTGTCACAAGCATGCTGTGAGCAGCTGCTGCTTGTATGTACAGTTGGTGTCAAAAGTTAACGGGACAGAATATCTATGAAGAATCTGATTCTTGCAACAAAATAGCCCACTTAACTTTCTTCCATAAGTTGTATTATCACCCTGTGCTAGGTGAGGCATTAATTCCATGGTTTCAGTGTATGTCCCATCGCATTGACGATCATTATAGGTAGGAACTGAAGCATGTCATACAAAAACTTTTTTTCAGTCTTTTCTTCCTCGTGCCCCCATCTTAAGAATGAAACCATCTTCATACAGAAGTTGCTACTAATGATAACCACGCTTTTCGCAAAGTAGTAGGCAACGCCTATTTTGTAACCCTTGCATTTCTTGACTGTACATACTAACGATAATCATTGTCTCCAAAACACTGTATCTGACACAGCATAGGCAGCAGCAAGTTCATCATTATCACTCACTGCACTTTTGTATTTTGCTGTCCCTTTGTAATCACTCCTCTCCAATGCTTCTGGCCCCAAGAATATCATAAATACATATATGAATAAGAAAATAATAAATGAGGCTGTTTCTGATTTATCATGTTCCCCAGCACTTGTCACAAGCTTCAGCATAAACACCGAGTTTTAGTATTGCAGCGATGTTAACTGACGAATGATGCAATGGCTATGCACATCATACCTTCCATAATTGCACATAAAAGGTGCATAAATAAGTAACTGTGCATGCATTAGAATTTAGCATGCCATTCAGCTTATGAAGTAATCGCTGAATGTTACCACATGTTAAAGCAAAAGAAATTCCTAGCACATATAGTATACAAGCTAGCCCTGCAGGAATGGTCACTAAAACATTTTCAGAAGGTAAAGTTTTTTTTTAGATCTCGAAATGAGAATGAAACAACACAAAAGTTCAGCAATCAACATTATAACTGGCAATGACTGATGTTGCTGTCTTGCAGTTGCTTTGTACTAGAGTTTCAAAGTTGCCTTAGTGACATTTGTGTAATTAGACCTAAAGCTACAGGATTACGAGTCTGAACAGTGTATCGTCAATTTGTACTCTAAAACTTCAGCAAATAAAGCAGAAAATGGGCAGGTAAATCAAAGTGATGCCAACAAGCCCTGGGTTGCCCACTGTCATAGAATTCTCACTCAGTTTGTAGTTTCCACGAAGCAAGGAACTACGTGTAAAATCTTCAGGAGGTGTGCATAATGTGGGCAAGAGGTGACATGAACGAACAAAGTTGTGATGATGGCAGGCTGCAAGCCATTGACCAGAATGCAATGTACAATGCTCAGCGAATTGAAACGTGATACTGACCGCATGGTGGCTGGTGCTTCTCGCTCTACTGGAGATAGCTAAGTGATCGTTAGGGGACCAAATACAGTCGCAATGTGCTACAAGTGCTCTCACCTTTTATTGTATACCGCAATTATTCAGCTTGGTGTCCCGAGCACTCAGCGGTGGCGCAAGAAAGTGCCAGCAGCCACATGCTTTGAGTATTGTTTTTCAACCACTGAGCACTGTACATCTAGGATGTCCCGTTTCATGTTGCTCTTGCTGAGTAATTGACATTTTTGTGACCAGAACATATATTTTGAGCTGCGAGCAAACAAATATATGTGCTTTCTTGTAAGTTGTATTACCTTGAACCTTGTATTTTCTTTATATAAACAGAATACGCATTAAAATAAAGTGTGGCTAACCAAACTTTTTTAATGCCATTACTATTCTCTGGGAACCTCAGCCAGTTTGCGGTATCTTCAAGTGACATGCTTCCCCCAACATGTAATGTCATATAATGTCTCTGTCTACACCTAACCTTTTTCATGCCAACGTGGATCACTAGATAGTCCATGGTCAAATGGGTAAGGCACCGGGCTGCTGCGGTGGAGAAATGGGTTGAAAACCAACTGTTTGACCAACTTGGGTCACTGGGTGCGTAACTCTGGGCTCTTCAATGAACCTCTTTCACGCCAACTTGAGTTACTGCGTATGTGTCACTGGTTATGTGCCGCTCTTGAATGAACCTCTTTCAGGCCAATATGGGTCAATGGCTACTTGCCACTCTTCATAAACCTCTTTGACACCAACTTAGGTGGTAGGATACAGTCGACTTCCGTTAGTTCGACTCCAGGTAATTCTGATGATCATAATGTATGGGGTTTTATGGTGTAAGGGCCAGATATGGCCAAAGAGCGCCATGTACGTGGTGATGAGTTTTATGTACGACACTACTATAACCCAATATGACATAACCTACTTTGGTTACATCACACAAGGTGCCTGGAAAATCGGAAGTAAACAAAGAGAAGACAGGAAAGGTTAAAAGTAAGTGAGAAAGGTGAAGTTTTGAGAGGAGGACAGGAAAAGGCAACTACCAATTTCCCCGGGGTGGGTCAGTCTGGAGGAGTGCCATCTACGTGAAACTGATGCCAAAGGGATGCGTTGCCTACGCTGACGGGCCTTAAAGGTCCAAACAATCAGCATCAGCTCAACCTCAGGATCCCCTTTTCCTGGACATGGCTAAGCCGCACATGGCTAGACACAGGAGGGTCCAAGCCCAGTCTGTGGTGTCGCAACACACCAAACGCCGGTTAATTAGATTTTTTTTGTTAATTTGATCCCGACCAAAGATATCGGCCAGCGCCCATGGGCTCAAACTTTCGTCATTTCAATCCTAGTATTACCCTTCACCGGATGATTCCAACTTGACCAGTCAGCACGCACGCGCTAGACCCCTATGGTGACACCAAAAGCAACCCCTTTAGTGGCAGCGTCTGTCTCAGCGGAGCTCAGGGGACAGTGAATGTATTGCATACACATCATCCCCGTCCGAAAACACCTATTTTCGACCTGCCCTAGGAAGATTTTCAGGCAAAAGCCATAGCTCACAATGTCTGATTATGGTATTTATCCAATCTTAATGTGTACCTTATTTTCTTTTTTGCTTCCATGAAAATTGGGCCGAAAATTGCCTGTGCGGTGCAATCGGACATGAAACCAAAATCGCCTTCGCGGCATTCACATGCTTTACCGCATAACACAGATGCACTGCAGTGAAGCTGACTTTTAGAAACCGAGCGCCAGTGCACAACACACAATAGATCCTAGCCCATTTTTCTTGCCAAAAGATTGGATGCGTGTTAGATATCTATATTGTTTCATTTCTACATAGTTTTCTACTTTGGGGACATGGAAAGTGGGCGTCCGTTTGATTCGGGGGTCGTGTTTGAATCGAGCAAATACTGCCAAATGAATCAGCAGTGTGTTCTAGCTTTTTTTTTTTCTACACCTTGTTTGCTTCAACTCGCCCGATAATTTAATCAATTTCAGTGGTTTCATCAGGGCCAATTTAACAGAACTCAGTTAGCTGGATGGGTTGGTTCAGCATTGCAGGCGTGTAAATATACATGCCTGCTTGTACCTATTTTACCACAAGGCACCTGGTGGCAGCACTCGTCTGCCTCCCGCAGCAGCGGCAGATGCTCGACTATTTCACCAAAGCTGTGGTGGGGGACAAGGGGTGCCCGAAGACCTTCGCAAATATCTGTAGGCCCCCTTTCGAGATGAGAACCCATATAAACAACCGAGTGCCAGATCGTGGTACATCTCTACCGATTAGAAAAAACCTGAGGGTTTCCAGCAGCACCAAGATGTGCTACGTGTCCTGTCCTTTCTTTCGTCTTTGTCTCTTAGGCGCACTTACACACCTGTAACGGAACTTGACTGTATTTGCCACTGGGTATGAGCTGCTTTTGAATAAACCGCTTTGATGCCAACTTGTGTTACTGGGTATGTGCCACTGGATATGTGCCCCTCTTCAATTAACCTCTTTCACGCCAACTCAGGTCACTGGGTATTGTTGCGAAGTCCGAGGGTCTGAGAGGCCACGAAGGTTCCATGTCTGGTGACATGCCAGGTACCGGGAGAAGGAGAGGTCCAGAGAGATCAGAAAAGGGTTTTATATACAACTGTACATGGTATTTTACAAGAAGGGCTCCATGAAATTGGAGTCGTCTACATGCTAACGTCTTTGCATGTCCTAGCGTTTACATCTCCAAGCGTCCTCATAACACTCAAGCACCGCTTTTTTATCCCTTTCGTTTTCCTCTTTCACTCGACGAGGGAATGCACTTTAGTTCTTCTTAGCCCCTGACAATCTTCGACCAGTTCATAATATCCCGCCCATGATGTGTCCCCGCTCCGCCGGACTCCGGCTCTGTCACCTGATCGCCCCCGTACACCAGGCAACGGGTGGCACCTTAGGAACCAAATGTCAACGTGGTTCCCACGGGAATGCTTGACGCTGTCCCTTTCAAGAATTAGTCGCCTGTCCGTGATGGTCAGTTTGACAGGGTCTGGAGACTAGCCTTCGCTGAAGCCACCATTTACTGGGAGGGCGGTGGCTGCTGTCTCGGAAGGGGGCTCCTGGTTTGCGCGTCACAGTCGGCGCCGGGCCTCGTCGCAGTTCGGGCGGGCGCTGGTGCTTAAAGGAAATACACCGAGAGCGACGTTGCCGTTTTAGCAACGCACGAGGCCGATGACCCATTGCAGCCTGGGGACTAATTGCTCATCCATCAGTCCCAGGTGATGGTGACGCTTCCCGGCAGCGAGAAACGACAAGCGTGAACAGCACTCCACAGCTGCACGCCTATTGGTGAGGCCTCCTTTGCCCCGAAGGACCGCCAGGATACAATAGTATGTGCCGCTGTGCGTGTGTGCCGCTTTTCAACGAACCTCTTTGACGTCAACTCTGTGCTTGTTAAATCAAGATTTGACTTTAGCCTCAAAACGCAAGATACTACTGTACTCAAACCTCCACAAAAGCAAACACTTTTTGCTACTGAGCTCTTAGGAATGGCTAAGCTATACACAGTTTGCAAAAGATATTCACACGTCACTGACCTCTCAGATGTACAGTGCCGACTGGGAGCATGCAGCTTTTGAAGAGCTCCACGTTGCCCCACTCGTTACGGGGCACCTTGCCATTGAAGGCAATGGGTGGCATGTATGGCTCCGTCTGCCAGTGGCCAAACAGCTCCAGGGGCTGCTCCTTAAGTATTTGCCCAGAGAGCTGCATTCATTAAAACATAACCCCACATGAGCAAACAAGTCAGCCACAGACACAAACGACAGACATATTCTGTCGTCAGCTGTGCTTCATTTGTGCCTGCTGAATTTTGCACTAATTAGGAAGCCCTGTGTAGGGCACATTTATAAAGCCAACAGACCAGCGCTGCAATGAGGCAATGCTGATTTTCAGCTGCCATTGTAAGGGACACATGTGGGCAAGCTCTTGCAGATGGTTGCCTGCTCCACACACACTTGTACATTTTATGCTGTTTCTCTGCTGTCTTTCACAGAAATATGACACGCCAACCTACTGTTGCATGCTACTATGCAAGCAGTGCGACTATGTAGACAGCTTTGGCAGCAAGGTGTCACATTCAGTGCGTAACATTCAGTGCGTAACATTCAGTGCGTAACATTCAATGCGCCAACATACCTTGTGAACTTGCTCATTGTGTGGCCATGCTGAACATCGGCCCATATTTCAGACTAACTGTAACAGTTTGGTGCACCAGCTTTGTTTCACCAGACACTCACTATGTTGAAAGAATGTACCTGTACAGTCCGTGCCTGGTCAGTATCTGCTTTGTGTTCTCATGAGCAATAGCACCACCATAAGGAGCTGCACCACTCGCCTAATATCGTGTATACGACAGAAGTAACATCTCTTTAGCCAACGATGAGATGCCAGGCAACAATGGCAGATAAAAGCTGAAGCAATCATGTGACGAAACACTAGTACTTGCAAGGCCACAACATGGATGTGCTAGATCACCTTGTGTTTGTCATCTGTTTTATGTAATATTGTGAACAATGGATATGTATTTTGTATTAACTATAAGCATGCACCACGTGGCCCAAATTAGCATTCTGTTGAGCATTGAAATACTTCAGTTCTTCAAACATAGACTTTAGTGATGCTTTTTTTATGCCAAAATATTCAAATTCCAGTGATAAACAGACACTTCTCCATACCTTGTCATACTTTGGCCTGGCCTTGACAACTTTGTATGGCTGCTCCTTGACACGCACCATGCGTGCTTCTCGAAGCCACGTTTCCCTCGAGCGCAGAGTGTGGACGCACTCCCTAGCATAAACAGGCTCTCCTCGTACAAACCCAAGAGTTGGGGCATCTGATGGATAGATGGCTTCAAATTTGAGCAGGTGACGCTTTAGGGCATACAGAGGATGGTTCTTGAACCTGCGTGGACATGGGAGATACGTCAGGCTTCCCGACATCCTTTTACAGGAGCATGCATAACATCATGCGATGAGAAATCATTCAGTACATTACTGCCTGACTGTGGGAACACAAGGCAAAGGATTACCGCTTCTCAGCTACAATGACTGAGATGTCCACCACAAGTCATGAACTTGACTACTGCTTAGATTTGCTGGTCTTTTGAGCAACAATTGAAGCCCACGCTATAGAACACCAATAATGACAAAATAAGCTTACTTGGGCTCTAGGGCCACATGGTTGATCAATCACTTTTTGCGACACTTCTACTGTTGCATAATGCAAAATTCAGCACAATCATCGCCTTCCCGTAGCAACAAGAAATCATTGATGATATAATGCTATTACTGTGTAATCAGTCCATGAAAAAGCAAGATTGCAGCTACCCCCCCACCTGTCAACACGCACTCTTAAAGACTGATTTCTGCTGATTTCAGTAGAAATTGAGTGGGTCAAAGGCATTATACCGTAAGTGATTGCCTGTAAAATTTGATGCATGAAAGGCTCATAAGCAACATAAAGCAGGTATCTGCAGGGCTCTTGTAGGGTTTTTCTGATCTAGAGATGACCCATTTTATTTGGCCAGCCTGGAAAAAGACTGACAAAACTAAAGTACTTCTACATTACCAAGTACCTGTGCTTCATTCAGGTACAAGTGAATTAAATTCCGCCTTGCATATTCAGTGTGCAGGCCATAAAAACGTGCAGAACTATAGACCTGAGGGCTTCAAATTGTCTGGCTTTGCACAAGCAAGTTTTGCTCATGGGACATTCTAAGCTGATTGCAGCTTTAGGATATTTGACAGAGATTCAACAGGGCATGAAACCAGCAGCAAACTTACTCAGCAATGCTTCCAGGCATTGGCTGCCGTTGAAGCTTTGACTGTATTTGCGTATTTTCCACACGCTCTCGCTCACTGTCAGTGGGCCTAAAAGGCTTTAAAGACTCTTCCCACCATTTCGGATCAATCCTCTTCTTTTTCACAGAGGTTAACCAACCTGAGGCATATTTCTTTGTAATGTCTTTAACCTTGTTGTTGTCATCAAAGCTGAGAATGTAGTACAAAGGTTCTCGAATATTTCTTTCAGTTATGCTGCCAACTGATCCATGAACTACATCAACTGCGATCCACTTTGAATCCTTTGGAGTGAATATTTCAATCCAGTGCTCAATACAGTCACTTATGCTTTGTTCACATTTTTCAGCATTTTCTTCACCAGTCTTTCCTTTCTTCCCAGACTTTTTGTTTGATGAGGCGTCATTAACCTTTTTCTTCCCTGTCACCTTCTTTGGCTTTTCAACTTCAAAGTCACTGTCCACTTCATCAGGCTCACTGTGCATCTTTTGAGCCTTCTTTTTGGAAGGCACTTTGAGCTCAGCACTTTTTCTTCCAGGTTTTGTGTCAGTCTTTAACAGCTGCACAGCATCAAGAGGCACAGGGTACAGGGACATGCAGAAACGAGCTTCAATCTGCAGGCACCTTACAATGACCAAAAACAGAAGTGCATAATCTCGCGCATTTTGAGCGATTTTGGTTGTTAGTGCCATTGTAAGGTCATCATGTAGGGCATGGAAGCCAGTGGGAGTGCCAAGCTTGCACACAAACACTTTGGTGAACAGTCTAGACATGCGCTCAACATCCAGAAGTGTCACTGTTTTGCCAGAGTATGCCAAGAATTCAGAAGGAAGCAACGAAAGCGCAACAGCCTGCAGGGTTTGGTCCAGGATAAGGCTGTTTAGCTTTAGCCCGTGTGCCAGGAGACATAGAAGATGTACCTTGTGTTTCAGGACATGGATTTCCTTGCGCACTCTATTGATACGGCGTCTCATCTCTGCCACTGGATCGAACTTGGCTTTTTTGCGCTTTCCGGTCATCACAGGCTCCTTCAGTGTAATTGTGATTCCGCTTTCAGGAACAACTGGTGCATAGCTGTCAAGGTCTGCTCCTTCGGGAACTTCTTCCCAATCAGATTCGCTCGAGCTCTCATTGTTCTCGAACTTGGCTCTTTGTGGCCCAGTTTTCTTTCCTCTCATGAGCTGTTTCTTTTTCTCTGGCAACTTCTTTGCTGCCGCTTTTGCTTCAGTTTCTGTTGTGTTGCTAGTTTTGCCAGCCTTCTTTCCGCTTTTTACAGATGATGCCACGGACTTGGCCATCTTCACACCTTGAAATTGGCTGCTTCTAGTTTTGACTGGAGACCGTTCACCCCGAGGAGCAGCAGACTGTTTTGCAGATGATACTAATGAATTCTTTGCAGTTTTTTTAGACTTATGCTGTCCCGACTTTGGTGCGTCATTTAGAATATAAGAGCAAGAGGCCTGTGGTTCATTTTCAAGCAGCATAGCATTGATAACGTCTTTTAAGGATTCAGAAGACTTGCCATCACCTACACGTTCTTTCATTGTAACTTTATCCACCTGAGTTGACAGCGCTGCAGTGCCTTGATTGGCAGAGTCAGCCAGGTTGTACTTTTTCAACTCACACAGGGGAACCTTACTGCAACCAGGTAAACTTTCCAACTGAAGCCTTCTTTCAGAAATATTCTTATTGGAAATGTGATCGTCCAGAGTCACGTTATTAGCTCTTTTTATCTGCGACAGTTTCGGAATCTTAATCTTCTGCATGGATTGCTTCTTGGGTCCGGTCACTTTTTTGATGCTTTTTTTGATGTTAGCTCTGACGTCGTTATTGTCGCACTCATCGCTTGATGTACCACCTTCAGACAAATCGACTTCTAAACATTCGAGCTCGAAAGGCTCATCGGCAGAACTTTCTGAAACATGCGTGGGTTGAATATCTTTGTGCTTACTTTTCTTTGCCGGAACATCATCCTCAAACTCATCCGTTGAATCTTGTTTTTTCGGGGGCTTGTATTCGTCATCTGACGAAGAACAACTCGATACGTACTTTTCATCGCTGTCAATATCCATATCTTCATTGCTTGATTTCGGCCCCGAAGCTGGGGTAATGTCTTTCTTACTAAGTAGCCTACACGATCGCCTTGTGGCCATTGTCAGCTCTTGACGACGACTCGTCCGCTCGTCACGCCGGTACTTCAGCTGAGGTGAGAGAATTCAATAAAGTTCCAGCAAACATTAGATGTCTCCACTTTGCTAAAAGACCGACTAACACTTGTTCACCGCGCACATTTTCAAATGTGGAAACAGCAAAGCGCGCGCGCGCAGTTACAGCACTGGAGCACGCTGCCTGTTTCGCATAGCAACAACCGAAACATGATTTAACTTGCATCTTAAATTGGATTGGATCGACTGATATCAGCTCTTTCACAAATAATTTTAAAAACCTGGCAACTACAACTTGTTCTTGTTTTTTAAATACTTCCGGCGCTGGCAGCTAGCAAATGCATAGCCTTAAAGATCTGTTTTCTTACTGAGACATAATCATCAAAATTTTAAATATTAATTTGCGTAATGCGGGCATGAAGAATAAAAAAAATGTTTCTGTCAGGGCGTTAAGTTCTGGTCATGGTCATGATGTGGCTTGAATGCTAGTGAATGCCTGCAGTCGCTTTTGGCATTCTCTGCATGGCCTTCGAGATTACTTGTTATAAACCTGATTTAGGCCGATGCCGAACACGACGTTCTGCCCTGCACATCATCAAAAAAAAAAAAAAAAAAAAGCGGGAGCCGCTGCGCCGCTGTTGTGTTATTGCTCAAATTTAGCAGCAAGATTGCACTTTATAGCCCGAATTGTTCAATATACACTTGTCTCGTTTATCAACAAAAAGTCGCAGTATCGCCCGAAATGTCAAGGTTCGTGGTTTTATCGGCCGTATAAATTACAGTAAAGATTTGTATACTAATTATATTAACAAACATGGACAGATCTCACTCGATGACGAACACGCTGTCACAACGCTGGCGTGTTGCGCTGGGAGCGAACGCTTCGGATTGCCTTTTTTTTCAACGCGTGCCCGACACTGAAGATTACGCGACCTCCAACACTAGGCACGCGGGAAGACAGCGCATGTAGCGAACGTGAAGCGACCAGCCATCTCGTCTCGCCCAGTGATTGCGCCCACAGCAGATTACTTCTAAGATACGTCTGGCCTACATACGCGCTCAGCCGCGTAGACAGCTATGCACAGCCACGGCCAGGGTACTGAAAGTATTCTAGTACACTGTAGCCGGGGTAAAGGAGGAGACGCGACGCGCTCAGCCTGTATTTGTTAGGCTGGACTTGTTTACTTCCCTCCTTTGGGAGAAGAATTATCATCGGCTTCAGTGACGAGGTGCATGGATATCTACGGTAGGAGCGAATGTTTGTTCGGCACCATCGTTCAGCCGCTGGCAGTACGGCTATCATTCCATGTGGTCGTAGACTAGACTTAAAGGACTGGCATCCTTCGCGAAGGCAAATGAGCTAGGGGAATGGCAGTGCCCGTGGGCCTGAAGGAAACGATTAAAGAATCTTGGAGGCTCGGGCTGTCCGGAGATTGAGAGACCAGAAAGTAGGCACCATGCTTCTGCTTTCGGCACTGTGAGTGGGCATTCAAGAAAGTTGTGGGTCCGTTCTCAATTGCCGGGAAGTGGAGGCCACTTTAGTTGTCACGTCTGCCGGAATATTCTTTTGGCAGTATGCACGCATCTGAACCTCAGCTTGGGGAGGAGCGAACTGAATTCTTGCGCGAGAAGACTCAGTACGGCTGCCCATGTGCCGCTAGCTATTTATCTCCCTTTCTTTTCTGAATGCGTTAGCATTATTAGTGTGAAAGTGGGAATAAGTGTATGTGTGTGAAGTGTGGAAAGCCGGCCACGTGGTAGAGGTATAGAGGGGATGGAAGAGCTTAGAAGAGCATGTATGTGCGTGTGTATCTATATCGTGTGGTGTAGGGTGTATTGTTGTAAGGTTTCTTTTTAGGCCATACAGATGTTTTATAAATAGTAATGAGCGCAACGACCTTGGAGTTTTAGAGCGCAGCTTTTAGGCGCCCGTTTCTGTGGCACGCATCGTCGTCCTAACTCGTAACGGAGCGAACGAGCACAGTGAAAGATGAGAGCGAACGCGGAGCACAGCATGGGATGAAAAAAGCGACGAGAGCGAAGAGGCGCGAGGAGTAAAGCGGAGAGGAGGGGGCAGCGGAACCACCGTGAGCGGAAGCATGAGGCTGAAAGCGGAGGAGGGTACGGCGAAAGCGTGAGAAGAAAAGCGTACTGCGGCGAAGATGGCTTCGAGAGTGCGCGTCGTCTGGGAGGTCTGTCGGCGGCGGCTGCCCCCCCCCCCCCTTTTGTTTTCTTTTCCTTGCGCCTTTGAG
Source organism: Dermacentor silvarum (assembly GCF_013339745.2). Classification (NCBI taxonomy): domain Eukaryota; kingdom Metazoa; phylum Arthropoda; class Arachnida; order Ixodida; family Ixodidae; genus Dermacentor; species Dermacentor silvarum. Next base: position 44,364,285 of record NC_051157.2, on the reverse strand, counting down.
TACTGCAACTAAGATGTAAGACGCGCAATCGTCTGCACACTCGCAATAAGCGAATTTTTTTTACAATTTCCCGTGAACAAATTGAAATTAGTTCTGTTTAGATGGTATTGGCAAACTAAGGCAAACTATCAACCCCCCCTCCTTGCAGATCCTGGGTGCGCTACTGGTTAAAGGAACTAGCTGCTCTCAGAGCTGCACAGGTGGTCGGCACGCACTTGTGCTCGGCACGCGCTCGTGCCACTGCTCCCGCATTCGTCGTCGTCGTCTGCTTCCACAGCTGGCTGCGTTGCCGCTAATCATTCCAGCTTAGAATTTCGCTTCCCTTTGTCGTCGTAATAGGGAGGCCGCGTTTACAGGGGTATGAGCCATTGCTTAAGGAGGTTTGAGCCATTCATTGTCTTACGTAACGGACATATTTAATTTTGAAGAAATTTATGGAAATCCATCCAGAATGAATGCGCGCGGGAAATGACTTGTCGTCGACGTGCCGATTCTAGCCAATACCTCCTAAGAGTCATTGTTCTAGCGTGAGGGCTTCCGAAGCCCAGGCGAAACGTCAGCGAAGAGCCGCGGACCCCGAGTTGAGAGATGAGGCGAAGCGTCAGCGAAGAGCCGCCGACCCCGAGTTGCGGGAGCGCGATGTTGAGGCCAAACGTCAGTGTCGTCTAGCCCTCCAGGAACCCGACAATGGTGGTGGACGCCTCGGCAACGCTAGCGCCAACTTCCCCGGTGCGACGGCCAGGTTTCAACGCGAGTTTCTCAACCGAAACTTCGGAGCCAGCTGCAGTGCGTGTGGTCACGGCCGTGCGTGTGACCGGTTGTGGTTCGAGCACAACGTGGTACTCGTCAGTGCAATTCGTTCGGAGGAACACCGAAGAATTAACACGCGACAAGCATCGCTTATCCCAATTCCGCGACAGAATAAGGGCTACTAATTTTTTGTAGACGATTTTCTAGAGAGGTGGATATACTTTGCCGCTATTAAAGGGAGATTCAGAAGACTAATTAACTAATATTAATTATTTTTATAAGTGCCTTTGGGGCAGTTGTATAGATGACAAATTTGGAGGCAGTGACATTTTGATGCACATCCATCTTTCAAAAATGTTCAAAATCGCACCTATATAATTCGAAATATTCATCACCAAATTCCAAAGCTCAATCGAGGCAATCTCGAGACTGAGCGCGTCCCGCTGTGCGTCAGGTGACAACGCCCCCTAAAGAAGTGTGGGGCGAAGTTTGAATGATAGCATTCAACTGCGATTGGCCGAGACGTTCGGTTTCAAACTTCCTCGCGCTAGTCGTCACGTGGCGTTTCGGTCTGATATGACAGCGGGGCCGCCTTTCCTGCGCTACCGCGGCGCTCGGCTTCGATATTTCCTGGATATTGCCTGGAGATGCGACATTAAAGATTAAAAGAAAATAGAGTTCATTAAATTGCGACTGCTTTCAATTTCGCCATTTAAACAACTGGCCCCTAAGGCGCACCAATAAAAAAAGGTAATTAATACAGTTTTGTTATTTCTGAAGCTCACGTGCATTATTAGCGGTAAAGTAATGTCACCCTCGCTTAGGAACCCGTCTGCAAGAACGCCACGTACGCTGCGCTTATAGCCTTTGATCCGGTGACCGCATTTCACCGGCTAACGAGTGTTGGAAAAATTATCGCTTAGCGCAGGACGCGCCTTTCTGTATCAGACGCTTCTCAAATGTTATCGCTGGTTCTACCTGTTGTATATGTTTTCACAGCGCCTCGTCTAATCAGGTTGTATGCTCGACACGAACTGTGTAGTACTTTCTGGAAGGCACGCGGGCACCAGCGATGACGCTGATACCTTCGACGAGTCATGTACTCGTATAAAAACCAACGTACTTGAGCTGCAAATCAGATTCTCGACGATCGCCCACTTTGCTCGTCACTATCACAATGGTCTCTTCTGGCACGTACAGACTATCGGGAAAACTTCTATACTTTGCCAACAACCGCGCTCGTCGCTCGCCCGCACCGTCTCTTATCTCCACACGGCTCTGACCTTTATGCGCCGTGCATTCGCCGCTCAGTTTCCGTTGAAGCGATAGACCGCACGTACCTTGGCCCGATGCGGCGTATGCGCTTGCTGTCAGCGTTTTGACAGTCGTTGTCTGCAGTCATTCAGTGTGATCTATTCATGTTTGTGCGCGCTCACACCACGCTTATTCATTCAGTTAGTAATAGTCGGGCCACATTTTCCAACGCACGCTACAGATGCAATGCTGCCCGGGCCGGCAGTGCAGCGCTACAGGTGTGTCCGGACACTTCGCACGTGCTGCCCACGGGAAGCGCTTCTCATCAACACCACCGTTTCACACGTGCCTTCTCGTGGTCATCGAGTCTCTCTTCATGTCGGTCTACTTACGCCGCAGCACACCTGCTTACTTAATCAGCTCATGTTTACTACAATTCATATTGCTACCAAAGCCGCTCATCTTACTTCGTATGACATTGCTGTGTTGCTATCGCATTCATTGCTTCGCCCTTAGGGCGAAACTGTGACTTTTATTGCGATAGCAATTATATGGACACTTCAACCGGATTTCTGCCGTCGGCGTCGCCGTCGCCGTCGCCGTGAGGTTCCGTATAGATAAAATCTTCGCCGCGCGCCGTATGCCCCAGCGGAAGCGTGGGGGGACGCGCGCTGTCACGGAGAGCGAACGCACTCAATCTCCCACGCGCAATCAAGGAAGCGGAAAGCCAGCGCCGGAGGGAGCAGGGGGGGGGGGGGGCACTTCTCTGCCAACAACCGCGCTCGTCGCTCGTCCGCACAGTCTCTTATCTCTCCCACGCGCAAGCCAGGAAGCGGGAAGCCAGCGCCGGAGGGAGCATGAGGGGGGGGGGGGGGGGGCGCACTTCTACACTTTCAACAACCGCGCTCTTCGTTCGTTCGACCGCACCGTCTCTTATCTCCACACGGCTCTGACCTTTATGCCGCTCAGTTTCCGTTGATAGACCGCAGCGGGCGAAGGTACGTTGCGCTGCCAGCGTTTTGACAGTCGTTGGCTGCAGTCATTCAGTGTGATCTATTCATGTTTGTTTGTGCGCGCTCACACCACGCTTGTTCATTCAGTTAGTAATAGTCGGGCCACATTTTCCAACGCACGCTACACATGCAATGCTGCCCAGATCGGCAGTGCAGCCCTACAGGTGTGTCCCTTCGCACGCGCTGCCCACGGTAAGCGCTTCTCATCAACACCACCGTTTCACACGCGCCTTCTCGTGGTCATCGAGTCTCTCTTCATGTCGGTCTACTTACGCCGCAGCACACCTGCTTACTTAATCAGCTCATGTTTACTACAATTCATATTGCTACCAAGGCCGCTCACCTTACTTCGTATGACATTGCTGTGTTGCTATCGCATTCATTGCTTCGCCCTTAGGGCGAAACTGTGACATTTAAAAAAAAATCCTTCAATCGAGTGCACATTGTAAAACAAGCTTTACTATGCACAAATGGAGCATTAGGAACAATTGTTCTAATTAATCGTGTTTTTCGCGAACTCAGGGCTCTTCGTAGCGTACGCAGTCATGCATTATCGTTAACGTTTAGAAAGGCAGCCTTCTTGGCAAATAAATATATTTACCTACGCGATCAAATCATAAATGCGTGCTGTACGAAACGGCAGAGTAAAACAAAAACTTTTTCTCTTTTTGGATTGATCGAGGCAGATGATGACGCTATTACATCAAGTATGTTGCACTGAAGCGTATTCACATTTAATCCGATGAGAGGGCACAGGTGGCGAACCTACTATAAGTAGTACCAAACAATCATCATCATTATCAGCCTATATTTATGTCCACTGCAGGACGAAGGCCTCTCCCAGTGATCCCAGTGGGTACCAAACAATACCCACTGTCAAATGCCATGTCTAAACATTTTGTTGCGAGTTATTGCGTCTAGCCGGAAAAGTGACTGACTTAACAACACATTTATAGTATTCTTGTTGGAATTTCATGTTTTTTAATAGCAATTATATGGACACTTCAACCGGATTTCTGCCGTTGGCGTCGCCGTCGTCGTCGCCGTCGCCGTGAGGTTCCGTATAGATAAAATCTTCGCCGCGCGCCGTATGCCCCAGCGGAAGCGTGGGGGGACGCGCGCTGTCACGGAGAGCGAACGCACTCAATCTCCCACGCGCAAGCAAGGAAGCGGAAAGCCAGCGCCGGAGGGAGCAGGGGGGGGGGGGGGGGCACTTCTCTGCCAACAACCGCGCTCGTCGCTCGTCCGCACAGTCTCTTATCTCTCCCACGCGCAAGCCAGGAAGCGGGAAGCCAGCGCCGGAGGGAGCATGGGGGGGGGGGGGGGGGGCGCACTTCTACGCTTTCAACAACCGCGCTCTTCGTTCGTTCGACCGCACCGTCTCTTATCTCCACACGGCTCTGACCTTTATGCCGCTCAGTTTCCGTTGATAGACCGCAGCGGGCGAAGGTACGTTGCGCTGCCAGCGTTTTGACAGTCGTTGGCTGCAGTCATTCAGTGTGATCTATTCATGTTGTTTGTGCGCGCTCACACCACGCTTGTTCATTCAGTTAGTAATAGTCGGGCCACATTTTCCAACGCACGCTACACATGCAATGCTGCCCAGATCGGCAGTGCAGCACTACAGGTGTGTCCCTTCGCACGCGCTGCCCACGGTAAGCGCTTCTCATCAACACCACCGTTTCACACGCTGCCTTCTCGTGGTCATCGAGTCTCTCTTCATGTCGGTCTACTTACGCCGCAGCACACCTGCTTACTTAATCAGCTCATGTTTACTACAATTCATATTGCTACCAAAGCCGCTCATCTTACTTCGTATGACATTGCTGTGTTGCTATCGCATTCATTGCTTCGCCCTTAGGGCGAAACTGTGACTTTTTTTTTTCACTGACTTTAATTCCTATTAATTTATCATTTCTTTAATTCACTTCGTAAGTACAATTCCCCCTATGTTGTCCTTGGTATCGTTGTTTGTTGGCTTCTTATGATATGATTAATCAAAATCAGACCCCTCGGTTCCCTTTGTTCTCCTTCATTAAAGATGTTTTAGTGCGATAAGTTCATTCAACAGGGGAAATCATTCTAGCTTCTCGTTTTGCAACTATTGCTAGGCAGGCAGGCAGGCAGGCAGTGAACTTTATTTTAGGTCCTGAGGAGCGACTCCGAGAACCCCTTACGGGGGAGGAGCCACCGCGGGCCGCTCCCACGTTGGGACGGGCAGGCCGTGCCTGACCGCCGCGTCGTGGGCCCTCTGGACAGCCCGTAGCTGAGCGGTGAGGTCGGAGCTCTTGAGCGCCTCCGCCCACTCTTCATCCGTGGTGAGATTATCATGGTTCCGTAACGAGGGACACCGCCAGAGCATGTGTTCTAAAGTGCAGAAGGGATCGCCGCAATCCGGAAAATCGGCCTCCAACGAGTCCGCGTACCTACCTACCCTGGCTAGACTGGGATAGGACCCGGTCTGCAGCATGCGAAGGGTGGAAGACTGAGGCCTGGAGAGCTTGGCGTGGGGCGGGGGATAGACCCTCCTGCCGAGCTGAGAGTGCTTTGAAATCTCGTTAAACGTGTGGAGCAAGTCCTTGGAAGCAGCGGGAAAAAATGCCATATAAACGCGTCCTAGCGCGCGAGGAGACACGCGATGTTGTTGTTGCCCTCACTCATGGCTCGTACCCACAGGGAGGATTGGCCACATGGGATTGTTTCCTCAATACTTCTATGTCTGCTTTGTTAGGGCGGCTAGCCACCTTAACCCTGCTACCTACCACCTTCGACACGCGGCGGTGACATAGTCAACTAGCCACCTTGCTTTAATCAGGTACACAATATATATTTTATTCGATAGCAATTATATGGACACTTCAAGCGGATCGATTTCTGCCGTTGGCGTCGCCGTCGCCGGGAGGTTCCGTATAAAGTCCAAGGGCGATAAAATTGCCGCCGCCGCGCACCGTATGTGCGAGTGAAAGCGCGCGGGGGACGCGCGCCTTCACGGAGAGCGAACGCACATCGGATAGAAAACGCGACTTCTGTCGCGCGAAAGGCCGTGGGGGTATGGGAGGGAGGGAGGGGGGGCGAAGCTGTGCTGCGGCACCAAATGCGTATCTTGGAACCCGGCGCAAGGGTAACTGGCGATGTAATCTCCCACGCGAAAGGAGCAAAGCGGGAAGGCAGTGCGGGAGGGAGGGAGGGAGGGAGGGGGGGGGCGGCTTCTACTCTGCTAACAAATGCGTTCTTGTACTTTGCACCTGTGGCGGCTGTCGGTGTTGTCGCGTGCACCGTATCTTGAAAGCGATCTCCACACGGCTCGGACCTTTGTATGCGCCGTGCGTACGCTGCTCAGTTTCCGTTGAAGCGATAGACCGCACGAACCTTCGCGCGCTGCGGCGGCCGCGCTTCCCCACGCCCCCGTTTTGACAGTGGTTGTCTCCGGTCACCGGGTCTATTCATGCTTGCTTGTGCGCGCTGACACCACGCTTGTTAATTCAGTTAGTAAGCGAATGTGTCAAGTTTATGCAGCCGATAAAACTACTATCCCTACTCCTTATTACTCTACTAATTCGCTATCGCAATTGATGCTTCGCCTTTCAGGCGAAACTGCGACATTTTTTTTTCTAGCATTCTTGTGTACATCTCGTCAAACTTTTTTTTTCGTTTAACCTTCTTTAACTGCCTGGTACCGCTACCTGTTCAACTAGTATATCTACATACATCTGGTGTTAGAGGGATTACATAATTCAGAGTAGACATATCGCTTGAATGGGCAGTTCAGCAACGTCAACAGAGAAGATTTAAAGTAAAAAAGAAGATTAAAGAAAAAAAATGCCGCATCTGTACTGACGAAAAGACGATGACAATAAAAAATGTCGCAGTTTCGAAAGGCGAAGCATCAATTGCGATAGCAAATTAGTAGAGAGCTATACGGAGTAGGGATAGTAGTTTTATCGGCTGCATAAACTTGACGCATTCGCTTACTAACTGAATTAACAAGCGTGGTGACAGCGCGCACAAGCAAACATGAATAGATCACACTCGATGACCGCAGACAACCACTGTCAAAACGCTGGCGTGAACAAGCGCGGCGGCCGCAGTGAGCGAAGGTTCGTGCGGTCTATCGCTTCAACGGAAACTGAGCGGCGAAAACACAGCGCATACAAAGGTCAGAGCCGTCTAGAGATCGCTTTCGATATACGGTGCGCGCGACAGCCCGCACTGGCGCAAAGTACGCAGTTGTTAGAAGTGTGGAAGTCGCCTCCCCCCTTCCCTCCCGCACTGCCTTCCCGCTTTCCTCCTTTCGCATGGGAGATTGCGTCGCCAGTTCTCCTTGCACCCGGTTGCAAGATACGCATTTGGTGCCGCAGCACAGCGTCGCCCCCCTCCCACCTTCTCGCCTATACCCCCACGGCCTTACGCGCGACGGAGGAAGTCGCGCTTGTTCTCCGCCGTGCGTTCGCTCTCTGCGATAGCGCATCCCCCGCGCGCTTTCACTGGCACATACGGCGCGCGGCGACGATTTTATCGCCCTAGGATTTTATATGGAACCTCACGGTGGCGACGACGACGGTGACGCCGACGGCAGAAATCCGCTTGAAGTGTCCATATAACTGCTATCGCAATAAAAGACATATCGGCATTTAGGAGACACATAGCGGACCAAAAGAAGAAGTGACTAGCGCGAGGTGTTTAACAGTCCGTTCTTGTTACAGATCCTGGTGACTAGCACCTTTGTCCTTCGATTTTTCAACGCATGCATCGTGCCACGTATCATGGAATGTGACATTAACGCCGCGTAGTCGTGATACTTGTGCAACGTCTTCGGTGCACGTTATGGCGCCTCCTCGCAAGAGGTGAACCGCTGCTGAAGAAGCGACTCGTAGAGCTGCGCGCGCGGCTTGCAGCCAGGCAACGTCGGGCTCACCAGACTACTATGAAGAGAGCGGCACAAGCCGCAGGTCTAGTTCTGGCAGCATCATGATGTGCACTCAGAGCAAGAGTACCATGCTATACTGCAGGCGGGCTTGAGTCGACCGACTCTTCTGCTCAAGCGGACGCTTCAGCAAAAGTGGGTGAACGCGTTCAACGCGTGGGTTGGAAACACTCTTGATTCGAATGACGATTTGCAAGTCATCTTGGACTGTTAGTCGTGTGCACGATATGTAGTTTACTACGTGAATAAGGCCAACAGAGGAAGCTCAAAGTTATATATGCAAAACGCGACGTGGCACCGGAAGTAGACTTTGCCGACGTGTGTGCAGGGCGTAACTCGTTGGGCATTTGTGGTGGTCGCAGTATATAGGTTACCAAGTGCTAGACGTAGGAAGATTGCGGACTTTCTTTCAAAGACCTTCCTTCCTGAACAAGATGTGCCCCTACAGTTATAACGGTTGACTGCAACGTTAACACAAAGGATCCACACAACGCCTGGTTTATCCAGTGTGTACAAGAAGAACTCGGCATGACATTTGTGTCAAACACACAATGCAGCTCTTCGCGAACCGGGTCATGTTTGGACTTCGTATTCACTAACAACAAAGTACCCGTACTGGCCCACTGCATGTCGTTCGCGACCTACTTCTCCGATCATCAAGGACACCTAAGCGTTTTTCGCTAGCTATGTACAAATTAAATTACTACTATTCATATACTCAGTACTTGATGTTACCATCTTCACTCAGATTACTAGGGACTCCTATTGAGACGCTCCTCCAGCTATACGCCGTGACTGTGCTGCGTGTGCAGCGCAGGCCTGCGATTTTTTTACTTCACTGGAACAGTTTTACGAAGCCCGTGACTGACCTGGATTTAATTTTTACATTATTCGCTAACTGCAGCGTTCGTCTAACACACAGGGGAAGCAACCGTCGAACTTACCTTCGATGTAGCAGAATGGGCGTGCCAATAAGAACGCAACACTATCGTATGCTCCGTCCATAGAGCTTCTTACAAAAATTTCCACAGGTAACTGTGGCGTTGCAATCGTTTTGGTACAATGGGAATCATGGGTAGTACGTGGATTTGTCTAGCCTTCGTACTTCTGGTTTCAGACATTCTTATATAGCTTTATTACGCTTTAGCTTTCTCACTTTCCAGCAATGATTAGAAACGCATATGAAAGCAATAAGTCTCGGCGTACATGCGTCACACGTATAAGTGTGATGGTTGCATTTAGAACAACATTTTGTGGGAGGGAAATGGCCGATTTGCCAAGTCACAAAGCCGTTGAAGCCAGAAGGGCGAAGTTTAGGCATGTCCATGTACGATACCCACTATTTCCATACTGGCAGAACCGACATGCTTAGAACCTTCTTTAGATAGCACCAGAGGTACCGTTAGTAATTTTTGTAGGTAACCATGATTTAGTTCTCCTGGACGACGCTCTCTGAGTGGGGCCAGACCAGCTGGAAAAGGTAGCCAAGAAACATAATGCGCCACACGAGGTTTACCATTGTAAAAACGGCTTTATTCCACTGTAAAAGTTTGTACGGGGCAGTTTGTTTATCATCACAGGGTATTACTGCAGTATGGCGAGTAATAAATAAACTGAACACAAAGAACGGTGGCGGTGACAAATGGCAGCACACGTCGGAACAGTTGACAAAATGACTTGCATTAAAAACGCAACGTAGGTGGAATCCAGGAATTTCCATCCATGCATGCTGCATGAATGGCAATGAATCGGGCATTGAAATAATATTCCGCGAGATAAAAACAAGAAAAAAAGTACAGCACCAAGGCAGGTTGTCACAGGGATAGGGCATATATCTCCCTGTACTTCGCGGTAATTCATGTGCGTCACTGAATACCCAAGAAGATTGCCAAAATAAAAAAGGGGGCTGACAGGTGGAGTAGCACACGTGGTAGAAATGTTATATAAACAGGGCCACATGTGCTATTATAGCGTCATAGAAGATTGCAGTGTGCGCTAATGGACACAGGTTGTGACAGAATACTTCTGCGTTGGGAAAACGCTTTGTGCTTGTGTCGTTGTGCCCGGTTCAAACTTGTGTGACTTGTGCCCGGTTCAAACCTCGGTCGAAGCCGCGTCGAACCAGCTAAGTTGTGCGCGGTGCGATTCCGTGAAGCAGTCACGTGGCATGCAGTCTGGGCATATATGGTCGACGGACCGGATGTAACGTGAGAGCTCGTATGTGTGAATCCACCTTTACAATCATATATCGAATGAACACGGAAATGACTCAATTTCAAAATGGTGAGGGACTAGAATAATTTCTTGATGGGATAGCGAAGAATATTGAAAGGTGAAAAAAAAAAAACGCACACGACATGCTGGGAAACGACGAAAACTCGTTGATTTGATTGCCCTCCAATTGTATTACAAATAAATATGACGTCTCAGGGCTACATTGTCTACCAATGGGCATGTCATCGTCAAAGAGTATATATACATGTTCAGCAGATGTGAACATAATGACAAGGAATAAAAAGAGGGTGAGTGAAAAAAAATACATGACACAATGAAATGATGCGGAAACAATGAAACTAAATGAATAAAATAAGAATATAAAGGTCAAGCAAGCATTGTGTAAAAATACGCAGCTACACAGACTCACAGGGCACATGCTCACGGAGAACTAGCACAGGCCGTTGCACGTAATGAATAAGGCAGCTAAAGGAGTACATTATCAGGCAGAAAGCATCCATAGAAACCCGGCGCAGGTATATACGAAACAGAATAAACAGATTACTTAACGCTCTCGCGCCATAAGTATACGACGCATCAGAGAATGCTGGCGTGCCTGAATTTAAAAGGCTGTTGCCGCACGGAAAAATAAACGAAACTTTGTACGCCTGCATCTAATGATCTTTCACGGGGCTGTGCCGTGTATGATTTTTGATTATGTGCGGTCAGCATGCGAGTCTATCGCGGCCGCCGGGCCGGCATTTGATCCCGCGACATCGTGCTTAGCAGCACAACACCATAGCCGCTAAGCCACCGCAGTGGGTGCAGCTGCATTGATTGAACGCATGTTTTAGCAGAAGATGTCATTTAAACGCTCTCGCATTGGCAGTCGTCGATAGATGGGTTCTACTTCATTTCTGCCCTCATTTCTTGCCACCCATCTTTATAGCGGGACCCCTATATATATTCTGGGCATTTGGCCAATGCTTGATTTACCGAAGAGCCCTTTCCGTTTGTCTCCGCTGAATCCATGGTCCCGAATAGCACCCATGATCAAAGCGGGACTAACTGTACGTAAGGGACAACTTGTCGCAGAGCAGGTGCGCCGGGTTTCACAGGAACGCTCTACGCCTTTTTTTCTTGCACCTTATTCCCCCGCGGAACGGACCGGCCTGAAGATCCGCACGTCGCGGCCGAGCTCCTGCAGAGCACGCACGGCAATCATAGTCGGGACGTCCGGAATAAGCACCACGACGCCTTCCGGCCGGGGTCGCTCGGCGAGTCCCGCGGCAATCCGTTCGGCGTCCCGACTACACTTTGCCGTGCCCATGTGGCGCTCCAGGTTCGAAAACGCTCGCGACGCGTATCCGCATAATCCACACCCGTATGGCTTGGTTTGGGTGTGGACGAGCATGTGCCTGCAGAAACGATGAAAAGAGGGAGGCATTGGCAAACGAGCAGCAGCGAACAAATAACAGGACTTAGTCACGTTCGGGCGCCGTTTGTAATATAGTGTATGTCCTCGTACCAACAAGCTCGGCTAATCATTACTTTCAAGTATAAATACCGGACCTGCAATCTGGTCTCACAAAAAAGAACATATATGTAACGTTGTACAGGTCTCGCCGTTTCTTCACGGAGATCATTTACAGATTCTGGAATCGCTTTGAAGTGACCCCGAACGACACTTGTCAGGAATTCCTAAAGATTACATAATCGCTAAATTTAGCGATTATGCAATCTTTAGGAATTCCTGACGAGTTGTACGTCGACTATATGACGACTTCTGTCAGTACGGACGCCACATTTTTCTCAAAGTACACCAATTTCCGCCCCAATGCCTATGTTCTGTTCTCTCGTTATTTAAACCATTTGCATACAACCCGCATGACACACAGAACAAACTGTAATGAAATCTTGATAGTTGACGTTACAGCCACGAAGAACAACACTGGTATGGAGAATCCTGGACATGCATGTCTACATTGTATGGCAGTCGTATTTGTCCAATGGTGGCAACCAAACTGCCTCATATAATGCGTTTGCAAATTCCATAGAGCTGAAGGAGTGCTGGTCTTGCCTGGTTGGTACATCCTTAGGACGGGAACAAATAGCGCTTGGACGGGATGAAGTAAATATACGACAGACAAGGCGCTGACTGTCGTACTCACTTCGTCCCGTACAAGTGCTGTTGCCGTCCTAAAAATTCCACAGAATATTGGTTCAATATTGAGAGCGTCGATGCGTTACAAGACAGACCTATATTGGAGTGTAGCGTTAATGCGTGAATGACCTTGCACTGGAACCGATGCACAGTATGTGCACTGGCAAAAGTTTCGATGTTATAGGATTACACGGATCAGTGATCTTCGTTGATGTGGGGTCGAGAGTGATGGAGCAGGCAAGGAGCGATATATATATATATATATATATATATATATATATATATATATATATAGGCACGTGCTTGACAAAAGGGGCAAACGTTGCACGCCGGCCTTGCTGGATTGCGTAATGCCCTCCACTACACTGGTCTGCATAAAGTATATTTTATTATAGCAATGTCGATGAATAAAGTCGGACGATAAGGAAACAACGCCAACGCAATGCAGTCGCTCAAGTATGGCATGTGAACCTGCGAGCTTTAACAGGTTTTTTTTTTTTTTTTGGCCAACATTGCAACAAAGAATTGTTATCGTGCGCACCAAAAGCATATATGCGCAACATTCGTTTGAGCTGCCCTGAAGCACCCGACTTAACCTGAACGATACAAGAGAAATAACGAGTTTTCAGCGCTAGTGATTTCCGGACATATGGCATGCATGCATCACTTTCTAGTGGTTACTCGAGCGAAAGCACATGCAGGGCCTTCGTATACTGCATGTTCTCGCGCCTGGCCTCGGTGATGTTGCGACGAAATAGCACATCTTATTCACTAAGATTCATAGTAGCGGCGGTTTTTTTCTTTGCATAAAAAAAAATCTGTTTATAATGATACTGGCGATTATCGCGCAATTCCTGGTGTCTGGCGCTGCCATGAAGCTTGGCAAGTAGAAATTATTCGACGACATACCCCCGATAATTTATTACCTGAGACAGTCAAAGGAACGTAAATCGCTGAAGAGCGCGTTACCAACAGTGTGTGGTGCAACACAAAGGAATCGCCGGTTTCACAGTTCTTGCGCGCCAAGTCGTTGCTTATATATGCAGGGCCAGTTATGCAGGGCTTCTTTAGTGATCCGATTGTGATGGCTAGCTAGCTGCTTATACGTCCTGGATTGATAGGTTCAACGTTGGGCACCTTTCCAATCGCAAAAGCGAGGCGCAATGCCGCCCGAGCAAGAATTCTCTTCATTGAATTCGTTTGTCAACACGGCACGGGGCTCCTATGCGTGACAAGTTGCGTCAAAGGTGCGCAGATACCGACACAAGTATTAGCGAAAAGGACAACCTAAGCATGTGTCCGTGTTTGCACGTCTGCATGCGAGTCGAATTATTTGACATTACGAGGAGACGAGAAGGTGTACATAGAGTATCGCCATTTCTTGCAGACAGATTGAAGTCTTTCTTCACGGTGGCTCACAGAGCCATGTGAACGTTGAGCATACCGGGCACAGGAAGAGCCCCGTTTACATGAATGCGACAGTGGCGCATCGCATTTCCAAGCGCATTTGGGAAAGGCGATGCGACGCCGTTTACATGTAGCGACGGTGTCGTTAGAGGCCCCCCTCGGCTCTCGCTTGCTTCTCGGAAGCGTCTTCGCGGTTGTCATCGAAGGTATTGTTAGGCGCCCGCGCCTCCGTTCTCCCCTCTCAGTAGCTTCACGGTTGTCATCGAAGGTCTTGTTAGGCGCCCCCGCTCTCGACGATCCTGCGTTTATACGCTCCGCGAGAGTCGACTTTCGCCCGTAAATCTACCCTCGCCTGGCGCATTAATGCGATGCGCCTTCCTAGCGCATTACCGCTGCTTACATGAATGCGATGCGCTAGAAATGCGATGCGATGCGACACTGTCGCATTCATGTAAACGGGGCTAAGGTTGCCAATACTCAATCGCCACCTCACGAATGAGCTCTTGACGTTAACGCTTTTGACAATGTACTATTTCCAGTGCTAAGACCTGAGAAAGAAGGTGCTCACGCCTTTTTTTTTTTTTTCGCGGTAGTAGAAGTGCTAGTTCTAAACTTGAGGGGCGCCCGAACTGAGTGAACGCACTCGTTGGAGTGTACGAGCACTATATCTTTTAAAAACAGGCTTAAATATATATAGAAAAAAACGGTTGCCCTTCAAACAGTATTAGTCGGCGCTCCCTGCTAGTTCAGAGTACTGTATATCCGATGCCCACAATGACCCGACTATATATAAAGTGCTCACCGCTGGAGGTGCGACCGCCTGGGAAGGAGGCGCCCACATTGCTGGCACAGGTGTCCGTCACCATGCTTGAGTTTGCGGTGACGCGAGTAATCGTGGAGCGTCACGAACACCTTGTCACAGCAAACTTTTGGTTCCTTCGCTGGCATGCCCGGGAGAGGGTGTATCAAGCAGGCGTGGACCTTCTCCCTGTGCCGCCTCATGTTGAAGGGCCTTGGGCTTTTGTAGTCGCAGTCGGCAATGTTGCACAGCGAAGACGGCGTCCCCTGGTCATTGCGGCTAGATAGGGATGGGGGCATACGAAAAAAGAAGAAATACGACATAACGCCCGAGCGGCGTGCTGATTTCTTTTTCGCGTCTTCATGGTTGGCAAGTGAACGCGTGGCGTGGATGATGCATTAGTGCGAACGCGATGAAAGCATTGTGAGTCGCAATAGAGCTTTTACCAAGTCTGCACTGGCGCGGTGCTTCTACAGACTATTAAATGCGAAGCATTTCTTGGCGAACATTTGCTACTTTGACCGTATCTATCTAGCCGCCTACGACTTTGTGCTCTCATGGTCGTTAACTTGTTATGCACCAAAATTGACATACTATGACAAGAGTATATGACGAACATAAATGATATAACATGAATACTTGACATGCGCGTCATGTAGGTCATGAAAGAGCCGCCTACGTCTTGGTGCTCTCATGGTCGTTTCGTTAACTTGGTAGGCTCCCCGCACACTGCTTCGCATAACATCGATTCCCACAGGGCGTGGGATCTGCTGGTTTTTTTTTACGGGAGCGTTTACGTGCCGCCATCTTGGGCTGGTAACGCTGCTGTTTTTTGTCTTAACAACGAAATGTAGGTACGTTACTACAGTCGATTCACAAGCATGAAAATTGCATAAATGCTGCCAGCGCTTCAAGACCATGTTACGTGACTGGACTTCTCATAAAACTTAAAGATTGGGTAAAAGCCCAAGATGGCGACGCCCATGAATATAATATAAAATCATCTATAGCAGATACCAGGCACTTTTAGTGTCCCTCAGCTAGCGTGAAACCAGGGGTCCTTTAGACGTCGCATTACAGTAGTGACACTAGCTGCTCGCTGGGAGTCACAGGGACGGTTTCATTGGATACGATCTGGAGAGACAGGCTTTCCTGCCGCGATGCTGCGGCGGGCTAGATCTGGCGCCACACTATTGTGTCCACGTGACTCAGAAGCCGCGAGCGAGAGGGGGGCGAATAGCGAAGGGAAGAGAAACCGCTCGATCGCTTTCGAGCACATTGTTTTAAAGGCCCTTCAAAATATGAACATAAAGCCAGAACACTCCTAGATATGCACGAAGCTTAGGACTTGCGGACACTATATAGCAAGGAATGTGCCGAGCAAACAACTCTTGGTGCCACAAAACAGTTAAATTAAGGGACACTGAAAGCTGCGCTAAATTGAAAAGCCGAGTTAAAGTATTCTAGAGAAAAACAGCTTTTATAATAGGTTAGTGGAGTGCTCTGGAATAACGTTTATTAAATGGGGTATATATATTTTTTAAATGTTCACCCAAAGCACGAGGAAAATGAATCAATCCGCTAACGTCACTCACCTTTTCTGTAGCTTGCAAGGACAGGCCACATGCTCATACGACATGGTGTTGCGCAGCGTTAACGGGCAACTTCTGGAAACAGGAAGAGTGGAAGTCGGAGGCAGGAAATGAAGCTGCTAAGTGGCATGCTGCTTCAAGCATGCGGCTTGGAATTCAAATGGTTCAGAAGCATTGGGTTTTGCGTGCTATGCAAAGTGAACGAAGTAAAAAAAAAAAAAAACATGAGTGAGAGAAACAAGTTTTCTTTGTCGTTTATTTATTTTAAAGGATACTGAACATGTTTCGCTGGCAGTATGACTATATAGGAGGACACTCCAGGTGTCACGGAGCGGCATATTTTCGAATGGTTTGGACGCTGATTAACGACACGCCGAATTACGAGCGTCAAAAACGTAGTGTTACGGTTGACGTACGACAGCCCGTTTAAAAAGATTAACGGAGGAGGTCTCCCCATCGTACTTGGTTGTTGCGGGCGGGACGCAGTAGTGGCTGATCCTTTTGTGCGCAGGTGCGGGGAGGCGATTAAGCCCGCCTTCTACGAAACGGTCTTCCGGAGCATCTGGAACGCAGTAGTATCGATCCCTTTGTGTACAGGTGCGGGGGACTGGGATACCCCAGTGACTGATCCCTTTGTGTACATGTGCGTAGGGGGGGGGGGGGGGCGAATAGGCCCGCCTTCCACGAATAACGTCTCCAGGAGCCTCGGGTTGCCGCCAGCGGAGGCAAGCCCGGAAACGTCACCTAGGCGAGAGGGAGCTTCTGCCGCATCCCGAGTCAAGTACCAAGGTATAGACACGTTGTGCTGTGCGTGTGGAGAAGAAGAGGAAACGGCTCAACACCTCATACTTTTCTGTAAGGGGCTTAACCCTACAGTGCAAGGCAACGGGGCTGATTTTTTCAAAGCATTGGGGTTTAGGGACAGTGAAGGCAAAATAGACTTTAAGCGGGTAGAAATAACCAAACCGAGGTTATCTGATTGGTGGATAAAATTAAGGCAGGGGTGAAATTTCACCCTCCAACACAAAGTAAAAATTATGTTAATAGCCATGGCTAGGTGGCGTATGCCACCGCCCGATTTAAAGGGTTCAGCCTCATCCATCCATCCATCCATCCATCCCTGACTGGACTTTCCTGTCACGTGACTTGAGCGAAATCCCGCCTCATTGTTAGAAGGCCTATTTAAGCGGCCCCGCCATGTATTTTTTCATATTCATTCTCTTCTTTGCAATCCTTCAACATGAAATAAACCGTGCAAGTTTCGCACTTAAAATTGTCTCGCCCTGCCTGGTCGCCATGATCTACCGGCCGCCTGCAGCCTGCCGGCAACGCCACGCTACCGTGAAGTAACGCCGGTCGAGCCTGAAGGAATCGGAGTCACAACAACTGGTGGCAGCGGTGGGATGCGCTACCCTGGAGGCCCCGACTTTGGATAATCTTTGGATAAGCTTTCCATCAACAGTGAAACTTACGAGTGGGACTCGGAGGCCGATCGCGCAACACGTGTAACACGGTCCGATAGCGATTGATGCACACGCAATGCAAAGTCATTCTCTCGTTTCACTCGGACTACATCATCTCAAGACAAAAATACACGTGATGGTGACATTACCTTCTTATTTACCAATATCAGAAGTGTGCTCCCCAAATCTATTGCTTTATCATCCATCATTGATTCATGCTCAGCGTCTTTAGTCGTGCTTACTGAAACTTGGCTTGACGAAACAGTGTCCGACGCACATATTTTTAACAGTTGGTCCTCGTTTGTGATTTTTCGCTGTGATCGTAAGCACAAAAAAGGCGGTGGCGTTCTGTTAGCAGTTAAAAAAGAGTTCATGTCAGGAAATGTTCCAATAGACACATTTTTAGAATGCGTATGGGTCACTGTGAAATGCGACTTCAGCCAGTTGTTGATTGGTGTATTTTATCGACCGCCTAACATGAGTCCCACTTTCTCTGAAGAATTTCAAAGAATTCTCTGTGTTCTTGTTAATCGCTTTCCAAACTATATTTTGCTGATTTTCGGTGACTTTAACTTTCCTGGTATTAACTGGCCAATCTTATCCGCTGCCCCTACCCTAACAGAGGAGCACTGTTTTCTTCAAACCTGTCTTGACTTTTCGTTAACACAGCTCATCACTAATCCCACGCGTAAGGCTGCTTCGTCTGCTAACATTCTCGACCTTTTTCTAACTAATCATCCTGCAATTTGCCTTGACTTGTCCCGCATGGATGGTTTGTCCGATCACGACATTATAATCGGCAACCTTTCAGTCTTACCTAAGAAAGGTCATGTTACTAACAAGTATATTCGATGTTACAAGAAAGCTAACTTCGATATAATCAATTCAGAGTTATTAGCTTTTTCTAATGAATTCCTAGCCGTTTACTCGAGGCAGTCAGTCGAAGAAAACTGGACATGGTTAAAAAACACGCTTATCAATTTGATAGACATGCACATTCCAGTCGCAAAAATAAGTGTTTCAACTCGACACCGTGGTTCAACGATCGGCTCCGGCACTTCAACAATAAGAAAAAACGGCTCTATAGAAACGCTGACAAAAATCGTCTATCGTAATCGTGGAAACGCTACCATTTATGCGAAAAAGCATACCAATCCCTGCTAAAAACCACGAGACGTAACTTTTTTTGGAAACGATCTTCCTTCTCTTCTCATAAATAACCCGAGACGTTTTTGGCGTGTTCTTAACCCACGCAGCCATCCTGAGATTGCCCTTACTAATCTTAATGGCGAATTTGTATCCGACTCGGAAAGCGCGCAATTACTAAATAATGCTTTTTCCTCTGTTTTTACGCGTGAGGATTTAACGTCCAGCCCTCTCATTGGTAATCGCACTGACATAACGATGCCTGCAATTACTATCAGACAGGGGGGAATTTGCTCATTCTTAAACAATCTTAAGCTCTCTTCCGCGTCCGACCATATCGGGTTGAACAACAAGATACTAAAAAATATTTCACCGAGCCTCTCGCCTATTCTGTGTGCCCTTTTCTCGCAATCATTAACATCTCATACCATCCCTCACGACTGGCGGGTGGCCAGAGTAGTTCCCATTTTTAAGTCCGGTGATCGCTCCTTGCCCCTCAACTATCGCCCAATCTCTTTAACTAATACAATCTGCAAACTTTTGGAACACGTTATCTACACTCAAATCATCAACTATCTTGAGGAGCACAGTATTATCTTTAAGCAACAGCACGGTTTCCGCAAAGGATACTCATGTGACACTCAGCTTGCTGGTTTTGCACATGACTTGCACTCGGCACTGGTTTCTGGTTTCCAGGTTGATGCCATCTTTCTGGATTATTCAAAAGCTTTCGATCGCGTTCCCCATCACAGGCTCATACTAAAACTAACCCAGCTTAACATACACCCTGATATTATCTCGTGGATTAAAGAATTCCTGTCACACAGAACACAGTACACAGTCGTTAATAACTCTCATTCTACTTATGTGAACGTAACCTCAGGTGTCCCTCAGGGTAGCGTTTTAGGCCCATTACTTTTTCTAATTTATATTAATGACTTGCCTAATAATGTGTCCTCCCGTATTAGACTATTCGCCGATGATTGCGTGCTATACCGTAATATATCCAGTAATACCGATCGTGAACTCCTTCAATCCGACCTTGACAGTATTAATACTTGGTGTTCTACATGGTTAATGTCACTGAATGAATCCAAAACTAAATTAATGTCATTTACTCAACGTAGTGCCCGTATACCAACATCGTACGCTTTAAATAATGTCGAAATAGAACTTGCTACTACTTATAAATACCTGGGTATCCACTTTCAATCAGATCTTGCGTGGCATTATCATACTGACGTCATTCTTGCTGACAGCTAATCGCTTCACTCGGTTTTATCAAACATTCTCTAAAAAATGCCCCTCCACATATAAGAAAGCTCGCTTATGTAACACTGGTTCGTCCGAAAATTGAATACGCTTCAGCTATTTGGGAACCACTTCAAGCCTATCTTATTCAGAATATCGAATCCCTGCAAAACCGTGCTGTGCGCTTCATTTTCTCAGATTATTCACGTCATTCGAGCATCACTGCACTAAGAGATCGCGCCGAATTGGAAAGCTTATCGCATCGTCGCCAAGCAGCCCGCCTTTCGCTTTTTCATAAACTTTATCATCATCCAATCCTTTCTGGCGATTTATTTCAAACGCCTGCAGTCACTTTCCCTCGCCGCGATCATCAGTATAAAGTAAAACGACCCACATGTCACACTCATCGCTTTGCTAATTCGTTCATACCACGCACTATCATTGAGTGGAACCACCTACCATCGCATGTAGCTACTGAGACTAACATCGCAAAATTTCAGGAGCTGCTACGCACTGAGCGCATTGCCTAAACGGACTGCCCGACCTAATCGATTTATTTTTTTTTTTCCTGTACCAGTTCGTAGCCATTTTTCACTTGGAATATCGCATCTGTATTCTTTTTATGAGTTTTTGTGTATTTTAGCAAGCGCTCTGTATTTTGTGTATTGTAAGTTTGTGTATTCTTGTTGTCACCTTGTAGCTGACTAATGTGCTACGTTTTTTTCTAATTGCTGTGAATTTCCAATTATAATATATTGTGGCTTTGCATATATATTCTCTTTTGTCTTTGTTCTTGTTTTCCTATTCCACGTACCCGCTGTATATCAGACAGTGTTCATGATCGCGTTTCTTTTTCTTTTTTTCACTCACTATGTTATTATTCACATGTCACTGCAATATGTCCCCCTATGTAATACCTTCTTTGAGGGCCTTTAGGGGTATTTTGAATAAATAAATAAATAAATAAATAAATAAATAAATAAATAAATAAATAAATAAATAAATAAATAAATAAATAAATAAATAAATAAATAAATAAATAAATAAATAAATATCTAAGAGGTCGTCTCCTCTTGGTCCTGGTGACAACTTCGGAAGGAAGGTGTCAGGATTCATGACTGCATATGGTGAGTGCACGGCTTTTCTTCACTGAGATATCACTAGGCTTTACGTATTTTTGGGGAAGTACGGAGCAGTGATTTTCTTTAACCGCTGACGGAAGTTTTGAGTACGTCAAGGTTGTTATAGAGGGAAGAGGTAGCAGCACTAAGGGCAGCCATGAACCTGAAGGCACTAAAGAAGCCGGAATTGTTAAACTTGGCCAGAGAGTTGGGCCTCCAAATTGCCGAAGCGAAGAGAAAACCGGAGATCATTGAGGCTATCGAAGTGATCGGGGCAGACGACGATGAACTGAAAGAATGTTTAGAAAGCATTGAGCATAAGGAGGAAGAGCGCAAGCGCATAGAAGAAAAAGAAGAGCGCGAGCGGGCAGCCCGTGAAGAAAAAGAAAAGCGCGAGCGGGCAGCGCGTGAGGCCAAAGAAGAGCGCGAACGTGTTGCACGCGACGCACTCGAAATGAAGCGCCTAGAAATTGAGTTGCTAAGGGCTCAAAATAATGAGAGACCTAGCACAGAGGCACGAGAAAGCGAGCGCAGAATGACAGACTTGATCGCATCCTACGCAGTAGGAGGGGACATAGGTCTTTTTCTAGTGCAGTTTGAGCGCGTGTGTGAGAAGGAAAAATTTGCCAGAAACACGTGGCCGCAACGCTTGCTTACGTTGCTGCCACGAGAGGTAGCTGATATCATAGCCCGCATGGGAGAAAGAAGAAGCAGAGGACTTCGATAAAGTCAAGGCGAGTCTGCTTAAAAAGTATAGATTATCAGCAAACGCATTCAGGCGAAAATTCAGGGAGATCGAGAAGACCAAAAGTGAGTCATACTCAGATTTCGCATACACCGTGGAGGTAAACCTGACAGAATGGCTCAGAGAAGCGGGTGCACTCGGCGACGCCGAAAAGACAATGCAGTGCGTTGCCTTAGAACAGTTCTTCCGCCTGCTGCCGGAAAAATGTCACAGTTTCGCCCTAAGGGCGAAGCAATGAATGCGATAGCAACACAGCGATGTCATACGAAGTAAGGTGAGCGGCTTTGGTAGCGATATGAATTGTAGTAAACATGAGCTGATTAAGTAAGCAGGTGTGCTGCGCCGTAAGTAGACCGACATGAAGAGAGACTCGATGACCACGAGAAGGCGCGTGTGAAACGGTGGTGTTGATGAGAAGCGCTTCCCGTGGGCAGCGCGTGCGAAGGGACACACCTGTAGCGCTGCACTGCCGATCCGGGCAGCATTACATGTGTAGCGTGCGTTGGAAAATGTGGCCCGACTATTACTAACTGAATGAACAAGCGTGGTGTGAGCGCGCACAAACAAACATGAATAGATCGCACTGAATGACTGCAGACAACGACTGTCAAAACGCTGGCAGCAAGCAGCGGGCGAAGGTACGTGCGGTCTATCGCTTCAACGGAAACTGGGCGGCGAATGCACGGCGCATAAAGGTCAGAGCCGTGTGGAGACACGACCTCCTCTAGGAGGTCGTGTGTGGAGATAAGCGACGGTGCGAGCGAGCGACGAGCGCGGTTGCTGGCAGAGTAGAAATGCGCCCCCCCCCCCCCCCCCCCAGCTCCCTCCGGCGCTGGCTTCCCGCTTCCTTGCTTGCGCGTGGGAGATTGAGTGCGTTCGCTCTCCGTGATAGCGCGCGTCCTCGCACGCTTCCGCTCGGGCATACGGCACGCGGCGAAGATTTTATCTATAGGGAACCTGACGGCGACGACGACGCCGACGGCAGAAATCCGGTTGAAGTGTCCATATAATTGCTATCGCAATAAAACATCAGATATTGGGTTCAGGATAGGCCAGGCGTCGACACTATCACGAGAGCGGCCGATCTCGCTGAGGAGTACGTAACTCGCCGTGCCCTTGAAGGCAAAGAAGCTCCTAAGGAGATGAATAAATACAGACCCGACAAGCCAGAGCGTTGGTCAAAGTCAAGTCAGTATAAATCAAAGGAAAGGTCAGAGTCGGTGAAAAATAGTGACGAGAACAGCAAGGCAAAGGAGGAGTCACCAGAACAGAGAGCAGAAAGGCAAAAGAAAAAAGCTTTCGAGGCAAAGAAACCAGTAGTTTGCTACAACTGCCAGCAAACGGGGCATATCTCTGTAGGGTGCAAAAATCCCAAACTAGTGTTGATGTCACTATGTAGAAACGAGGAAAATCTGAAGTTACTAGAACCGTACATTCGAGACCTCATGGTAAACGGGAAACCGTGTCGGGTGCTTCGCGACTCGGCAGCCACGATGGACGTGGTGCACCCGTCGTACGTGGAGGAAGGCCAATTCACGGGAGAATGTGCTTGGATAAGGCAAGCCGTGGAGGCCTCTAGTGTTTGTCTCCCTGTAGCAAAGATTAGCATCGAAGGCCCTTTCGGAGTACTGGAGACTGAAGCCGCCGTCTCGGCACATCTCCCGCCTCAGTATCCATATTTGTTTTCTAACAAATCCGAGGATTTGCTGCGACGCAGGGGAATCGGGTTTAGTGAAGGAATAGTCCAAGCCCTAACTCGTTCCAAAACAAGAGAGCTCGCGGCCAAGGCCGTGTACGAATGTCCAGTGGTGGAGGAAACAGGTTTGACGGAAGATTTGTCAACCAGCACCAAACAGGACAGCCCTATAGGGGACAGTGCGGAAAGTGCACTAGGTAATGAAGAGGCCAGGAAAGCGCCGGAGCCGGAGATGTCTCGAGAGGCAGAATGCAGAAGAACGTTATTTAATGTAAGCCCTGCCACATTAATTGCTGAACAGGAAAAAGATTCCACCCTGCGGAACCTAAGGCCAGACGCGAAAGAAGGTGTGGCCAAGCATAACGTAAAGTTCCTCAAGAGGGCAGGCGTCCTCTATAGAAAGTACGCCAGTCGAAAGGGAGTGCAATTCGACCAACTCGTGGTGCCGCTTCCCTATCGTGAGCAGCTCCTACATTTGGTCCACGGGGGCTTTTGGACGGGGCCTATGGGCATTCGGAAAACAAAGGACCGCTTACTGCAGGAATTTTACTGGCCCGGCTGCTTTCGGGAAGTGGAAGCATTCGTGAGAAGCTGCGACACATGTCAACGCATAGGCAAGCCCGGAGATAAGGCTAAGGCGCCAATGAAACTTGTTCCCATTATCACGGAGCCGTTTCGCAGACTCATAATAGACACAGTGGGACCACTTCCTGAAACGCAGTCTGGCTATCGGCATATTCTCACTGTACTATGCCCCGCAACGAAATTCCCAGAGGCGGTGCCCCTCAAAGAACTAAGCTCGGTGGAGATCGTCAACGCGCTTTTGTCTATCTTCGCGCGAGTGGGGTTTTCCGCAGAAATCCAGTCAGATCAGGGATCCGTCTTTACGAGCGCACTGACCTCGATGTTTCTGGAAACGTGCGGTATTAAAATTATTCATAGCTCAGTGTACCACCCGCAGTCAAATGCGGTAGAGAAAGTCCACTCAGTCATGAAACGGCTTTTGCGAGCCCTTTGTTATGAGCACAAAGCAGATTGGGAAGTTTGCTTGCCGGCGGCAATGTTCGCGCTTCGAACTGCACCGCACGAGTCAACAGGTTTTTCACCTTCGGAGCTCGTTTACGGTCGCGGCCTTTGATCCTCTCTTCGCATTGTTCGAGAAGCCTGGGAAGGCCGTTGAAGCTTTGACTGTATTTGCGTATTTTCCACACGCTCTCGCTCACTGTCAGTGGGCCTAAAAGGCTTTAAAGACTCTTCCCACCATTTCGGATCAATCCTCTTCTTTTCACAGAGGTTAACCAACCTGAGGCATATTTCTTTGTAATGTCTTTAACCTTGTTGTTGTCATCAAAGCTGAGAATGTAGTACAAAGGTTCTCGAATATTTCTTTCAGTTATGCTGCCAACTGATCCATGAACTACATCAACTGCGATCCACTTTGAATCCTTTGGAGTGAATATTTCAACCCAGTGC
Organism: Dermacentor silvarum; assembly: GCF_013339745.2. Taxonomy (NCBI): domain Eukaryota; kingdom Metazoa; phylum Arthropoda; class Arachnida; order Ixodida; family Ixodidae; genus Dermacentor; species Dermacentor silvarum. The sequence continues at coordinate 44,339,273 of NC_051157.2, read as the reverse complement.
TCAATGCAGTCACTTATGCTTTGTTCACATTTTTCAGCATTTTCTTCACCAGTCTTTCCTCTCTTCCCAGACTTTTTGTTTGATGAGGCATCATTAACTTTTTTCTTCCCTGTCACCTTCTTTGGTTTTTCAACTTCAAAGTCACTGTCCACTTCATCAGGCTCACTGTGCACCTTTTGAGCCTTCTTTTTGGGAGGCACTTTGAGCTCAGCACTTTTTATTCCAGGTTTTGTGTCAGTCTTTAACAGCTGCACAGCATCAAGAGGCACAGGGTACAGGGACATGCAGAAACGAGCTTCAATCTGCAGGCATCTTACAATGACCAAAAACAGAAGTGCATAATCTCGCGCATTTTGACCGATTTTGGTTGTTAGTGCCATTGTAAGGTCATCATGTAGGGCATGGAAGCCAGTGTGAGTGCCAAGCTTGCACACAAACACTTTGGTGAACAGTCTAGACATGCGCTCAACATCCAGAAGTGTGACTGTTTTGCCAGAGTATGCCAAGAATTCAGAAGGAAGCAACGAAAGTGCAACAGCCTGCAGGGTTTGGTCCAGGATAAGGCTGTTCAGCTTTAGCCCGTGTGCCAGGAGACATAGAAGATGTACCTTGTGTTTCAGGACATGGATTTCCTTGTGCACTCTATTGATACGGCGTCTCATCTCTGCCACTGGATCGAACTTGGCTTTTTTGTGCTTTCCGGTCATTACAGGCTCCTTTAGTGTAATTGTGATTCCGCTTTCAGGAACAACAGGTGCATAGCTGTCAAGGTCTGCTCCTTCAGGAACTTCTTCCCAATCAGATTCGCTCGAGCTCTCATTGTTCTCCAACTTGGCTCTTTGTGGACCAGTTTTCTTTCCTCTAATGAGCTGTTTTTTTTTTTCTCTGGCAACTTCCTTGCTGCCACTTTTGCTTCAGTTTCTGTTGTGTTGCTAGTTTTGCCAGCCTTCTTTCCGCTTTTTACAGATGATGCCACGGACTTGGCCCTCTTCACGACTTGAAATTGGCTGCTTCTAGTTTTGACTGGAGACCGTCCATCCTGAGGAGCAGCAGACTGTTTTGCAGATGATACTAATGAATTCTTTGCAGTTTTTTTAGACTTACGCTGTCCCGACTTTGGTGCATCAATTAGAGTATAAGAGCAAGAGGCCTGTGGTTCATTTTCAAGCAGCATAGCATTGATAACGTCTTTTAAGGATTCAGAAGACTTGCCATCACCTACACGTTCTTTCATTGTAACTTTATCCACCTGAGTTGACAGCGCTGCAATGCCTTGATTGGCAGAGTCAGCCAGGTTGTACTTTTTCAACTCACACAGGGGAACCTTACTGCAACCAGGTAAACTTTCCAACTGAAGCCTTCTTTCAGAAATATTCTTACTGGAAATGTGATCGTTCAGAGTCACGTTATTAGCTCTTTTTATCTGCGACAGTTTCGGAATCTTAATCTTCTGCATGGATTGCTTCTTGGGTCCGGTTACCTTTTTGATGCTTTTTTTTTTTGGTGTCAGCTTTGACGTCGTTATCGTCGCACTCATCGCTTGATGTACCACCTTCAGACAAATCGACTTCTAAACATTCGAGCTCGAAAGGCTCATCGGCAGAACTTTCTGAAACATGCGTGGGTTGAATATCTTTGTGCTTACTTTTCTTTGCCGGAACATCGTCCTCAAACTCATCCGTTGAATCTTGTTTTTTCGGGGGCTTGTATTCGTCATCTGACGAAGAACAACTCGATACGTACTTTTCATCGCTGTCAATATCCATATCTTCATTGCTTGATTTCGGCCCCGAAGCTGGGGTAATGTCTTTCTTACTAAGTAGCCTACACGATCGCCTTGTGGCCATTGTGTCAGCTCTTGACGACTCGTACGCTTGTCACGCCGGTACTTTAGCTGAGGTGAGATAATTCAATAAAGTTCCAGCAAACGTTAGATGTCTCCACTTTGCTAAAAGACTAACACTTGTTCATCGCGCACATTTTCAAATGTGGAAACAGCAAAGCGCGCGCGCGCAGTTGTATTCAGATAGAGCACGCGTAAACGTTGGAGCACGCTGCCTGTTTCGCATAGCAACAACCGAAACATGTTTTAACCTGCATCTTAAATTGGATTGGATCGACTGATATCAGCTCTTTCACAAATAAACAATTTTAAAAACCTGGCAACCACAACATGTTCGTGTTTTTTAAATACTTTCGGCGCGCGCAGCTAGCGAATGCATAGCCTTAAAGATTTGTTTTATTACTGAGACGTGATCATCAAAATCTTAAATATGAATTTGCGTAATGCGGGCATGAAGAATATAAAAAAAGTTTCTGTCAGGGCGTTAAGTTCTGGTCATGGTCATGATGTGGCTTGAATGCTAGTGAATGCCTTCGGCATGCTAGTCGATTTCGGCATTCTCTGCATGGCCTTCGAGATTGGTTGTTGTAAAATTAGGCCGATGCCGAACACGACGTTCTGCTCTGCACATCATCAAAAAAAAAGCGGGAACCGCTGCGCCGATGGTGTGTTCTTGCTCAAATTTAGCAGCAAGATCGCACTTTATAGCCCAAATTGTTCAATATACACTTGACTCGTTTGTCAACAAAAAGTCGCAGTATCGCCCGAAATGTGAAGGTTCGTGGTTTTATCGGCCGTATAAATTGCAGTAAAGATTTGTTTACTAATTATAATAACAAACACAGACAGATCTCACTCGATGGCGAACACGCTGTCACAACGCTGGCGTGTTGCGCTGGGAGCGAACGCTTCGGATTGCCTCTTTTTTCAACACGTGCCCGACACTGAAGATTACGTGACCTTACACACTAGGCACGCGGGAAGACAGCGCATGTAGCGAACATGAAGCGACCAGCCATCTCAGCTCGCCCAGTCATTGCACCCACAGCAGATTACTTCCAAGATACGTCTGGCCTACATACGCGATCAGCCGCGTATAGACAGCTATGCACAGCCACGGCCAGGGTACAGAAAGTATTTTAGTACACTGTAGCCGGGGTAAAGAGGAGACGCGACGCGCTCAGCCTCAGCTGAACCCATAGGTGGCTGTACTTGTTTACTTCCCTCCTTTGGGAGAAGAATTATCATCGGCTTCAGTGACGAGGTGCATGCATATCTACGGTAGGAGCGAATGTTTGTTCGGCACCATCTTTCAGTGTAGTACGGCTATCATTCCATGTGGTCGTAGACAAGACTTAAAGGACTGGCATCCTTCGTGAAGGCAAACGAGGGGAATGGCAGTGCCTGTGGGCCTGAAGGGAACGATTAAAGAATCTTGGACGCTCGGCCTGTCCGGAGATTAAGGGACCAGAAAGCAGGCACCATGCTTCTCCTTTCGGCACTGCGAGTGGGCATTCAAGAAAATTGTGGGTCCGTTCTCAACTACCAGGAAGTGGAGGCCACTTTGGTTGTCGCGTCTGCCGGAATAAACTTTTGGCAGTATGCACGCATCTGAACCTCAGCTTGAGGAGGAGGGAACTGTTCTTGCGCGAGAAGACTCAGTACGGCTGCACATGTGCCTCTCGCTATTTATTTCCCTTTCGTTTCTGAATGCGTTAGCATTAGTAGTGTAAAAGTGGGAATAAGTGTATGTGTGTGAAGTGTGGGAAGCCGGTCACGTGGTAGAGGTAGAGAGGGGATGGAAGAGCTTAGAAGAGCATGTATGTGCGTGTGTATCTATATCGTGTGGTGTAGGGTGTATTGTTGTAAGGTGTCTTTTTTTTTTTTAGGCCATACAGATTTTTTTTAATAAATAGTGATGAGCGCAACGAACTTGGAGTTTTAGAGCGCAGCTTTTAGGCGCCCGTTTATGTGGCGAGCGTCGTCGTCCTAACTCGTAACGGTGCGAACTAGCACAGTGAAAAATGAGAGCGAACGCGGAGCGCAGCGTGGGATGAAAAAAGCGACGAGAGCGAAGAGGCGCGAGGAGTAAAGCGGAGAGGAGGGTGCAGCGAAACCACCGTGAGCGGGACCATGAGGCTGAAAGCGGAGGAGGGTATGGCGAAAGTGTGAGAAGAAAAGCGTAGTGCGGCGACGATGGCTACGAAAGTGCGCGTCGTCTGAGAGGTCTGTCGGCAGCGGCTGCTGTGAAACGTGCCCACGCATCATCCACGCGTTGGATCTCGCGATCTCCAGATTAGCGACGCAGTCGCGCCACACTTCGCTCCGTTTACAACGTGCCGCATGAGACTGATTGTCCGCGCCAACCAATATATTGCGAAATGAAAACACGTATACAGCTGCACTCAAATTTCGTATTAGGGAGTATCGTAATCGACGGTGAATTTTTCCAGCGAAGCTTGTATACGCTAGCCTGCGCCGGCAACGTAACGCTAAAGGAACAAGCTGCTCTCAGAGCTGCACAGGTGGTCGGCACGCGCTTGTGCTCGGCACGCGCTCGTGCCACTGCTCCCGCGTTCGTCGTCGTCGTCGTCTGCATCCACAGCTGGCTGCGTTGCCGCTAATCATTCCAGCTTTTAATTTCACTTCTTTTTGTCGTCGTAATGGGGAGGCCGCGTTTACGGGGGTATGAGTCATTGCTTAAGGAGGTTTGAGCCATTCATTGTCTTACGTAACGGACATATTTAATTTTGAAGAAATGTATGGAAATCCATCCACAATGAATGCGCTCGGGAAATGACTCGTCGTCGACGTGCCGATTCTAGCGTGAGGGCTTCCGAAGCCCATGCGAAACGTCAGCGAAGAGCCGCGGACCCCGAGTTGCGGGAGCGCGATGTTGAGGCCAAACGTAAGCGTCGTCTAGCCCTCCAGGAACCCGACAATGGTGGTGGACGCCTCGGCAACGCTAGCGCCAACTTCCCCGGTGCAACGTTCGGCCAGGTTTCAACGCGAGTTTCTCAACCGAAACTTCGGAGCCAGCTGCAGTGCGTGTGGTCACGGCCGTGTGTGTGACCGGTTGTGGTTCGAGCACAACGTGGTACTCGTCAGTGCAATTCGTTCGGAGGAACACCGAAGAAACACGCGACAAGCATCGCTTACCCCCATTCCTCGACAGAATAAGGGCTACTAATTTTTTGTAGGCTAGAAAGGTGGATATACTTTGCCGCTAATAAAGGGAGATTCAGAAGACTAATGAACTAATATTAATTATTTTTATAAGTGCCTTTGGGGCAGTTGTATAGATGACAAATTTGGAGGCAGGGACATTTTGATGCACATCTTTCGAAAATGTTGAAAATCGCACCTAATTCGAAATATTCATCACCAAATTCCAAAGCCCAATCGAGGCAATCTCGAGACTGAGCGCGTCCCGCTGCGCGTCAGGTGGCAACGCCCCGTAAAGAAGTGTGGGGCGAAGTTTGAATGATAGCATTCAACTGCGATTGGCCGAGACGTTCGGTTTCAAACTTCCTCGCGCTAGTCGTCACGTGGCGTTTCGGTCTGATATGACAGCGGGGCCAGGGGGGTGAATCTTCCTATACCTCCCATTGGTTCTCCTATAGCAGACGCTCAGTCGACGCTAGCGCCAAGGCGCACTCAAGTTAGGCCCTAGCGGATGGATGACGGTACTATACGGTGGCGAAAAAAAGAAAAAAAAAAAAAGAAAAGCGGCGCGATTTTTTTACCCTCTCCCTTTCGCTATAGCACGTTTTTTCTTACTTTTTATGATAACGTTGTTCCGCTCGTTTCCCCTTTCCCTCTTGACTTTCCTATCCCTCTTTCATACCTCGCCTCATCCTCCCCTCATGCCTCGCGCAATGCTCTTTTTTTTTATTTCTTTAGCTTCCGCGGCGCGCTTTGTTTTTTTTTTTTTTTTTTTTTTATTTGTCGCGGGCGTTATCAGACGCACCGCCGTACCGAAGTGCGCGCTCTGCGCTCCTCTCCTGTCCAGTCGTGCCATTCCTGCATTCGTGCTGCGTACTTGTGCGCAGTGGATTCTTTTTGCGTTTCTATGCACACAGTCGTGTTCATTATTACAATCCAGCAAGCATGTGCCCACATTGTATTAAAAAAATAATTCCACTTACAACACAACAGTTCTTTGGACTCTCTTTATTGTGTTCGTTTGCGAAAACCAGAATTGGAGCAGACAGTGCAATACACTATAGAATGCCACAAAACGTGGATTGTGTTTCATGTACGCACATGTAAAAAAACATTTATTGTAATTGATGTAATGGCCAATGCGCAGAATAGCTTCTCACGGCCTTCTCACTCGGTCCATAAAATCCACCTCCGTGAAGTGCGCCGAGCATATTCTGCGGTTGTTGAACTTGTCTCTGGGCAAACCTATTAGGTCCATCCTTCCAGCGTAGATTAAAAACGCTTCCATCCTGAAGAACAGTGAAGATCATAAATTTTAACATCGCAGTTGGAACATACAAAACTGAGCTCGTTTCGTGTCGCGGCAGACTACTAGTTGTGATATGTGAACCTTAATTCTCAGAAACGCATTTTTAAACGATGGCGACCAATTAGGTAGAAATAAGTGCACAGCGCACACCTACACACGTGTTCCTTGCGATACGCACAGGTGGTACTATATTTATAAGGTGCTTTATGTTCGCTGCTTGTTGACATAAGAATTTACTGCATCGTTGTGGCAATTTCAAATCAGCTAGTTACTGCTTCACCATCGGACAGCCATGTACGACTGCGCATAATTACTATCACAAATAAAAACCGGGAAGTAAACTGCACAGTGCTCACCTGTTGTCATTAGGGATGCGGTAGAATTTCACGTCGCATGGCTCATTTCATATTGATGTGTTCGTACACCATCGAACCATACACGAACAGCGACAGCTGCAAGACATTGCGGGGGAAAGCCGACAAACGTGTACCACACGGACCACACTGCTAGCGCGGAAGGCGAAAACCGCAAAACTGACCGCATAATGCAAAAAAAAAAAAAATATTGCTGCCGTATTGGCCGTTAACAGCACGGCCGACGAAGAGCGCGGGCCGCGCTGCCGATAGTTGAAGGCGAGAGAGAAACGACAAAATTGAGCGAGGGTTGACAAGAAAAAAAAAAAGGAAATGTGATTTTGGTTTCGCATCCATCTCATGGATGGCGCTGCAGTTCGCGTGGACAAAAAACCAGCGGAGTTTCCGAGGCCTGGCGGGGCCGCCTTTCCTGCGCTACCGCGGCGCTCGGCTTCGATATTGCCTGGATTTACCGTTGAAATTGGGTTATAAGTATCTCGAATTAGATGCGACATTAAAGATTAAAAGAAAATAGGGTGCATTAAATTGTGACTGCTTTCAATTTCGCCATTTAAACAAGTGGCCCCTAAGGCGCACCAATAAAAAGTAATTAATACAGTTTTGTTAATTAGTCTTCTGAAGCTCACATGCATTATTAGCGGTGAAGTAATGTCACCCTCGCTTAGGAACCCGTCTGCAAGAACGCCACGTACGCTGCGCTTATAGCCTTTTATCCGGCTGACCGCATTTCACCGGCTAACAAGTGTTGGAAAAATTATCGCTTAGCGCAGGACGCGCCTTTCTGTATCAGACGTTTCTCAAATATTATCGCTGGTTCTACCTGTTGTATATGTTTTCACCGAGCCTCGTGTAATCAGGTTGTATGCTGGACACGAACTGTGTAGTACTTTCTGGAAGGCATGCGGGCACCAGCGATGACGCTGATACCTTCGACGAGTCAAGTACTCGTATAAAAACCGACGTACTTGAGCCGCAAATCAGATTCTCGACGATCGCCGCCTTTGCTCGTCGCTATCACAGTGGTCTCTTCTGGCACGTACACACTAGCGGCAAAACGCGCGCGGCGCGCCGGCGGCGGCAAAACGCTGCTGCGGCAGGGCGGCCACACCAACCGGCGGCGCGCCGCTGCGGCAGTCACGTGACAGCATACTCGTCTCCCCCTCTCGAACTATACAGAAGATAGTACGAAACTAGTTTCCGGCTAAACCGTACGCGAGTACGAAACGAGCGGTCGGACGGGTCCGCATGACACCAGTTTCCCACGCCCGCGTTTTGCAAGTCATCTTGGACTGTTACTCGTGTGCACGATATGTACTTTACTACGTGAATAAGGCCAACAGAGGAAGCTCAAAAGTTATATATGCAAAACGCGACGTGGCACCGGAAGTAGACTTTGCCGACGTGTGTGCAGGGCGTAACTCGTTGGGCATTTGTGGTGGTCTCAGTATATAGGGCACCAAGTGCTAGACGTAGGAAGATTGCGGACTTTCTTTCAAAGACCTTCCTTCCTGAACAAGATGTTCCCCTAATTATAACGGTTGACTGCAACGTTAACACAAAGGATCCCCACAACGCCTGGTTTATCCAGTGTGTACAAGAAGAACTCGGCATGACATTTGTGTCAAACACGCAATGCAGCTCTTCGCTAACCGGGTCATGTTTGGACTTCGTATTCACTAACAAAGTACCCGTACTGGCCCACTGCATGTCGTTCGCGACCTACTTCTCCGATCATCAAGGACACCTAAGCGTTTTTCGCTAGCTATGTACAAATTAAATTACTACTATTCATATACTCAATATACTTGATGTTACCATCTTCACTCAGATTACTAGGGACTCCTATCGAGACGCTCCTCCAGCTTACGCTGTGCCTGTGCTGCGTGTGCCGCGCAGGCCTGCGATTTTTTGTTTTACTTCACTGGAACAGTTTTATGAAGCCCGTGACTGACTTGGATTTAATTTTTACATTATTCGCTAACTTCAGCGTTCGTCTAACACACAGGGGAAGCAACCGTCGAACTTACCTTCGATGTAGCAGAATGGGCGTGCCAATAAGAACGCAACATTATCGTATGCTCCGTCCATAGAGCTTCTTACAAAAATTTCTACAGGTAACTGTGGCGTTGCAATCGTTTAGGTACAATGGGAATCATGGGTAGTACATGGATTTGTCTAGCCTTCGTACTTCTGGTTTCAGACATTCTTGTATAGCTTTATTACGCTTTAGCTTTCTCACTTTCCAGCAATGATTAGAAACGCATATGAAAGCAATAAGTCGCTGCGTACATAGATATAAGTGTGATGGTTGCATTTAGAACAACATTTTGTGGGAAATGGCCGATTTGCCAAGTCACAAAGCCGTTGAAGCCAGAAGGGCGAAGTTTAGGCATGTCCATGTACGATACCCACTATTTCCATACTGGCAGAGCCGACATGCTTAGAACCTCCTTTAGATAGCACCAGAGGTCCCGTTAGTGATTTTTGTAGGTAACCATGATTTAGTTCTCCTGGACGACGCTCTCCGAGTGGGGCCAGACCAGCTGGAAAAAGTAGCCAAGAAATTAACATAATGCGCCACACGAGGTTTACCATTGTAAAAACGGCTTTATTCCACTGTAGAAGTTTGTACGGGGCAGTTTGTTTATCATCACATGGTATTACCGCAGTATGGCGAGTAATGAATAAAGTGAACACAAAGAACGGTGGCGGTGGCAAATGGCAGCACACGTCGGAACAGTTGACAAAATGACTTGTATTAAAAACGCAACGTAGGTGGAGATATGCATGCTGCATGGATGACAATGAATCGGGCATTGAAATAATGCATGGCTTCAGAACGGCGCAACAAGGAAGACGAAAAGACGAAAGAACACACGAACACGGCGCTTGTGTTCGTGTGTTCTTTCGTCTTTTCGTGTTCGTGTGTTCTTTCGTCTTTTCGTCTTCCTTGTTGCGCCGTTCTGAAGCCATGCATCCGTACCAACTCGCCCAATTGTCAGTGCTACTCATTGAAATAATATTCCGCAAGATAAAAACAAGAAAAAAAGTACAGCACCAAGGCAGGTTGTCACAGGGATCGGGCATATATCTCCCTGTACTTCGCGGTAATTCATGTGCGTCACTGAATACCCAAGAAGATTGCCAAAATAAAAAAAAAAGGGGGCTGACAGATGGAGTAGCACACGTGGTAGAAATGTTATATAAACAGGGCCATCTGTACTATTATAGCGTCATATAAGATTGCAGTGTGCGCTAATGGACACAGGTTGTGACAGAATACTTGTGCGTTGGGAAAACGCTTTGTACTTGTGTCGTTGGCAGAATTATTGGTCGCTTAGACATGTCACAGAGTGCGAACACCTGGAAGTGAAGTGAATTCACACAGCGTACCGAATGCCCGGCTCAATCCTCGGTCGAAGCCGCGTCAAACCAGCTAAGTTGTGCGCGGTGCGATTCCGTGAAGCAGTCACGTGGCATGCAGTCTGGACATTTGGTCTACGGACCGGATGTAACGTGAGAGCTCGTATGTGTGAATCCACCTTTACAATCATATATCGAATGAAGACGGAAATGACTCAATTTCAAAATGGTGAGGGACTAGAATAATTTCTTGCTGGCATAGCGAAGAATATTGAAAGGTGAAAAAAAAAAAACGCACAAGACATGCTGGGAAACGACGAAACCTCGTTGATTTGATTGCCCTCCAATTGTATTACAAATAAATATGACGTCTCAGGGCTACATTGTCTACCAACAGGCATGTCATCGTCAAAGAGTATATATACATGTCCAGAAGATGTGAACATAATGACAAGGAATAAAAAGAGGGTGAGTGAAAAAAAAATACATGACACAATGAAATGATGCGGAAACAATGAAACTAAATGAATAAAATAAGAATATAAAGGTCAAGCAAGCATTGTGTAAAAATACACAGCTACACAGACTCACAGGGCACATGCTCACGGAGATCTAGCACAGGCCGTTGCACGTAACGCATAAGGCAGCTAAAGGAGTACATTATCAGGCAGAAAGCGTCCATAGAAACCCGGCGCAGGTATATATGCGCAACAGAATAAACAGATAACTTAACGCTCTCGCGCCATAAGTATACGACGCGTCAGAGAATGCTGGTGTGCCTGAATTTAAAAGGCTGTTGCCGCACGGAAAAATAAACGAAACATTGTACGCCTGCATCTAATGATCTTTCACCGGGCTGTGCCGTGCATGATTTTTGATTATGTGCGGTCAGCATGCGAGTCTATCGCGGCCGCCGGGCAGGCATTTGATCCCGCGACATCGTGCTAAGCAGCACAACACCATAGCCGCTAAGCCACCGCAGTGGGTGCAGCTGCATTGATTGAACGCATGTTTTAGCAGAAGATGTCATTTAAACGCTCTCGCATTGGCAGTCATCGATAGATGGGTTCTACTTCATTTCTGCCCTCATTTCTTGCCACCCATCTTCATAGCGGGAGCCCTATATTCTAGGCATTTGGCCAATGCTTGATTTACCGAAGAGCCCTTTCCGTTTGTCTCCGCTGAATCCATGGTCCCGAATAGCACCCATGATCAAAGCGGGACTAACTGTACGTAAGGGACAACTTGTCACAGAGCACGTGCGCCGGGTTTCACAGGAACGCTCTACGCCTTTTTTTCTTGCACCTTATTCCCCCGCGGAACGGACCGGCCTGAAGATCCGCACGTCGCGGCCGAGCTCCTGCAGAGCACGCACGGCAATCATAGTCGGGACGTCCGGAATAAGCACCACGACGCCTTCCGGCCGGGGTCGCTCGGCGAGTCCCGCGGCAATCCGTTCGGCGTCCCGACTACACTTTGCCGTGCCCATGTGGCGCTCCAGGTTCGAAAACGCTCGCGACGCGTATCCGCATAATCCACACCCGTATGGCTTGGTTTGGGTGTGGACGAGCATGTGCCTGCAGAAACGATGAAAAGAGGGAGGCATTGGCAAACGAGCAGCAGCGAACAAATAACAGGACTTAGTCACGTTCGGGCGCCGTTTGTAATATAGTGTATGTCCTCGTACCAACAAGCTCGGCTAATCATTACTTTCAAGTATAAATACCGGACCTGCAATCTGGTCTCACAAAAAAGAACATATATGTAACGTTGTACAGGTCTCGCCGTTTCTTCACGGAGATCATTTACAGGTTCTGGAATCGCTTTGAAGTGACCCCGAGCGACACTTGTCAGGAATTCCTAAAGATTACATAATCGCTAAATTTAGCGATTATGCAATCTTTAGGAATTCCTGACGAGTTGTACGTCGACTATATGACGACTTCTGTCAGTACGGACGCCACATTTTTCTCAAAGTACACCAATTTCCGCCCCAATACCTTTGTTCTGTTCTCTCGTTATTTAAACCATTTGCATGCAACCCACATGACACACAGAACAAACTGTAATGAAATCTTGATAGTTGACGCTACAGCCACGAAGAACAGCACTGGTATGGAGAATCCTGGACATGCATGTCTACATTGTATGGCAGTCGTATTTGTCCAATGGTGGCAACCAAACTGCCTCATATAATGCGTTTGCAAATTCCATAGAGCTGAAGGAGTGCTGGTCTTGCCTGGTTGGTACATCCTTAGGATGGGAACAAATAGCGCTTGGACGGGATGAAGTAAATATACTGACAGACAAGGCGCTGACTGTCGTACGCACTTCGTCCCGTCCAAGTGCTGTTGCCGTCCTAAAAATTCCACAGAATATTGGTTCAATATTGAGAGCGTCGATGCTTTACAAGACAGACCTATATTGGAGTGTAGCGTTAATGCGTGAATGAGCTTGCACTGGAACCGATGCACAGTATGTGCACTGGCAAAAGTTTCGATGTTATAGCATTACACGGATTAGTGATCTTCGTTGATGTGGGGTCGAGAGTGATGGAGCAGGCAAGGAGCGATATATATACAAAGGCACGTGCTTGACAAAAGGGGCAAACGTTGCACGCCGGGCTTGCTGGATTGCGTAATGCCCTCCACTACACTGGTCTGCATAAAGGTGATTTTATTATAGCAATGTCGATGAATAAAGTCGGACGATAAGGAAACAACGCCAACGCAATGCAGTCGCTCAAGTCTGGCATGTGAACCTGCGAGCTCTAACAGTTTTTTTTTTTTGACCAACATTGCAATAAAGAATTGTTATCGTGCGCACCAAAAGCATATAGGGGCAACATTCGTTTGAGATGCCCTGAAGCACCCGACTTAACCTGAACGATACAAGAGAAATAACGAGTTTTCAGCGCTAGTAATTTCCGGACATGTGGCATGCATGCATCACTTTCTAGTGGTTACTCGAGCGAAAGCACATGTAGGGCCTTCTTATACTGCATGTTCTCGCGCCTGGCCTAGGTGATGTTGCGACGACGTTTTTCAGATTAGTAAAATAGAAAATTCGCTTCGAAATAGCCCATCTTATTCACTAAGATTCATTGTAGCGGCGGATTTTTTCTTTGCATAAAAATAATCAGTTTATATTGATACTGGCGATTATCGCGCAATTTCTGGTGTCTGGCGCTGCCATGAAGTCTGGCAAGTAGAAATTATTCGACGATATACCCCCGATAATTTATTACCTGAGGCAGTCAAAGGAACGTAAATCGCTGAAGAGCGCGTTACCAACAGTGTGTGGTGCAACGCAAAGGAATCGCCGGTTTCATAGTTCTTGCGCGCCAAGTCGTTGCTTATATATGCAGGGCTTCTTTAGTGATCCGATTGTGATGGCTAGCTATAGCTGCTTATACGTCCTGGATTGATAGGTTCAACGTTGGGCACCTTTCCGATCGCAAACGCGAGGCGCAATGCCGCCCGAGCAAGAATTCTCTTCATTGAATTCGTTTGGCAACACGGCACGGGGCTCCTATGCGTGACAAGTTGCGTCAAAGAATTCACGTTACTGGAAGACAGGCGCGCAGATACCGACACAAGTATTGGCGAAAAGGACAACCTAAGCATGTGTCCGTGTTTGCACGTCTGCATGCGAGTCGAATTATTTGACATTACGAGGAGACGAGAAGGTGTACATAGAGTATCGCCATTTCTTGCAGACGGATTGAAGTCTTTCTTCACGATGGCTCACAGAGCTATCTGAACGTTGAGCATACCGGTATGGGCACAGGAAGGTTGCCAATACGCGATCGCCACCTCACGAATGAGCTCTTGACGCATTCATGTAAACGGGGCTAAGGTTGCCAATACTCAATCGCCACCTCACGAATGAGCTCTTGACGTTAACGCTTTTGACAATGTACTATTTCCAGTGCTAAGACCTGAGAAAGAAGGTGCTCACGCCTTTTTTTTTTTCGCGGTAGTAGAAGTGCTAGTTCTAAACTTGAGGGGCGCCCGAACTGAGTGAACGCACTCGTTGGAGTGTACGAGCACTATATCAAAAACAGGCTTAAATATATATAGAAAAAAACGGTTGCCCTTCAAACAGTATTAGTCGGCGCTCCCTGCTAGTTCAGAGTACTGTATATCCGATGCCCACAATGACCCGACTATATATAAAGTGCTCACCGCTGGAGGTGCGACCGCCTGGGAAGGAGGCGCCCACATTGCTGGCACAGGTGTCCGTCACCATGCTTGAGTTTGCGGTGACGCGAGTAATCGTGGAGCGTCACGAACACCTTGTCACAGCAAACTTTTGGTTCCTTCGCTGGCATGCCCGGGAGAGGGTGTATCAAGCAGGCGTGGACCTTCTCCCTGTGCCGCCTCATGTTGAAGGGCCTTGGGCTTTTGTAGTCGCAGTCGGCAATGTTGCACAGCGAAGACGGCGTCCCCTGGTCATTGCGGCTAGGTAGGGATGGGGGCATACGAAAAAAGAAGAAATACGACTTAACTCCCGAGCGGCGTGCTGATTTCTTTTTCGCGTCTTCATGGTTGGCAAGTGAACGCGTGGCGTGGATGATGCATTAGTGCGAGCGCGATGAAAGCATTGTGAGTCGCAATAGAGCTTTTACCAAGTCTGCACTGGCGCGGTGCTTCTACAGACTATTAAATGCGAAGCATTTCTTGGCGAACATTTGCTACTTTGACCGTATCTATCTAGCCGCCTACGACTTTGTGCTCTCATGGTCGTTTCGTTAACTTGTTATGCACCAAAATTGACATACTATGACAAGAGTACATGACGAACATAAATGATATGACATGAATACTTGACATGCGCGTCATGTAGGTCATGAAAGAGCCGCCTACGTCTTGGTGCTGTCATGGTCGTTTCGTTAACTTGGTAGGCTCCCCGCACACTGCTTCGCATAACATCGATTCCCACAGGGCGTGGGATCTGCTGGTTTTTTTTTACGGGAGCGTTTACGTGCCGCCATCTTGGGCTGGTAACGCTGCTGTTTTTTGTCTTAACAACGAAATGTAGGTACGTTACTACAGTCGATTCACAAGCATGAAAATTGCATAAATGCTGCCAGCGCTTCAAGACCATGTTACGTGACTGGACTTCTCATAAAACTTAAAGATTGGGTAAAAGCCCAAGATGGCGGCGCCCATGAATATAATATAAAATCATCTATAGCAGATACCAGGCACTTTTAGTGTCCCTCAGCTAGCGTGAAACCAGGGGTCCTTTAGACGTCGCATTACAGTAGTGACACTAGCTGCTCGCTGGGAGTCACAGGGACGGTTTCATTGGATACGATCTGGAGAGACAGGCTTTCCTGCCGCGATGCCGCGGCGGGCTAGATCTGGCGCCACACTATTGTGTCCACGTGACTCAGAAGCCGCGAGCGAGAGGGGGGCGAATAGCGAAGGGAAGAGAAACCGCTCGATCGCTTTCGAGCACATTGTTTTAAAGGCCCTTCAAAATATGAACATAAAGCCAGAACACTCCTAGATATGCACGAAGCTTAGGACTTGCGGACACTATATAGCAAGGAATGTGCCGAGCAAACAACTCTTGGTGCCACAAAACAGTTAAATTAAGGGACACTGAAAGCTGCGCTAAATTGAAAAGCCGAGTTAAAGTATTCTAGAGAAAAACAGCTTTTATAATAGGTTAGTGGAGTGCTCTGGAATAACGTTTAGTAAATGGGGTATATATATTTTTTAAATGTTCACCCAAAGCACGAGGAAAATGAATCAATCCGCTAACGTCACTCACCTTTTCTGTAGCTTGCAAGGACAGGCCACATGCTCATACGACATGGTGTTGCGCAGCGTTAACGGGCAACTTCTGGAAACAGGAAGAGTGGAAGTCGGAGGCAGGAAATGAAGCTGCTAAGTGGCATGCTGCTTCAAGCATGCGGCTTGGAATTCAAATGGTTCAGAAGCATTGGGTTTTGCGTGCTATGCAAAGTGAACGAAGTAAAAAAAAAAAAAAACATGAGTGAGAGAAACAAGTTTTCTTTGTCGTTTATTTGTGTTAAAGGATGCTGAACATGTTTCGCTGGCAGTATGACTATATAGGAGGACACTCCAGGTGTCACGGAGCGGCATATTTTCGAATGGTTTGGACGCTGATTAAGGACACGCCGAATTACGAGCGTCAAAAACGTGGGCTCCTGACTGTGCAGCGTATAATGCATTCGACATCGACACGCCGAATTACGGGCGTCAAAAGCGTCGTGGCCGCTCGGGCTGCCATCTCGATTCCAGACGCGACACGCCGATTACGGACCCCGAAGTGTGCGTGTACGGCCACGTGGTAGTGCCGGGCTCGACCTTCGCCCTTGACATTGGGAGAGAGGATAATCTGCGGTTCTTCGTCCATGCTGAAAGGGACGCGGCCAAGATTGTTGGGAGCTAAGAGCCCTGAATTCGGAGAACTCCAGTATCGCCTCGGCCGCCTAGGCGCGTCGGAACTCCAAGTAACTAGTTGACGTACGAGACGTCAAACCAGGGTCTGCAACGAAGTCCTCGGTAGTCCGCCTCAAGTTAGCTCAACCTGCTTGAGGGAAGTCGTCGGATCTAGACTCCCGGGAAACCCATTCCGCCTTTTTCACGGCCCGACGGCGCATGCGCCCTGCCCTGGCGGATTAGTCGCGAAACGTTTTGGAAGGGTCGCGCGCGCGGCCGCGCGGCCCCATCTCAGGCGAAAGTCCTCCGAAAAAAAAAAAAAAAAAAGAACACTCGGACGCGCGCTACTGCAAACACTTGTACTGTGTGTACCGCGTTAAGACTCCGCTGATAGCTCGACGTCGGTACGGCACTGAAAACATACGTAGCGTAAGACAAACTCCACTTTAAAGCAGAAAGTGGCGAGGGCTTCGTCTGGACTTCACAGGGAACCACGTTGCCGCCTTGCATCGATGGCTATAATAGTAAATTTATCGATAAACCCCTGCGTTACACTTGGACGGCACTTAAAAACATCACATTGCTGACGAACACTTCTTGCAGCGTCGGTCCTCGCATGCTGCTGGTGGCAGCGTGTGCCTGACTTCACGCACTTGTGAAGTCTGGCGCGGTAACACTTGGACGATATACGAGACCGACAAGACGCTCACGCCAACGATTGGCCGACTATTCAGCACAGTGTGTCGCTCAGACGATTTTATCATACCAGGCCTTGAAGACGCAACGAGTCATTCTCCCCTGTTCGAAGCAGGCGATGACATTGCAACATTTGCCAATTTCGGAGTGCATGTGCGAGAGAGAAAAAAAAACCGTATCGTTGGTCTGTCATGCTGCTGGCAATTCTTTAACAAATGACGTTTTGGCTTCCCTGCCCTTTAAGAGGGTTGACACTACAACAACGTAAATGGTTTTACTTAGTAGTTTTCGAATTGAAAACGGAATGACACTGAAGGCCATCGAGGCCGAATATTTATTGGCATTTATGGCGAGAAGGCCGAATGCTGCGAGAAAGCGCCAAAACCATGGCCAGGGCGGAAGCTAAAACCACGCCAAGAAAATTAGCTAAACATGAATTGCGCCATCCTATGTGGTAACTGAGGGCGAGCTAAGGTTATACAAGTACATGTCTGCCAATATTGGCTGAAATAAAATGCATAGGAAGTCACCATGAAAACAGGCCGCGGCAAGCCGCGAGTCTCATACGAAAATTACCATAGAGGGAACTGTGGCTGCGATCGTTCAACTGTAAAGGGAATGGTGGGTGCATATGTAATATCTTTGTGCGTGTGGCTTTCAGACGTTGTCTTGGCGTCACTTATCAGACTTTTTTACACATTTCCAAACGATATTTTTAAGCGCACGAATGCAGTAAACAGCTGCGCAGCTGCATTATACAAGAAACAACTCGCAATGATTATGCAATATTTTGTTGAAAGCGATTTTCCAAGTCTCAGCTGTTTAGGCAAATCTAGGTCCAGGCAACTCCCGTTAATCTGGCCACTAGTGGTTAGTTTGAATTCTCGCTTAATTCGAACGTACGAGAATGTCCTAGCGAGAAACCGCGCATTGCTATATACAGGAAATACAGGAAAGCTTGTTTAGCTCGAGCTCGAACGTATGCCGCTTCGGTTAATTCGACAGGCCGACGGGCGCTCCATCATGCGCGCAGAAGTAACTAGTAGCTTGAAAACAGAAATTTTATCAGACGGTTCCACTGCGTAACTAGGCGCGTTGTGCAGTTTTATTTAATTTTAAAAAAATATTTTAGACGTCAACATTCTTTCCTCCCGTGAAGCCATCCATTCCCGCTTGTTTCGTCGGGTCGCGCAGCCATGGCGGAGCTTGTGCAGTGCAGACAAGCGGCCTTTGAAACGCTGCAAACGGCATGGTTCCTCCTAGCTATTCTACCCAGAAAAAGACGTGCGACACGTTGCGACCACTGGAAGGCTGCGCTGGCTCGACGGAGGTAAAACAATAAAAGGGCACTCACAGTATTTCGTCGCAGCCTTATAGTTAATGCATGGAATTGCGTTTATAAGTGCGTTCAGTTCATGCGAAGGCGGGGGAGGAGGGGGGACGCAACGTACGGCCGCAGTCCTTTGTCCCTTTGCAGGAGCGCTGATCTCCACATTCAACTAAGTTCTACACTTGATTTGTCATACGACGAACTATTTTTCGCTGGTAGCGCATCACTGTATGAAACTCACACTTGTTCCTTCTGATTGCGCGATGCAAAGCCACACAAAACCAACCTGCTCAAGCTTCCATACAAGATGACGCTGTTTAACCAAGACGAGAAGTTTGGTATGACGGTACATCTTTGTAACAGATACAAAACAAACTGTACGAGAGCTGAAACTCCGCGAACACTCGTAAAGCGTTTGGGTGCGCATGCAGTTTTACGCGCTGTACCCGTCGTCATGATGCCGGTAAAGTTCCGAGATTTCAAGTTACAGGTGAAACGGTTACGTGGTAGGAACAGAAAATCTACTGTATACTCACTGAGAATGCGAAGCAATGTCGATGTCCTGGATGGAGCAAGGGAATCTGCTCTTGACGGCCACCAGTGCGAGCGGACCCTCTTGATTGTGAAGTCTTCCGCGAGGCGCTGGACACGAAGCTTTCGAGACAAATGTGCAGACCGCTTGCTTCGCCGCCGCGCTCGCGTCTTTTCTTCGGTTCCAATGGTCCAAGCCGACATTTCTGAAGGCCAATGGTGAGCGACGCAGAGTTGACAACAGTTTCCAAGGGGTGATTGCGAAGTGATAGTATCTGTAAGTATCAGACGCATGAGTCAACTCACTGTCGATCTTAATTCCCTTCCCTAGGGAGATTTCGCTCTCTTCAAAGAATAGTTTTTTTTTTTTTTTTAGCCAGTCGCTTGCAGTTGAGCTGCAAGCGTTAACGACCGAGCGCTTAACTATCTGAAGATACGCAGTGAGTCTAGTATTGAAGAAAAAAGAAGTATGGCCGTGACAAATGTAGAAAGAGAATGAAGGAAGTTGGGTTTTGAGAACGTATGTTGTTAGCTTGGCTTCCTATTGAGTGACGGCAAAGAGCTGCTGTTGCTACTTCTAAATGCTAAGGCATCGCAAGTTACGCTGAAACGAACGCTAACAAAAGTCACAAGCGCGAGCAAAGTAGAGGTGTTACAATGAAGTTTTCTAGTAGTTAAATATGCAAATTACTGCATCGTGCATCAATGTAGCAAAAAAAAAAATCCGAGGACATCTAAGCACTTCTTAGAGTTGTGAATGCCAAGCCATTAATGTCCAGGTGAACGCCGCTGAGCGGTCCTTCGAGTTATGAGCTCCTCACCGGCAAGCGGGCGCGTTGAGACTCTGCGCCAGTTTAGCCCAGTGGGTAAGACACTCGTATTATGAGCTTGCGGTCGTAGGTTAGAAACTCACTACCTCCAACGTTTCTCCTTTCAAATTTATTCTGTTTTCTTTTTATACATTAATTTCTTTATAGCGATTACCGAGACGAAGTTAGAACGCAAGGAGCTTGCGCGGACAAGGAACGCGCGGAACACACACACACACAGACAGAGAGCGATCAAAAGAAGGAAATGATTCTGCAACCCCTGAAGGCAACACAGGCTTCCGAGAGCAATGGCGTCACGCCGATGCCATCTATCCTCGCCCAACTCCTGGCGCTCCAGCAGGTGTCTCCTTTCGCCTGCTCTGCTTAAAGTCCCTATATAGGGACTTTAGCTCTGCTCCGTGGAGGCGCGCACCCTGACGCGACGTGGCAGCCAATGGGAATTTAGGTGCCGTTTCGCTGCTACAGACGTCGGCTTTTTCGCTCAATTGGCCATCCGATGCTTTCGCATCGAAAACTCATTCATGCGTGTTGCTGTACGTCTGTGCGCGTGCTGAGCTGCTCTCGTAAAAGGGACTAACAGCGTGTGCTGTGTAAAGGTGATGTTAAGCCGCCGGCAATTGCGATCAGTCTAAGTGGCTCGCACGAGCATGCGCAGTTCGCGGGAATAAGCGACGAAAAGCAATATTATCGAAAATCAATGTATTAACAGGCGTATAACGGTTTATGATGAGGCCTCAGCCATGTTTTCATTTATTGCAGAGACTATAATGAAGAGTTTCACATAATTGCTACCAAAATCGCCGACCATTTTGCTAGCGTGAACGCTGCCACTGCGAAACGCCTTGTTAGCCACCACAGTGTTGCATGCGGTGAATGAAAGTGTATAGAAGTCATGGACCGAACATGCCAAAAGGTAGAACTGTCAGTGCTGCCCTATATATGCGAAGAACTAACTTACAAGTTGTCGCGACGCAAGATAAGACGCTTTTAATGAAAGGCTTACAAGGGAGCTTAACACGTACTACTTACAACGTCTACCCAAGGTCGTGGTATACTGTGAAGCTTGGAGAATGATTCGACTAAAGAAGTTTCTTCTTTTGAGCAGAGAAACTGACAAAGCACCGCTCCGAAGTAAACAAATGGTGGACATAGAAAGTGACACGTGCTTGGTGCTTAGATTATATACAGGCGTTCCAACGGAGCCAGGAAACAAGGGGGTGGCCTGCGTCATAAATGCATGTTCTCGTTTGCTTAATCTGCCGATAAAGGAAAAGGCGCCGAGGTGACGCTACTAGGCGAATGCACGAAGAAAAGAACTAAGCATAGGGTAATGAATTGCTGAAAATAGTTAACAGCTTTGGAGATGGTCACAAATTTTACTTGACGGTTTCTTCGCGCTATACCACTCTTTATTCTTCAAGTATGAACCAGCGCGCCCGTATCCAGGTGTTTCCACAAGTTTGTGTACTTTGGATTGATCGAAATTCCATAGAATTTTTTTTCCTCTTACAGCCGATACAGCTCCATAAAGCCCAAGGCATGACGCGCACGAGTTGATGGATGTGTTGGGAGTGACGATATAGTAAGCACTGACTATTGGTTTCACTGGTCTTTCCACAGTGACCGACCGATTGCCAGATTAAACTATACACAGGATGCGAGTATGAGCCGCCTATGACCTAAATCATACTTGATATGGAAGCAATGCGAGCGCATTTCCAACTTTACCACCTTATGAAATACGCAGCACGTTACAGTTGCATATGAATGATTCGTAAACATTCTTGCACGACATTAAACTCAACCGAAATTGTTCAAAATTTGGTGCAAGCTGACGGCTCCCGAAAAGGTGGCGTGCCACGCGTTGACGGCAGTAGAAGAGCTTCGTCTCGAGAATCATGCTTCGCACAATAGGCGCTGTTATCTTATCGACTCTCTACTGTTTTTTTTTTTTTTTTTTTTGCTTTTTTTTGCGCGTCGCCTTCTGGGGAGATCAAACAGTGCGCTCAAAAGCTGTTTTCAGTCTTGGTTCGTTTGTAATCTGCGGGCCACCAAGCGGAACGATCTGGACAAAGCAGCGACCGGTCAACGTTTTTTTTTTTTGCGATAGGCGAAACTGTCCCCCTTTCCGGCCCATTTCTTTGTCCCCATTTGCTCAGTCGAAGACGCAGGACGTACTTATCGCGTCCTTCACCGTGGTTGACGAAGTTTTTCGCAGCTCGTAGAAAGCCGCATGATTTTATCGCGGAACGATGAGCACAAGAGAAAAATGCTGACAAGAGGGAGGATGGCTCTTTAAGGGACGCCGAACAACAGTAATCAGATGCGGACTCTCCGGACACTCTGAAGGCACTGAAAGAAAAACCGTGAGATTGCAAAGAAAAAGTCAGTGGAATTTTCGAAATTCTACCATGATATTACAGCCGATGCGTTATAATGTAGCCGTGTCATTTTTTCAAGGAGTGTGCCGTTGTTACGGCAAAGCGCGGATATTGTGCGGAAAGATTTGAAATTTTGTGAAGCGGCTTTACGTATTTCGTAATCTACGGACCGCCAAAGCTGCTCTTGATCTCTTTACGGAGATGAGGCGGGCGCGGTGCGCGTGCGCACAAATTGGCAGGGCGTCACATTTTCGGAGCAGTTTGTGCACACGGGCCACGTCGCGAAGTGCAGGTTTGTCGTGGCGAGATGAAATTTAAATATGCCTACGTGGAGTGGTATCGAATTATTATTATTATTATTATTTGGTTTGTACACATATAACACAAGGACACGAAGGAAATAGGGAGGGAGCAAGCTGACAACTGCCACCGACAGGGGCACAACGCCTGCCTGCTCTTTCAGGAGGAGGGAATAGAGGAAATGAAAACAGGGGGAAAGAAAAGAGGAAATGAAGAAATGACGGAGACACAGACAAGCGAATACCGCCCAATCACCCGCTTGTGAGCTGTGAAGCACGTCTGCCTGGGTTAATAAATTGTCTATAGTATATATATATATATATATATATATATATATATAAATGGAAACACGTAGGAAAAACTAACAGGACTTTACTGACGTTTCGGCCGGGGCCGGGGTCCTGCCATCATCAAGAATGCGATTGCAAGTACCCAGAGCTCAATCTATACATCGTACCTGTAAGGGTGAAGCATATTAAAGAACTATTGAAAGACGTTACGGTGTCAGGAATACTGCTATGAGTCACGAATACCTTATACACGCGTACATGCATCAGGAAAAAAAAAAGCAAGTTGACCTATGAAACAAATATGTCGTTATGAATACAAACACGCGTACATTCAGTAGCATCCACAAGGGAGCGGCGCGAGAGACATAAGATGGCAAGACACAGCCAGTGGAATGCAGGGGAGAAGGGTCACATGTTAGCATAGAGCAAGCGAGGGGTCGGAGCTGCCAGAAGAGTCTGGTTCTTTGTTTGCGGTTATTGCAACTTTTGTGAGACCGCGAAGACGGTCAATACACTCCCACCTAGTTATACGACACCCATACTATGACCTTCAGTAACAGAGTTCTGCAAACTGCTGCATTCCATTGCATTCTTCGCACAGGTCGTATATTTTGTTATTGCGGGCAAACTTTTTTTATACTATGTCCCGGCCACGGCGGCCGCATTTCGATGGGTGCGAAATGCGAAAACACCCGTGTACTTAGATTTAGGTGCACGTTAAAGAACCCCAGGTGGTCCAAATTTCCGGAGTCCCCCACTACGGCGTGCGTCATAATCAGAACTGGTTTTGACACGTAAAACCCCATAACTTAATTTTTATACTATGTCTATGGATGTATAGAAAATAAAATAAAGAAATTAATTATACCACAAAGTGAAGTAACAAACGTCAACAGAAGGGCGAGAAGAATCTAATAAATGATGCGGAATTATACATATAGCTTCATAAACATGCTTTATATTATGTGCCATATATAACCGTTAGTATATGCATAAATCAGGCAGGAAAAATATTCAAATGACGCACCAAACGTGTCGGCAATCTTGTAAACACGTATCTCGCTAGTCGGCATAGCCTAACTATGCTTTCATTAATTCCCCTAGAAAGTGTGCTGCGCTTGTGTGTTAGAAGTGACTCGCAAGATTCTCTGTCGTAGAGAATCCCGATTTCTAAATAGTGGACTTAAATTTTTCGAAAGGAAGGCCTAGTGTGTTTACATGTTTGGAGTGGGGGAGCTGCGGTATATATTCTACATGTGATTATTAAAGCGTAGTCCAAAAGGAGTTTCCGTTTGTCCGTTGTATTGTGCGCGGTAAGTGCTAACATGCGACCCGTCTTCCCTGCATTCCACTGGCAGCGCCTTTCCATCTTATATTTCTCACGCCGCTCCCTCGTGGACGCCACTGAATATATGCGTGTCTGTATTCATAGCTACCCTATATGAAATGTTTGTTATTGCTTTTCTACGTGCGCCTATACTTCTTTCAATTCTATATACATATATACCTAACCATTCGGCCACAATCTCACGTATACTAACATGCTAACGCCAAGTATACCTCAAGTGATCGCTGCATGTTGATTTTCATTCTATGCCACATACCCACAACTGGGTATCGGCAAAAAAGCGGGCGGTACACTTAATATGAACAAGAAATGGAATATAAGGCAATACAGAATTTGTCACATTGCGTAACACGAATGCGCGCGCCAGTTTCCCTTACGTTAAAGAAGCAGAAATGAAATGAGCGAATTCATAGCATTTCATTAACCGCTTCACGAAAGCTTTGCTTCACAGATTCCGAAGTGTGCGTTAGATCAGCATAATAGTTTTTTGTAGCGACTTGTGTACCCAGCGATAGACCTGAACTACAGCGGAGGCCGCCTTCTCATTGCGCCGTTTGTCGACGAATCACAAGGCCCCACGTGCTGGATGAAAGGATGCTCACAATTTTTTGCCCCCGATCCTAAGCCGTTTTCATTGGCGGCTAATCGCGCCATCCGTACACTCCCCGCCAATATAAAAGGAAACTTCGCCTGAGTTCGAACAGGGATCCTTGCAAATGTGCAAGTCAGGGCCTCAATTGCTACTTCGTTAATGTTCTGTTGAAAGGTCGTGGAACTTTTCTGCATTGCATGCACGCACAATAAAAATGACCCGCTTTGAACACAACTCCGGTGTTGCCGTTACACTGGCCGAGAATGTAAACGGTGAGCATTCCGGGCGTAATAAATTAAGAGGACGTCTACGCGCTACCTGGAGGCAGAGTTTCCGACGCTTTCGAAGTGTACCGATGTTAGTGACAACATTCCAAGAAGGCGGAACTACACTAGCGGGGACAACCGCTCATCCGATACAATTTTAAGGCGCGGCATGTGCTATGCAGCCGCTGGCGAAGTCGGATAAGTCGCGTTGGCGACTGCAGGAACACCGGAAATGGGCGCCCTGTGTATAATTCGAAATCAGTTCACGGAAGCCCGCAAGGCCCTCCATGAAACTTGCGAGCTACCGCAGATATTATTTGCCATGTTCATTTGCTCATTCACGAAATTTACTTCACCCTACGCGGGATTGCGAATGACTGATTTGCCAGTGATGTTTCTATCGTTGTGTACGAAGCATAACAGCGAGGCACAGTCCTCAACTCAAAGAGTAATCCACTAAAAGGGAACTGACAGCAGCGGCAGAGAAATGTGCACTTATATATAGGCATGGATTAAGTGAGAATTATTAACCTGCGGTAAGCCGACGAGCTTTGTGGATGCCATGTTTCTCGGAGTTTCTTTCACTGCCGAATGCCGAAAAGCGTGCGGTGTCGGCAGTGTTGGTGCATGGCAAATTATACGCCCCTCGTCGACATCCGGGCCACAGACGTCGCTGTCTGTAAGCATAGCCATGCGCTGGCTGGCACAATGACAATATGCTCAAAGAAATGCGCCGATGATCGAAAACGGCGCACGAAAGTTGCAGTTCAGATGGCACTGATAACTGTTTATATGTGCCCAGGTGATAGATGACTCTTGTGCCTGAAACCATACACGTGGCTGGGATTTCGCTCGAACGGGAACTGCGATATGAGGGAGATAAACCACGACGGCGTTTATCTTTCTAAAACAACGAAGTTGCGTTGTAAGGTGGACTGAAGCTATACTAATTACCACGCTTTGTCCGGCGTTCACTATCACACGAAAGGCTTGGTCATGATTTCGCAATTTGTTTCTCTATGATTTTGCTTTGCTCATTTCTCAGTTTTTGTATCCGCTATCTAGCAAGCGCTATACAGTCGAATGCCTCTACAACGTAATGACCTGCATAATGAAGGATTGTTTATGTTCCAACCGAATATATATCTTTGAAATGTCTTGCGAACGCCTCTACAACGAAGATCCCTACAACAAATTTGCCCATACAACGAAGAAATTTAGGCGTCCCCAACGGCCAATTTGTTGCTTTACAACGAACGTCACGTTGCAATGTCGCCACTGCCATCCGCAGACGTCACCGAGGTAAGCTCTGCGCTAGCACTAACGGCAGCGACGCGCTCTACGAACCCATGTCCGAAGTCCTGCTATACACTGCTCCAGGAATCGCTCAACTCGTACGCTGCTTGTTGTAACGCATCAGCGGGTGGCGATGACTGACAAGGCTGACAAATACGTGGCAGTTGATGACGACGTGATGATGTCATCGTAACTGATGACCGCGACGACGTCTTCGAAGCCATCTAGGGCGAAAAGAGCGCGAATATAAAAGAACGCAATAGTGAAGGAGTTCCTATAAACGAAACAATAATTTTGACCGCAAAGGGAGGCGATAGCGGAATTCAACGGTCTGTAGCTTTACTTTATTGTGTAGCTCCTGCGTTTCTTCGTGGGACATGCTGTGGATTGGGGGCATTAAGCTTGGCTGCATTCGCATATTCTTTCAGACGAAGGGCGCGCACACACACAAAGAAATAAAAAAAGAAAGTAGCGAATTATTTCACGAGGCCTCTCGTGAAATCATGTTAAATAAAGGGTGTTTCTTGTTGAGCCACGGCGTACTGGACTGAGGATGCCGCCCACCATGGGGACGGCCATCATCGTGTGCTCTTTCAATAAAGCTGATATATATATATATATATATATATATATATATATATATATATATATATATATATATATATATAGTGAGTGCTATGGTGTGCGATCTCCACAACGGAGAAGTGACCTGTATAACGAAGAACTTTGGAGATTCCGAGCACTTCGTTAGAAAGTCGCCCTGGTAATATTTCTGAAGGGACTTTGGCTAAGTTCAATGTCTCGACCCCGTCTTATCCCAAAGGGGATATGTCCTCCTCCATTTGCGACTACTTTTAAAGACATACCAGAGAGCTTATTTGTGAACCATCTGGGTGCATTAAAGCTGATTGTCAAGGCAAAGCACAATCTCGGGATCTGATACCATTTTAGAAATTCGAGAGTTGACCTTCTTTTTCAAAATCTGATCACTGACTCACCACTGCAGCAAATGACTTAAAGCTATATAGTGTAAAGAATAACAAGGAAGACGTCTTGAAAGAAAAAAAGAAAAAAAGACATTCCAAAGAGGACATAATTTCGAGCAAGGCATTGTCATCATCACTTATTGACTTCTCGCTAAGAAATTGGGTGTTTTGGGCCGCGACGTGGCGACTTCGTCTAAAGAAACAACTAAAAGAAAATTTCAGACTAATGTGCACACTGTGATCGTATGTTGTCTGACTGCATCTGACGTTCACTGGGCTAACGAACGACACGAAGTAGATGCCGATTACACGAAAGCACCTATATGTTATGCAGTATACCTGAAGGTGACGTCGTCAAAAAATATTCGTGGTGATGCTAAGCTCCATCGCGTTTTCGAAGGCTTTATCGCCGTTCCCCTACACTTGTGTTCTCTGCGCGACCCTGTTGCTACTCCGCACCTTGGTCTTCCCAGCATGACATCCGTGCTGAGACTGGAAACGGTTCTTTCAGCTGCGACAAGAGATGGCGCCAGCGCTCCGCTGCCGGCCCCACGTGAAATGCTTGTGCAACTTCGGCCGTTTATTGCAACGCACACATTTATTGTCTTAGTTGCAACCCACACGAGTGCGGCTGCCGTGCCCGTTCTCCATTCGCAGTGAGGGTGGCGGTGAGAGACACTAAAACCTATCCGACATGATAACGCGATGGGCCTACATTAGCGTGCTTAAACTTTATCACGTGACACTCCTTCCCAGTTTCTTTCCTTCATCAATAGAGGAGAAGCTGGAGTGTCTTGCACACAAAAACAGCCGGCAGTTGATTCGCCCAGGCCCCGCTTCGTCAGTTGTTAAATGAAATTGCGGATTTAACGGTCCTGAAACTGTATACAATGGGTCACGAGGAGCGCCGTAGTGGAGGGCATCCGCTGCGGTATAGCTAAGTAACCATGTCACTGCACTGCTAAGCTCGAGGTCGCTGGTTCAATCCCGGTTGCGACAGCCACGTTTCGATGGGGGTGCAATGTAAAAACGCTCGTATACCGTGGCGAGTCTTAAGTTATGTCAGACGCCCTATATCACCAACTGTATAATGATATCTGAGGGAGCTGGGTATGAACCTAGAAAAGTCTGAACACTTGAGTTCGCATATTGGCCACATCCGCAGTATAATGTAAAATTAATTCGATGTGAGGGATAAGGCTTAACGTCACAAAGTATGTAGCACGGGGGCTTTGAAAAACATTGTGATGCAAGGCTCGTGGTTACTCTTGGCCATCTTGGGCTTTTTCTTTAGCGTACGCCAAAGAATCAGACGAACACTTTCACGCTCCACTTACATCGGAATGAGGTCATCACGCCGATGTATATATAGAACCCGTGACGTCATTATCAGCAGCAACGCAATAGGCCAGTGAACTATCGTGGCGCTAATAGGAAAGCTGTGCAGAAAGTGAGGCTTATACTTTTCACTATAAATGTATGCGCAAAGCTGAAGCTGCCTGAATATAAAAGTGAGAACATGACGGTGGGGTGGCGAACACTTCTAAGTTACCACCTGCAAAAATGGAATCGCTTCATTATCACAGATGACGTAAAAAGAGAAGAGGAGGAGGAGGAGGAGGAGAGAGATAAGAAGAAGACTGAAAGGGGGGTCGAGAGGTCTGGGGATTGGGGGTCATATTTATTTGTACCGACAGCGCCTCCCCGAAGAATGCCAAACGTGCCTGGCCTGCGTGAGTCTGTCGGCTCGCATCAGAGTAGATGTACTATACATATAGTATGAAACAGGACATGCGTATTCGTGTGTGAACTGGCCAGCATCTATGCTACTGCACGGGCAAATTGCAGTGTGATGTATACCTGAAGTCAGCGCACGTTTCAAAGAACAACGCAGGCAGCGCAGTGGTAAAGTAAAACAGCCGGCTGAGGTCCTCGACCGAACGATTTATTCTTCCGCAATCGCATGGTACGATTGTAGAGCAGCGAATGCATTCACCTCCTCGTCATGACGCACAGGCGACCCGCGACTACTGAGTCAAAACTTGCCCTTTGACGTCAAACGTTGTTTTGATTCTTCCATTCCGCCAGTCTGAATTCCTGTCTGGCTGCTTGGACCGCAACACGCCAGACATCTTCTTCTTCTATCGTTTTCCTTGCGCCGGCTTTACTGTGCGTTTTTCGCTGCTCTTAAAATGCGAAATTTCGCTTTTATTTTGTTTGTCTGTTTCACTTCTTCAAACGAGCGAGCGGGACGGAGGAGCCACATGCTGGGCACGTTCACCGCTTTGTTTCCAGCACTGTTTCGGCTTCGCTGCATTCGAAGTGTTTGCTTCTTTTCCTTATCGGCCACCAGGGGGCGGCAGACCGGCAAACCTCGCGCCACACGCGATGAGGTGAAGAATTGCAAGCTGTTCGGGGCTGGCCGACGGAGCGAGGACGCGACCTGGGTCCACCAAAATTCGACCTCTGACCCACGGTTGCTTCAGCATAGGTGAGACGGTGCCACGTTGGGTCGCCGTGAGTTGAACAGTTAGAGCTTGTGATCCGCCTCACTCCCTTGTACGGCTGTCTGCGCTGTTAAATGTGTTATGCACGAACTGAACAACCTCCCAATTACGCGCTCCGCGCGCCTTCGGCGTCCCTTTTAACCATTGCTGGCACCAGGTGATCCGCACCATTGCTGACTACACATAAGAAGGAAATTGTAATTGTAAACAGACTGGTACACATGCGTGGTTGTGTTCGAACTACGATAGATTTAATATGTCATGTATATTGAATTCTGTTAAAATGGTGTAAATGATCAGGCATGGTACTGACCGCAATTATTGCAGCTTTGTAAACTGCCTCGCGATTCGAGGTAGCCCCGACACTATCGACGTCAATGTTGTTGATCGGAAACTCTGTGTATGAAGCCCACAAACGCTGCTCGGGGCTACAAATCTGCGAGCGCTGTAATTTGAGGGTAACCTGAAACAGCAGAGTGAAAAACGCTGACTGAAACGCAGTTCCTTGTTCTTTACTACCATCGCCCTTTCGATTAGCATATATTTCAATGCAACCTTCAAAACGAGCTGCATTAGTTTATTTACTTGTTTGTTTTTTAGTTTCGGCGATGCAAAATTTTATTGCAGGAATTCGGCACTCTCACTCACTCACTCACTCACTCACTCACTCACTCACTCACTCACTCACTCACTCACTCACTCACTCACTCACTCACTCACTCACTCACTCACTCACTCACTCACTCACTCAGTCACTCACTCACTCACTCACTCACTCACTCACTCACTCACTCACTCACTCACTCACTCACTCACTCACTCACTCACTCACTCACTCACTCACTCACTCACTCACTCACTTCACTTCACTAAAAAAGGAAAATGAAGCTATACAAAAATAAAACGTGAACAGCAACTAATGGCAACCGCGAGAATCACATGCCACTCATTAACTCGCTCACAAAATTAAGGGGAAAATTAATGCGAAAAGTTAGTGGCCTAAACGGCGTTCGGCGCCTGTCACTCATTCACTCACTGACGAAATAAATACAGAAGGAAACGAAGAAAGAGTGCACGCGGCTGAAACATGGCTTCGCGACGTTTATTCTGCAGCGGCATGCCATGGACTTGGACACTTTCACGTTCCTGCTGGACGCCGGGTTTCACTTCGTGTACGCCGTGACGTCAGCTATCGAGTTCATCATCTACTTCAACAACGGTTTTGGCAGCACAGCCGACGTCTTCGGGCTCGCCTTCTGTGCCGTCGTTTTCGTCTTCCACGCGCTCCAGCTCAGGTGCGCTCGCGCGTCCCGCGGCTACACGCGCTGCTTTACCACGCTGGTCTGCCTGGGGTGCTGTTCTGGAACATTCCGCCATTTTCCTTGGGGCGTGACGTAGGCTCGACGCGTACGTGGCGCCTACGTGACGTAGGCTCAAACGTGAGCTCCCGATTCGATTTCGTGACCTGGAGCAACCTCGAATTTTTTCACAAGAAAGTGCTATAAAAACAATGAACCTAACACTCTTCGTCACGCGGAACTGTTGCAAATCGATGTTTTAGAATCTGATTTAGCTACAAACCTTGCATTCACACTGTTGTCGTGAAGTTTATGGCGAGAAAAAGTTAGAAAATCATCACTACTATTGAACGCAAGAAATGTTAGCGGCTTCTTAAGGAGTTTGCAGCAACATACACAGTGAATTTCATCCTGACACAAGGATTCGCTTATAAGTATACCGGATGTTTCGGCGACCACTTGCAAATTTTTTTTAATATTGCCTGCGGCAGATAGTACAATTCTAATCCATGAGCCGGTCTACTCAAAGAGGCGGACATTACTTGCACAAAAAAATTGAAATGCATAATCGACTAATTAACATAAGTTCACTATAATTAAGCTTCTAACTAATTATCTTATGGCACATATTGCAGTTTACAAATTCTAGCCGGGGAGTTCTCAGGGGGGATCCACTTGGAAAGAATTCTCAGGATGACCCTCGTTTCAAGATATTCTCCGAACATTGCGGAGAGATGCATTGGCATTCCCGTTACCTTTGTGCTTCAATGCATAAAATATGACCTTTCGCTAAGAAAGTAAGTGGAACGACAATGCATTTTTACCACAAGTTTGACGGCGATTATCTTTTTTCAAGTGGCTATGCCTTGCAGTCTCACCCGCTAGAATTTGTAAAGTGCAATATGTGCCATACGGTAATTAGATAAAAACATAATTAGTTATTTTTTGTTAATTAGTTGATTATGCACTAATGTTTTGTGCAAGTAATGTCCACCTCTTCGAGGATAGACCAGCTTATGGACTAGAATTGTGCTATCTGACACACACAATTAAAAAAATTGTTGGAAGTGTTCTCTGAAACAATCTGTATATTCACTGTCTGTTACACTTCGCTCTTCGAAGAGTCAGGACGTGTGTCGAGTGCACTCCTGAATAACACTTTACAATGTGGCGAACGCGGTTTATATAATCGATACGGGACCTCACAGAGATGCGACGAAATGCTTGCGCATTTTTCTCGAATTTACCGCTAAATCACCACAGATTTTTTGTTTTACCTTGCTCCGTGTTTGCTTGGCCTATAGGCACTCCGAATTCAATGTGTTTTGCTGTAAAATAAAAAAAAAGAAAACTGACAGAATTAATACCTCTGTTAAATGGATCGGCCATGACACGAATATGGAATGGGCATGCTGTATATACAAAGCGTTTACTGTTACACAGACGACGCACATTATAATGCACAGCAGTACCTTATACATATTTCACTTGCAGTATTTTCAGCTCCATCGCACCGTATACAGAGACCTGCGTTTTCCCCTCAATATCCATAAAAAATGCTACTTCTCGCTGCTCTGTTCTTGCTCAAATTTTACAATAAGATCGCATTTATCGTCCAGATCGTTCAATGTAACACATCACTGTTGCATGCCTTGTTCATAAAGAAAATGCGAATTTGTCTTCGTCTGCGTCTCTCTTAGGAAGCCGCCGGCGGGGGAGGGAAGCCAAATTAACGCAGGCGCGCACAGGGACCTTTCACTTAGTGACGCATGACTTGTTTCTTCTTTCAACAGAGACCGTCACGTGGTGTGACGGTCGCTTCCGGCATTGTAGATAAAGATAGAGTAATCGACGCGATGGCATGTACGGCACCATTGCTGCTTGCTGCACTTCTATAATTTGACGAGACAGAGATATACGTATGCTAGTAGCGTCTGCAATGAGGTTACTGCGCCCGTGGAGACGTGTACAGAGTTGAAGCCGCAGGTTAACTTATCTTATCAAGCAGCGACGTTGGTCGAATTGGCGCGCATGCCACTCTGATGCTCCCCACGTTCACATGTCTGCGGTTTCTTTTTTTTTTTTTTCAAGTCAAGAGATGTCGCTTTAGTCAGAAGGGCGCAGACCACAGTAGCCTGTTTCAGCTCACTGAAAGTAACGCTCAAAATAGGAACAGCTCAGCTAAACTTCTAATAACAGGTACATTAAGGGGGAAGAAAAAGGGGAAGAAATCTGGCAGTCCTGTCGGCGTAACTTCACCCGCGCTTGCTTCAGCGCCGTCACATCTTTTATTCATAAAGTACATTCTCACGGTGTTTTGCTCAACTGACAGGAGCTCCCTTCCTTGCGTTCCTCTCCGTCGCAAGAATGTCGTTGTTTTCGCAAGTATATTCCGTAGGTGCCCATTTTTCTTCTTTTCTGCTCCCTGTT
Organism: Dermacentor silvarum; assembly: GCF_013339745.2. NCBI lineage: Eukaryota > Metazoa > Arthropoda > Arachnida > Ixodida > Ixodidae > Dermacentor > Dermacentor silvarum. The sequence goes on along the minus strand of NC_051157.2, from coordinate 44,305,719 downwards.
TCATCCGTGAGTAGTTGCTTCTATTTTTTTTTAACTTTTCTTCGTTGCGTGCAAGTTAGCTCTTTGGCCAGCGTTCCTTTAATTCTAGGTTATTTACTTCTCCGCAGAACAGATATCCGTTGATAAACGACGTCGTTCCGCGACAATTGTGTACGGGTATACTGAGAATTGCGGGAGTTTGACGCATTACCCGAGTTTTGTGACGTCACGAAGCCGGCGTTTTCGCTTTGAGGGTGACGTACTGTGTTGAGGTTCGAATTAGCATTGACCGTACGGAATTATTGATCGGGTGCAGAAATTTCAGTATACACTGGTGTTTTCTCCTTCCACCGTCATCGAGATTTCATCTCCGCGCAGTGGTCTCAAAACGGACCCACGAACCCGCGATGAACAACAGAACCTCATAACACGCTGCAGAAATCGATGACATCATGATTGGGAAGGTCATCTTAGCAATTAATAAAGTGAATACAACTATAGAGACTTTTAACTCATCCCTTTCTCATTGATTCGTGCGAACGATCCTACATTTCGGCCTTGTGTGATGCCTTATAAGGAGCGTGTAAATACTTATAGTCGCGCTGAATAACGCATGATGTTAAAACAGTACATGTAAACGGCAACAGGATAGTTGAAAAAGAAATGGAGACGTTTAAGTGTGTATTGGCTTAGCCTTGCTGCCAGCAACAATGAAGAAGAAAGAAAACGGTCTAATACTAATAAGGCATTGATCTGGGTAAGCTGAAATGACGAATACAGGTTAGCTTTCAGCTCAGAAAGCACAAAACACACGGGAAACACACAGCGATCTGTCCACCTTTATTTTTTGCTTGTGTGTTTGTTTTGAAGTTTCCGTACATTAAGAGGCTACAATTCTTCGAGATAACCGAAACTGACATTATCCAAGGGTAGTTTTGATATCAAGTGCTTTATTTGCAGTGCAGAAATGACGTCTCCCACTTTGAGTATACTTATTCGTACAAGCAGCCGGCGTACCACGACTGCCTAATACAGCGTGCTGAACAAAGAAGCGGAAGCGCTTCCAATAGCCAGTCACATACGTTGCTCATAGAGGCTGCATTGTAATACAGCACCTATGATATACTATGAGCAAGACGAGAACAAGGTGAGAGTAGGAACCAACGTTCTGACAAGTGGACTTTTCTTCAAGGCAACATATGCCTTGAAATAAAATGATATCATGATACTGTGCCAGTCAATCAGCACCGAGAACTTTTAGTGGCGCCCTCTCGCGTGTGACGTCGACTGAGGGACTGCGCGCTCCCGCTCTACGCGTGCGCTCGCTACACGAAGGATGCTCGACTCGTTCGGTCGACCTGCCCTGTCCGAGTTCTTTTTTTTTTTTTATGAGTCGACATTTTTGTAGTACGGTATGCACGGAATATTCCGGAACATTATTACACACGAAGTCAAGCGGAGTCGCCGTCGGAACCATGCTTACCTCCGTATTCTAGAATGTTCCTCTACCCAACACTCCACCTCGACTCAGTGATCATGATGATGATGATGATAATTTATTGGCATCCCCTTTGAAACGAGGCGATGACAAATAGTCACCTGTCCTGTTCAAGTATGTCAGTCAGGTATGCTATACATGTTTTTATCTAGCATTTTTGTGTACATCTCAATCTTTTTTTCCCCTCCAAATATACCTTGTACCGCTACCTATGACTAAGAGATCAGGTCGTATCAATCTCTTCCCTGCTTTTTTCCACCCATACTCTAAACGTATCTTGCTTATCTCGACTGCTGACACATACACATGCCTCATCTAGTTCCGAATATTTGCTCCGTCATGTATTGGTCCTTAGGCAACCGGCTCGAGCCTCGGTACTGCGCATTGTGCTGTCGTACAAGTTTTCCCTTCAATTTCTTTCTTCAAGAAAGTTGATGACAGCGCTGCCTCTCAACAGAAGAGGCAGCGCTTCATTGACACATCGCGGCAACTTTTAAAAAGCGTAGCGCCTTCTTCAGTCGAGGGGCGGCGCTGTGCTCAACTCGCTGAAGCACAGGTTTTTACAGGTCTCACCGGGTGAAGGCATTTACCCGGTATTTACCCGGGTTCGGGAATTGCCACCCCCCCCCCCCCCCCCCCCTGAGGCCGACTTAACCACCCCTTTTGATTAACCATTTTTCTTTCCCTGCGCATTTGAGTACTGCAACTAAGATGGAAGAAGAGCGGGGAAGAAATTAACAGGACCTGATCCATTACGGCATATAGGTACCTATACAAGGTAGACCATAGAGGTTTTAAGGAAGAGATAAAATAATAAGGTTACAAAATGAGACTGACAAAATGCTAGATAGATTACCTGATTAGCCCAAGCAAGCTAGGTGACTATTTGCCGCCGCGCCGTTTCAAAGGGGATGCCAATAAATCATCATAGCCATCATGGAATGGAGGAAGAGCTTCGAGTCGATGATTGCTTGAGAATACGGGAGTCAGTCTGGATTGCTCTCTGTGTCATCTGCTAGCCATCGGAGTGTACGCGTATATGTGCGGCCAGGCTATCTTTTCAAGACTGTTGTGTGGTCCTGACGCATTCATAATGGCTATCGACCCTTTTTTGACGATGTGTTGCAGCATTTGGCATTCAGCTGTGCAGCAAAATGCGGTATTTTGCGGGAATGTAGCACTAGGTAAATGATGAATCAGCACCTTTAAGTGGTCCGGCATGATGCAAACCGAACCTGCTCAGGAAGCACGAAGAAATTAGGAAAACAGGAAATATGGTGGCTGAATTAGAGCACTGCACGGGCTCGGGCTTACCCGAAAGCCCGGGCCCGGCCCGGCCCACGGGCCGGGCCGGGTAGAGCAGTTTTTTCACGGGCTTGGGCCGGGCTCGGGCACGGCGTGTGCTTTTTGACCCGGGCCCGGGCCGGGCTCGGGCTTTCTGGTGGTGTGCATGTAACGTGCAGGGAGTTATTCTCGGGCGTCTCAACTCTGAAAAACATTATTTTTCGGTCTCGGGCCGGGTTCGGGCCCATTTCGAGTTGGGCTCGGGCCGGGCTCGGGCCTAAGGTAAAGGGGTATGGAGGGCCGGGCCGGGCGGGTAACGTAGATTATTTCTGGGCCATAAAAGTTTTGATCAGGCTCGGGCGGGCAGCCCAACGTAAAAACGGGCCCGGGCCGGGCCCGGGCTGAAAAAATCGGCCCGTGCAGTGCTCTAGGCTGAATATCAAATTCCAAGTTTGCCGAACACGTCCTGCGTCTTTCATTTACGAAAGGAATGTTCTCCACAAAAAAAAAAAAATGAAAAAAAGAAAGCAAGCTTAATGTATACAATGAGAGTGTATTTATTAATGCACTCGGAAGGTTGGTTTCAAAACCAAAAAACCGACCAAATTCTCATCGAAGCGCTATTGTGTACATTGCAATGCTTATACCGCCGACCGTCCATCCAAAAGTTTGCGGCGGTTACGAAATGTCTGGAACGTTTAGCAGAAGAGCGGATAAGTCTAATAAGCAAAGTAGAGCTAGGCAGGGTTGGGCTTCAGGGCTGGCCCGCGCATGAAAATAAAAATTGATTACGTCCACCATGACTCAGCAGGGTCACTGCTGAGCGTAACCCGACTCTTGATCTTCGCTCCTGCCATTGTTAGCTGTCGGTCTATAACTCACACCCTTACACCCTTTTTTGTTGTAAGGGCGCGAGTTGTAGACAGATTTACACTCTTTCATTTTTAAGGGTGTAAAATATTTTTACAGTGCACCCGTCATGGCTCAGCACAGGACAGCGCGCACACACACACACACACACACACGCACACACACACGCACACGCACACGCACACGCACACGCACGCACACACACACACACACACGCACACACACACACGCACGCACGCACACACACACACACACACACACACACACACACACACACACACACACACACACACACACACACACACACACACACACACACACACACACACACACACACACACGCACGCACGCACGCACGCACGCACACACACACACACACGCACGCACGCACACATTGATATATATATATATATATATATATATATATATATATATATATATATATATATATATATATATATAACAAGTCGGCGTATACGTATAGCCATCTGTAGTGCCGCTACAGATGCGCCTTTCACCGACTCTGCTCTCTACGGAATTATGCAACGAAACAACAAAATTCTACCTGCAGCTTGTCTTTGGCTTGTTCTCCCATTTTCGTGCTCGGATCTTCTCCACTAAGAGCACTTGTTCTCGAGCAACCGAGTTGTTGGGCGCGTTTGCTATCTAACGCCAACATTACTTACGCGCTGTCGCGTTATGGGGCTTCGTGGTGTCTCAAGGTTTAAATGCAGTGTTCCCGTGGTAAAGCTGGATCACGATTCTCCACCGTCTGGGTTGGCGGTTGCAGGGTGCGTTTGTCGCGGAACTCCGCTGCGCGTCTGTTGTTGAGATGAGCCGAAATTTACTTTTCTCCCATGGGTAATACACTTTCGCAATGCTTTGACCTTGCAAACCTATTACTGACTGTTTTCACTGTTTCTATGACACTCAGCGGTCGCAGCTTCTGCGGTAACAAATAGTCCCAAATGTTTTTTTTTGTGTTATTTTTTCGGCCAGACGAGCTTTCGTGAAACCGTTGACTTCATAATGGCCCATGGTTGTTGCCGACTCGTGCACACGTTCACTCGCTTCCCCTGTAGGTTCTATCAGCAGCACATCACCATACAGCAGGTGAACGCGCCCCAGTGAGCCAAGATGGCCGCCATGGAGGCGGACATGCAGCAGCTGGACGCCATCTTCCACATCTACTGCGCCTTCTGTGCCGTCATCAAGGTGCGCGTTGCTTCTCGTTCTACCCGGTTTCTTTTATTTTACTTTAATTATCTTCAGACATGCGTTCAATGCAATGCAACATGCCAACTAGGTGTGGCAGAAGGAGAGAGGCAAAGCGTATACGTCTTGACGAGGACTACACACCCCGGTCATGGATGGGATAGCAGTGGGTGAGCAGAACGCAACAGCGCAGTTGAAGTGATCAGATAAACATACATAGGTGCGCAGAAGTGAACGAATACCGTTACAATAAACATTACGGAGGGAGTGGTCATATAGCTATGCCAAATGCGTGGCAAATGCAGCTGGAAATAAAACGGTTTAAACTATGCAGAAGACAAGGGTACACAGAAAATATCAAATGCGCAGAAAGCGAAAGCAACACTAGCCCAATACAACTCGACCGGGATCAAAAGTAATCTGCGCTTATCGTTCAGCTCCATGCAACGGAACAATAGCTACGGTTTCTCTGACTTCGTTCGAGTACGGCCACTCGATCAAAACGCACCGTGGTTTAAGGGACGCGTGCAGCGTGAACTAGCTATTTATCCATAACTGACGCGTCCGAACTCTGTCAACTGCACCGAGAAGTGTTCGTGCACCCGTGCTGTAACTCCACATACTTACCGCAGCTCCAGAACACGTAGCCAGCCTACACACCCTCACGAAAATGTAGATTAGTCTATACAAAGTCTGTGAACGTTTTTCTCAATAGATTATCTGTAGGCCATCAGTGGTGTTATAGCCTTGAATGCTCTACCCACTAAGAACTGTAGCTTTTATGCACGCAACCCGCTTGGAAGCCCATCGATCACAGTCTTCCAAAGAAGATATTACCACTGATATTACCGCAGTTTTAACAATTTGATGTTCATGTCTCACCTTAATGATATGAAGTGGCATGTAAAACATTTCGCCAGGCTAACATTTCCAGCTCTTATTAAAAATATTTATGTATATATCTCTCTCTCTTTCTGTACAGGCAGGAGAACAAGCTTGTAATGAGACAAGATCACCTACTAGAAGTTTATAGGAAATCCGTAGACCATCTAAAATAAATTTTATAGGGCCGATGAGCGGATACAGTAGTTAATAGTATACCAGGTAGTGGTATCACATGTTGCATTTATGAGACGCGACCTGTCATCGTCCAACTCTAGGCTCAATGTACAAGACACAAGGCACTCCACAAGCGCGTAATTGAAGGACTACCAAGAGAAACCCAGCCACCAACGGGAAGATTCGACTGCATAGCAAACAGAAAGGTCTCCCTTCTGTGGGCTAAGCCCGCCGAATTCCTCTGTATGACGAAGACGGACCACGCTACCACCTCCAAACGGGAGCGTACACGAAGACGCAATGTCTTTTGCACACGCCTTTAACGCTAGAAGAAATTGGGACAATTAAATAAACACACAAAGTCACTGCTAATCAGAAATCCACCATCTGCAAAGTGCGATGCATAGCCGCGTGTACGACGTTACAGGTATGCCTGTGCTCGGATGCGCTTGAACAAAGAGCGCTTGAACTACACGTGCAGCCGAGGGTTGGCGCGCCAAGGAAAAAAAGAAACATTACACCAATGTCTCGTCGTCATTTTGAATAAGATTTCATCTTTGCAGTGCAAGTGGCTAGCGTATGTTGAATGGCATAGTAGCAGCGTCATCTGGCCAGCGCATACAGGTATCACCCACAAGGTACCGCTGTCACCATGTTCAATCATGTTCCCTGGTTCACTCATTAAGACAGCGGCCGGTCTGCCCCAATGTTAATCAGTGAACCAGGGAACATGACTTCAATTTAAAGAAAAATGAACTCGCGCATTTGCCCGCGCACTGCAAGGTCTGCAAATGTGAGTCGCGTTTTCAAAAGATAAAAGATTCTCGGCAGGAGCAAGTATCAGACAGCTCGGGAATTATTGGAAGCTTTCCATATATAAAAAAAGAGGGGGAGACTGTATTAGCGATACGTAAATACAGTTGTTTAACTCGGAGACTAGTTTCTTTGAAAGCTGGTTGCCCCTATAGGTGTGAATGATGCTGTCAGCGCATGCGCTTTTCTGTATATTTATTCCAGGGTTGCGCCTGAAATAAATCAGTTGGGAGAGCCGCCTGTGCCTTTGCTTTTTGTACGTGTGTTGTGCTTTTTGCGGCAGTTATGTCACTCAACAATTGCAGTCTTTGGACCAAAATCAATAGCAGCTGAATTAGAAATGTAGAAAGTTTTGTAAACGTAAAACTAACGAGAAACATTGCTCGTTTGCCACACGGCGCAATGCAGGTCCTCGGTGTTTTGTTCGCCAGTGGGAAGGACGATTTCCGCGTCGCCAACTTCGTACGCCACTTCGTGCTGCTGGCGTTTCACGGCTTGAGACTTCGGTAAGCCATGATAATTGTGGCTATAGAGGCATCTATGTTAAACCCTGTATAGCAAGAGGTAATGACACTGTTTGACATGGCACTGAGGTGCCCCCAAGAAGTTTATGCGGTGCCGGTGAGTACATGCGTGATACCGAGTGTGCCGGTGCAGCATATTCCACACGCTGCGAATCAGGGTGTCTATAGCCTTCTATAGCCCGTAAATGGCGTGAAGCGTGTGGCCGCTTTTTCGGTGCAACGCGAGTTTCCAAACTGTGTTTGCAATGCATTTTTTCAAAAGACTGCCATGACACAGCACCATGCAAGATACTTGCTCGGCCTGATAGCGCAGATAAAAATAAGATACCCGGCGGGAGCTGTAAAACACGTCAATATTTGGTGCCTGTAGCACATTTAGAGGTGCCGCTGACTATTCCAGTTGTGTACGTAAAAAATGTTCTCGAATATATTAAAGCTCTCACACGTCCCCCTGAAAACAGCAACCTCGGTAAGCGAAGTCTGCAAGACGCCCGTGAAATGTTTCTGCACTGCCTCACCAGCGGGTGCTGAGGTTTACTGCACCACTTCTGCACCACGCCTCCAACACAGCGCAATCGAGAAGCTGAGTGCGCGTGGGTATGTTTTTGCATCGGGGAATCGAGGGCTGCGGTGGCAGAACACTGTAAACTTGTGTAGGAAGCGCAATTAACCACGCGAGAGTCGAACCGAATCAGTTTGTGTGAAAGGAAAGCCTATAAGTTCCAACCTGAGAAATACTGGCACACCTCCTTTGCCAGCGCTGGAACTTCGAAGTTGAGAGGTGGTTCGTTCAAACAACCTGTTGTAGGGAAAGACCCAGTTTGTATTATTTTAAACTGTACTCTATACGATTTGTCGATTACCCAAACAGTACTTACTTCAAACTGTCTCGGTCTCGCTGTGCAATCCTGGTGTCTCCTGGTCAGTTCAGATGGTAGAGCGACTGCCTTGCAATAGCCTTGGTCCCGGGTTCGATACCCAGAACAGGACCAATTCTTCTTCTGAGAAACCCGGTATGGTTTTCCTATAGCTACGTGCCACTGTCCGGGTGGATTACAATTTTTTTTATTTCATTTAACCGATAGCTTGTGATGGCGCTGTAGTCTCCGGACCAGCGCAATGTAAATTGCAGGTTATCCGTAGGAGGAGTACACTCGTACAGTTCAATGCAGACTGTGTGTCGGTGTACTTCTCACGAAGATCTCACAAATAACCCGGAGTCTCGACTTTTAGCGACTGCGGATCGCCTGACGAAAGCCGCAATCAGTGATACCTACAAGTTTAAGGATTTACAGCTTCGGACAGACCAATGAAAAGATAAACTCGACATTGGTGAATTAGAACGCAAGCTCGCATTGCAGTCTTGCAAAAATTTACACGCACAAACGTAGACGTGCACTGAAGTGCTGGAACTCCTAGCTGCTAGGAGTAGCGCTGGTCGTGAAATCTAACACTCGTTCGAGACAGTGCGTAGAACTCTTAATAGTCGCCAATGTTAAACTCATCGGCTGGCATGGACATCTCACCAGCGACATGCTATCGCGCCCAGTGTGAGCTACAACGCGCGATCGCGCTTTGCCACGCGCTTTCGCGTTTTACTGAGCGTGATAGTAAATGTGACAAATGTGGTTTAGATTGTGCAACATTAGACAATTTTTTTATCACATCCTGGCTGATCACAGGGCCGCAGGATATCGCCGCTAACGCTGTTTTTCACGACTACATCTGCGGCATTTCTGTATATTCCTGTACAATTTTGTGCCTGCGCTATGCTGAAAAACTCTGTTATTGCTGAAGTGAAAAGGAATTAACGAATTTGAGCAAGACAGCTGATGTGCATAAGAGACGAACTTTTGTGTTATAGAACAAGTATATAAAGTTCTAGGGAAGGAGAAGCTAGTTCGAGTAAGACAAAATGGAAGTGAAGTAACCACGAAATTTTCAGATACAGAGTGGCTACGACTTTATGCAGGGCAGCTGCAATTAGCGTGGGTCTGCAGTACATTGGTACGAGTGATTCATAGTGACGCTGCATGGTTGTGACAAGTGTGCACGCTTGAGAAAGAAGTAGCGACAGCTAGAAGTGTATCTGGAGAGCACTTCTTGTCTATATGTCAATGGCGCTTGTCTAGTCTTCAGCTGAATGCCAACTTCGTTGTTGTTTCTCTACCGTCCTGCAGACAAATGTGATGCTCAATATGAAGACCAGGCAAGACACGGACATCGGGCCTAATCTTTTTGATCAGCAGCAACGGACAAGCGTTACCGCTGTCTGCGTTGTAGATAAGTCGAGCGGAAAGGGTGGTGAGTATCTGCCACTGGCATCTTTATGCTCGAAAACGAAAACGAAAAAAAAAAAAAACTGCTATACAGCTTTCTCCTACTTTGTCAGTTGCTTCCTGGAATCTCCCCCCCCCGGTTCCCTTCAGAACTAAGTAGATTCGAAGTGTCGAAGTTTTCGTCGCTTGTTGTTTTTGTTTTCAGTCATATAACATGAACAGCTCGCCTCCGCCGAGCAAGGAATTTTAATTTCACGGTCAAACGGCCAGACGCATTTAATCGAGGCTGAAACGACGATAAAGAAGTTTTAGCCAAGCAACTGCGTCAGAGCAACGTAAGGAGAACGTACACGATGACGTCGACGCAACGCGAAATTTGACGGGCTCGTTACTTTTCGAAAGTTATCGGCCACCACAGAAGCAGTATTCGGTCACCGACTGATTTGAACGCCCGAAAAGGTTTGAACACCTGGGGAATAATTCCTCGGCAGGAAGCTTTTGGAGAGTCTGTGGTCGAGCGTCGTTCAGTTGACTGAGGGGAAACGCTTCATTACTATTCAATTCGATATAGGTTCAACTTATTCTACTTTATGGGAAAAAAGTACCCAGTGGAGATATCGAATAACATGACTAATCTGCAGATTCTCACCCCAATTTAGGCCTCTATGAGTGCTTGAATACAAATGAGGTTTTTCGCCTTGGAGCATACGGTGTTTCAACGGGCGCTGTGTACTTTGCTGCAAAGTGTGCTGCTGTTTCAGTACTTGGGATAGCGAGGCGTGGAAAGTTGTGAGCATTATACGGTTCTGATACATCTAACGTTGCCTGCCGTCTCTCGTCCCTCATGTCCTATAGATAAGGTGGAACAGTTAATTCTGGCTAGGAATTGGAAGAAAGCCGCAAGCAGCCTTAGAATAAGATAACAACAAACACATGTAATCAAAGGGTAAGGAGCCGTTATAGTATTCGTTACACCGATGGGACACTACAGACACGCAATTCGCATAAGTGTCATGTGTAAAGACCAATGATATCATAATAAGGCATCACAATAACGCATCGGGCTGCTAAAGTTGTAGAGTTCCCCACGGCCCTCACTGTGGCATGTGTTGAGGAGGGATGAGAGAATGCAAACTAAGATTTTCCTGCTAGTTTGTTCATATCTGTTGAAAAAAGCACTGAGTGCAGAATGAAGACGAAGACATATTTTTAGATAGACAAGACAAACATTGGTCTTTAAGGTGTGTTTCTTCCTCTATATTAGTCTTAATATAGCGTTAATCTTTTCGATAAATGAGAGAATAGTCTGAGACCTAAACAACCTTTAAATGGAACGAATGAATGAATGAATGAATGAATGAATGAATGAATGAATTGTGAGTGGGTAAATTAATGGGCAGGGCGGACGAATGAATGAATATAAGGATGGGTGGATGAATCCGTGAATGGGCGAGTGAGTGATTGGTTAAGTGGGTAGGTGGTTGAGAGAGTAAGATAATGGGTGGATGAATGTACGTAATGTTGGGTGGGCAAATGTTTTAGTTTATGAATGGAATCTGGGTGGATGGATGAACGGATGTTTCCTCTCTGTTTCGGCGTGGCGACATACGACACCTCGCCAGAAAGAAAAATATCACAGAATAAAAATTTTCTTTCGCCTTCGCAGGTCTATTCTATCTTGCAGTTTCCTCTTAACTCACACTACTGCATATAATTTTCCACTTAGGTGCTTTTAAATATTGTGCGTCTGTGGTTTCCTTATTTAGTTGGAACTGGAAGGCAGTGCGCTATATGTTATATGTTGAATTGCTTTTCTATCCTGCGTGTAGCAGGCGGCGTATACACTATTAACAGTGTAAATTTCTGTAAAACTATAGCACTTGGCATTCAAGCAACCAAGCTTTGTTTCAAGCCAAGCTTTGTTTCATGCAGTAAATCGTAATGCAATAATTGTATTGTAAATCTTTTTTAGCTAGTCTTCCCGTAAGTGTTCCAGGTCGGCTTATCTTGCCCCTCATTTTAGTCCCAACGTGTGTTCTCGTCATTTCTCACTGTTTGCTGCAATGTTACGCGTGTGTTTAGTGCCTTACTGTGGCGCCCATAATTTACCCCTGATCTATCATTGCCACTCTGGTGAGCCGTCCTACGTATGCCTGCGTGCTTTCATGTCGCCGCGTACCCGTCGTGGCGGCGTTGTGGCTTTGGCGTTCCGCTGCTAAACCCGAGGGCGCGGGATTGAATCCCGCGGTCGCCGCGACCGCATTTCGACGGGGGGAGATGCAAAAAACGCCTGTGTACCGTGCATTGGGTGCACGTTAAAATAGTCCCAGTCGGTCAAAATTAATCCGGAGTCACCCGCTACGGCTGTGCCTCATTATCATATCGTAGTTTTGGCACGCAAAACGCTAGAATTAATCAATGCGAAATCATTATATGGCTCACGAGGCGGGAAATCCGGTGCTGGTGTGACCGTGCACGCCATGGTCCGGAAAGGCTACACGAACCCACGACCATTTGTTGTAGTCTAACCCACGATCTTTGATGTTAATTAAGGCGAAGTTAATTTAGCCACAGTTAATTAAGGCACTCGAGACCACCACATTCGGTGGGAGTCGAACCCACGACCTTGCGTTGTGCGCACCTCGTGACCGACATCGTTGGTCACGTCGCGGCGCTTCTGCTGACGCGACCACAAATGGTCGCGGGTTCGTAGCCTTTTCGGACCATGACGTGGACACGCCAACGCCGGATTTCCCGCCTCGTGCGCCATGCAATGCTTTCGCGCATTCATCCACGTAGGGCTAACTAAGTGCCCCTTGGATTTATTTTCATGTCACCGGCGCGCAGGGACCCACTGCCCCGCCAGCAGCAGCGGCCGAGGCCATGAGCCTGTTGCGATGGGAGACGCTGTTCTTTCTGAGCGACGAGGTGTTCCACATGGTTCGGGCCGCCTCCGACCTGGGCGTGGTGATGGACGCCTGCGTGTACGGCATCCCCAGCATGACCGCCCTGGTGCGCGTCATGGCCTCGCTCTTCCTGGTCGCCTTCCACGCGCTCTACCTCGGGTGAGCACGCGGACGCGACCTTTTGCGTGTTTTTTGAGACTAAAAAATGGGGGCCCTCCGGCGTGCGCGCCCTCTGATATTCGCGATGGCGTTCTTCCTTACGATACGCGCAACTTGCTCTTTCCGTGAAACGGGTGGACTATCCTGGACATTGTAATATTCCACCATGTTGTCAAATTCGGCATCTTGTAAGCTCTGATTGGCCTAGAGGTTGACTTCGTGGTAGCGCGCGCCTCTCTGATAGGTTCAAAATGGCGCCATTAAATGATTAAAAGAATATTGCGAAACTTGAAGATGTCCAGAATAGCATCCCTGGTTATATTTTGTGGGAGTTCGATAGCTATATGCTTGCTTGCCGTCGCGTCATTGACCTCTTCGTGCTGGTGTGAAGCTTTTCTTGCTTCACCTTCATATTTTTTTCTGGCAACTCTGTGTCTTTGTGACGGTAGGAGTAAGTATGTAGAAATTAAAGAAAGAAAGAAAGAAAGAAAGAAAGAAAGAAAGAAAGAAAGAAAGAAAGAAAGAAAGAAAGAAAGAAAGAAAGAAAGAAAGAAAGAAAAAGAAAAAGTGGATGCAGGACATAAGAGACGGATCGACAATGGAATGCAGCACCGAGAAGCGGATGCGAAAAGCGTCAAGCGACCAGGGGCAAACTGGCCAACTGTAGACAAGCTTAATTAGCGCGTGGTTTGCGTCTAAGGACTTCGGTGACGCATGTGATGTGTGGGATAGGTTTAATGTTGTCTTACTACCAAGCACTTGTTGTATACTTGTCAAATTCTTGGAAAACATTGTCACATTGTCACTACAGTGTAGTTGCATTTTGGCTGACGCCAGTCTTCTTCATTATCCCACCAATGGCGCGAAGAACAGCGCAAACTTTATTACCTAATTGCAAGAACAACTGAAGCGGCTTTTCTACGTGCAACCACAACAGAGTTTAATCTTTGTTCCCACTTGCATATAAATTTGAGGAGCGGTTGCTGAAGAAAGTTTGGTCGTTCGGGCGTAGGGGCACATCTCTTTATATTGGTCGGCTGGCGAAGCCAAGTGACGCAAGATGCCTTTTATTCTTTTTTTAAATGTAGTACTTCAACACAACAATATTCAATTCAAAGACGGGGACGAAAAGAGCGTGACACGGCACCAGTACTCACAAACGGTGATACAACCACAGCAAATGGTGCACCGCGAATCTAACGTGGCCGGCCTGCTAGCTGCCGGGCTAGATACATCAATTCCTTATCTTACAGATAACCAGTGATCATCCTCGCACATCCGTCGCCCATATGCGCTGCTTTTGCAGACTCGATAATTAATCTCTCGAGTGCCTTGATGAGCAGTCCTGGCCATTGCGAAACAGTCTTTCATCAAAAGCTGGCAGCCGCAGTCACGAACATGAGATGCGAAGATTGTCTGGCACGCAGCTGTTGGCGCCGTAATTATGTTCGCGGATGATTTCGTGTAGGCTGGCGTTCCACCTGGTCGACGTTCTTTCTTTGTTTCAAGTTTGTTCTTACTTTCCCGCATGTCAAATGAATAAGTTATAAACAACGCCTTCAGCGCAGACTCCGTACTTCTTTCATACTGCATTTTTTGTTCGGTGCCATTTCCTGCGGTAATCTGCAGGGACGGGACGGGGGCCGAGTTCGCGCATCTTTTCGTTCCTGAGAAGTGGTTATTATTTGCCGAGTGATATTGTTAACAATATTTTCCATATCATGATTTATCAGCGCATTTATCGAGCAAACCGCTCTTTTGTGTGGCGTACTAAGTCCTTTGTGAATATGGGCCGTATTCAAGAAAGTTTACTGCTCGTAAGAACTGTTCGTAATTGACTGCCCGCACTAATGCTATGATTCCCAATTGACTAGCGCTTGCTCTTACTAGCAGTTCCAGCAGACGAGCTTCTTTACGAATATCAGCATATTTTCATCTCAACAGAAAATGAAATCCGAACGCTATCTATAACACAGTGCGCGTTCTTTTGGGGTCTTCACATTGTGCAGTCTATAACGTGCTCTTGGGACAAAGAAACGACAACGCAGTAGTGCAGACAATGACAAGATCATTTATTGCACCTTTCATACACCAATGCCAGCTAGCCGAATTGCTACCAATAGAACATGCCGACGCGCGGGGACGAATCGAAGAATACCGACTCTCCGGGACAAGATATCGAGTAAATATGTTCGCCCCCATGCTGGACATCAACGCCTAATCGTTCACGTGTACAGTCGCGCGAACGGTGGCGCGTTCGAACCGACTGAGTTCGCCCATCCCTGTGCCCCGCTCCGCAGCCTCGCGAGACGCGCCCGCAGAGCATGTCGCCAGGCGCGGGAAACGTCCGCGCACTCAGCCGACCCCAGATCAAAGAGGAAGGGGCTACTCCCTTTGCTAACTCCGCCGTTATGTGGCGTTAGCAGCACAGCACTCGCGCCATCTCTCGCACTATTTTGCAACCACAGCGACCGCCGGCGGCGCTCGGATGAGTGGTGAAGCCGAATTACAGGAGATGCGAGAGCCATGCGGAGAGAACAATATAAGGGGGTGCAAGAGAGTCGAGCGTCCCCACAACATAAAATAGAAAGAAAGAAAATAAAAAAATCACGATTGTATGTTTGTTTTAATTCGCTGCGGGAAATTCGTTCCTGTACCATTATATTTATAAAATTTTTAATTAAAATGTCTGTAGTTCACAGAAGACCTTTAGCCGAGCCTTGCTGCACCTCTGCATTACTTCAGGGTGCCAAAAGGGTGTCATGTGCAAATTCCGTCGAGCGGCCGGTGGGAAATTGGTCAACTATCCACGCGACCTGTCACCAGATGGCAATTGCTTTGGCGTTCTATCGCCTTGTAGCTCTTGCGCTGTCAAACGAGTTCTTTTCTTGGCGGTTTGCTCCAAAGCATTGCTTGGGCACGTCATACAGACACAGTCGGCTTCGGATGTCATCCTGCTGTTGGTTCATGTGGAAAGCGAACGGAATAATTTTTTGTCATGCACTACATCATTTTTTTCGAAACATTGACACGTTATTAGAGCACAATAACATGCATATTAAGGCATATGAAGTAACATTCATACGAAGGGATGAAATGACAGTTTCCTGCCTTTTTCCCCCCTGGTCAATCAGTTTCTCCTAGCAAGAAACTGTTCTTTATAGGTGGCAAGATAAGAATCAGCGCGTGAGTAATAATATTTTTGTTACTTTTAATTTAATTTGCCTTACGTTATAATTAAACAAACTTTCAAAACATTCAATGCAACATAATAACTTTTAAGGCCATAAAATTTATAGATTAATTGATTTAAAGAAGAAAGTTTGAATATTGTGTAATGAAGAAGAAGAATAGGAAGCAAGCAGTAGAGGGGCGTTGTCGTCGATGTAGAACGCGAACTCAGATCACGAGCTGTTGGCACCGAGACCGTTGTTCCCTTGGAGCTGCGTTGGTTTTTCGGCTGTAGCTTTCTGTTGATAAATCCCCTTATCAAAGTGGTGGAGGTGCTGGGTACCCTCCTCAGACCTGGAGCTCCGAAGCCGCACGTTGCCCAACGCCGCTCCGACAATGCCTGATAACGCCCCTCTACTGCTTGCTTCCTGTTCTTCTTCTTCATTACAATAACTTTTCGTTGCCTTCGGTAACGAGCAAAGGTATATTGAACTGGGATTAGATAAAAACACGCATTGCAAGTACACGACGCGAACTAATTCTGAATTATTTCGCGCAGTGTATTTTCTCGTCGTTAATTTTAGATGCAACAGTTTGCGAAGTAAAACGGCAAAGCGAGTTCACGGGTTCTGAAGGCAGCCCAAGCACGTCTGCGCTGCTTACATCCAAACTGCGTTTATGGCACAAAGGAAGCCAAGTGTAGAGGCACAGCTCTTAATGTGTAGAAACTCTTGCTCTGAGGACATCGTCGTGGAATCTACGATGTTGTTGGAGGGCCACTGAGTCAGTAAACCTATAATTAAGTATTCTCTTAGTAACGTCTGTTAGTATAGATGTTAACGTTAATACTGAACAATATCTTGGTGCACTTAACCTTACGAAGCCGTGAAGTGGTTTGACGTGTCCCTAACATCCCAGCGTCTTCAATACAGTATCACGATCTCTTCGGGGCGGCTTGGACGATACTTGGACGGAATGCTGGTGTGATGCTTCGTAAATTAAAGTTGACTCTCACCTGCGCCGCGACTATATTGAGCACCCGCGAAACTGCCATGAAGAGCGTTGTGCTATAACTGTATACGTACACGCAGCGCGCTTGCCGATATCGTCATGCGTGCCCGAGCGCAGCTGCTTCGGTGGAGGCTCTTATGGCTCTCCTAAAAGCGCACGAGGCACAACTACGGAACGGCGCGACTCCTTCTAGTCCTTTCAACATAAAATAAAAAAATAAAGATAGTTTTTGGAATGAATAGGCCAGTTGCTGGAAAAAGAAAGGGACAAGGTAGTGAAACAGCTAGCTACGAACTTATTTCCATTTTGCGCGAACACGCAAGTAAATGATTCACAGCCGTCGCTGCTGCAGCTGATGCTGCTGCTGTGCCGATGGCGCGCGGACGTAAATATCCGTGCGTATGTGTCCGACACGCGAAGGTGTGGTTAAGTACCATGCCGCTGCGTCCTTTCGGTTGTTGTCAGTTTGCATGCAGGTTGTGCTACAGGCACAGCGTTTGGAACTTGATGCTGCCAGTAAGCTTGAAACTGGCCAATACAGTGCGTAATGTCGATGAACCCGGAGACTAAGCGACACTAGCTGCCAGGAGCATGAGAATACACGACTCTCCCCCCCACGTGCACCGGACAAGCTGTATACTCCTGTGATACGCGAATTGTATCATGTCCCCTCATCCGTCTATTCTTTTTGCTCGCCTACCCTTGTTCACCGTTGTGACCACTTTACTATTCCCAATGTCTCCTTTACTTGATACCTGTGACGTCGTTCGTTTTTCATTGAGACGCACAGCTCCTGTTGCTGAGAGCTTTGCGAATAGATGGCGATGGCAGCCGACAAAACTTCTGTCGTGTTCGGAAAGTTAGTTTTCTTATGAAGCAGTATTTTCCTTCAAACTACTACTTTTCTTTCTCTTATTCTAATGTGCCAGATTATAGAATCATTTTAATGCATCCCAAGCGGCCAGGTACGGCGGCCGTGGGGGATATAAAGGCGGCATCCGGCATTCGTAGCTTGCGTGATGAAAGCATGCGTGATGTTCTCGAAATCAAAGGCAAGGAATTTAGGTTACAAGCGCCTGCCGCAACCGGTGCTCGCAGCCGGCCATGGTTGTAGTTACTGCGCAGGGTGACCCAGCTAACAATAGCCAAGCTCTTAAAAAATAAAATATAGAATATACGAGGACGCAACACATATATTATTCTGCAGTCCTCCACTACGGCGTGCCTCGTACGTAATCAGATCACAGGCACACGCAAAGCAGAGCAGAGCAGAGCTGATGGAAACTGACGGTGGTCTGTCTCGAAAAGGCAGGACACGTGTAAAGTGAGCTGCTGAACGACACTTTGCAATGTCGTAATGCTAACGCATTTATCTCGTTGGAAGGAGGACTGTCTCTCGTTGGAAGTTGGGAGGCGGCCCGCGGTAGCCTCATTTTATAACACTCCAAGCGCATTTTTGCCGTCGTCGTCGCCGTCGTCGTCACCGTGAGGTTCCATATAAAGTCCAACGGCGATAAAACCATCGCCGCGCGCCGTACGCTGTGTGTGCGAGTGAAAGCGGCGAGGCTGAGCCGGCAACCGCAGCTTAATATCGCGCACGCGAGAGAGGAAGGCGGCCGGAAGCGCCCGAACCGGAAGCGCGCGGTCTTCGTTCGCGCGCGAGTCACGTGGAGGAGGCGACGCAGACAGTGGGGTCTGGTCTTGCGGCTGCTGCTCACAGAGCGGCCGTGCGGGCGCCGTATCTTGAAAGCGATCAGCGATGTGGCCGAAGTGTGCGCCCGCGGGGGCCTCATCTTCAAAGCGATCTGCGAATGGGTACAAAGTGCATGCGCCGAGTGCCGGTAGCTTCCTATGCGCGGTGCTTTCGACGTTTAGTTCGCGTTGAAGCGAGAGCCAGCGCGAAGGTCAATTCGCTCGTTGCCAGTGGCGCGCTTTCTCACTCCCACGTTATGACGAGTTTCCGCGGTCATCGAGCGAGATGTGTTGTTTACCGGTGCGCGCGTGACACCGTGCTTGTTTATTTATTTAGTCAGCGAATATTTACAACTTTATACGGCCGGTAAAACTACTTCTTTACTTCGTATCGCTGTCTACTAATTTGCTATCGCAATCGATGCTTCGCCTTTCGGGCGAAACTGTGACATTTTTAAAGTAAATTCGGCTCCCTCATCCGAAAAAAATTTTTTTTCGTCCATTTGCATTTTCATTTGCCTTATTTCTACATTTCCATGAAACGTCTTCAATGCCTGTTACTTCGTGTGGTTGTGACTAACAAAAAATCGAGACGCTCGGATACGCTTACTCATCCCCATCACCCGCCATGATGATTTGGCGGCTATGGCGTTGCGCTAGCACAAAATGGCGGGCATCAAATTCCGGATGTGGTGGCCGCATTTAGATGGGGGAGAAATGCAAGAACGCCCGTGTTCCGCGCACTGTGTGCACGTTGAAGATCCCCAGGAGGCCAAAATTTACGGTGTCTCCCACTATACGGCGTGCCTCATAATCATATCGTGGTTTTGGCACGATGTGCTGGATAAGCTGAATTTCAGCTCATCCCCACGTACACATATCTCAAAGTTCAGTGTTCTGTTTTTTTTATGGATAATTATGCACACATCGTCCACGTCAGCGCATGAATGTTTCCGGAGCTCAGTGAGAATACGCTCGCTCGGGTCGCTTAGCCTTCATTACTGATGGGGCTTTGCGTGCTTCCCCCTGAGGTTCCACAGGGGACTTGGAGGGACGCCGTGACGGAGGAGTCTGGATTCACTTTGACCACATTGCGGTTCTTTAACGCGAACCTAAATCTAGTGGCACAGGAGTGTTCTCGCATTCCGCCTCCAACAGGAATGCAAGCGACCGCGGGCAGGAATCGGCCACGAATCACGACTTCGTGCTCTGCAGCAGAACTTCTCCTATAGCCCCAGGACGACCGCGGCGGATATTGTAGCCTTCATTCAAAAAAGCGTGCGCGAACTCCGCGCCTCTACAGAAAAAAAAAAATAACGATAGCAACAACGCCGCTTAAGGACGGCTAAAATCTGCCCTGCGATCAATGTCGCACGATGTGTGTATGTGTGTGTCCGTGACATAGATGCAGTGTAATGCTTACTGCAATAAAAATGTAAAAACCAAACAAGACAATGCACGAACAACGAAACAAGGAATCAAACTAATAAAAGAAAAAAAAAAAGCATGCTTCGCCGCCACTGCTAATACCCGAGCTGGGAATCTTAACCGGCTCATTAACTTCGCACTTCCTCGCGTTCTCTTGCCGGGCTGCTGGGTTCGGGTCGATTCACTTCGCCCTCCAAAATTTCTCCACTGTGCGTGCGAGGCACGCACTGATCAAGGCGACCAAGGTGGCGAGGGCATCATGGTCGGCAGGCCTCGTTATAAGCGAGCCATGCATGTGGTTGACGTGGCATTGGGCCACGTCGTGGCTTCGGAAGGTCGAGATTGGCATCGCGCTGTGCGCGACGATGTGTAGCTGTCGCTCGCGGTTGCGTTTCCGCGATTAGAAGAGGGTCTGTACGCTGCCGGCAGGTCGTACTCTATGCTTTATCGCCGGCTCGCGCCTTTCGCGCCCGGGGAGGTTGTTGTTTACGCGAGCGATTGTGCTCGAGTTCTTATTTCAGGATGCTGGCGCGGGGTGTATAAAAGGCCCCGAGAGCTTCCGGGACACTTTCGCAGGATGTGTGCGGTCTGTCGCGAAAGTTGCCAGGCCAAATGCTATAGCTTTGCTACCATCTCAGGATTCAAAGCGATAAGCTCAGACAACAAAGCGAACCGCGGCAGCCACATTTCGATGGAGTGGAAGGGTCAAATGAGAAAACGCTTGTGTGCTTAAATTTAGGTGCACGTTAAAGAACCGCTGGTGCTCAAAATTAATGCGGAGCCTTCGACAACGGCGTCTCTCACAGCCGAAGTGTTACTGTGGGACGTTAAACCCCACAATTTAATTTTGCGACACCTTTTCGAACAGCATCAAGTATATAGTCGGGACGCAAAGAAAATTTGAAGCTTGCGTGGGGGGCTGCAAAGAACGGACATGTCTTTCCGGCCAATAGCGTAACGTTCCTTACAAAAGTCGTTGCGGAAACGTTGTTGTCTTTCTACTGGCTTTAACCGACGTTCTGTTGAGGTGCGACTGAACGTAATCCATATCTTTTGCAAGGGACGTGGCAATTGCGCACGTCTCGATGCTGCCGCATGATGCATCACGCTGACTTTTCTCTCCCTTACTCTTTCTCTCTCTCTCTTCTGGTTCAGCGAAATTAATTTCGTGTTAATTTTGTGCAGCAACTTATGCGTAACAAACAAAGCTTTTATAAATATTTTCATTCGTAAGAATTGTTTGCTTGCCTCCTTTACTATAGTGTCATGGTAGCATATGCTCAATACAACGACTGACACCTGTTTGCAAAAACAGGTGTCAGTGCTTCATTTTCTTGTAATGCATTTATTTTTCTTCACGGCGTGGAAACCTAACAAGTGAAACAGCAGCGCACTTCAGTGCAGATTTCAAATGCTTCATTTTTCGAATCTACAGTGCAAGGCACAATGTTTCTGGCATAAGGTTATGGTATGAGTGTTGGCAGACTTGTTCAATACTGCAATTACAACGTACCCTCTACATCATTAGTTCAAAAGTTATTTAGCAAAATATTGTTAATTGATAATTGTATTGACAGTTATCGCGCTCATTCTGATGTCCACCGCTGCCGTGCAACTTCGCCAGTAAAGATGATCCTTTTGTCTCAAACTCCCTATTATTAAAAATTGGAGACAGTCATCGCAGAAACTATATATATATATATATATATATATATATATATATATATATATATATATATGACTGTTTGTAAGGCGTAGATTGCAGCCAATCGTAATGATGGAGGTATTCTTAGCAAAGGTGGCCAGCCAATGGGAAACAGCACTTACGAACAAGAAAGCTTTATGAATTTGGCAACGGTAGTCCTCTTATGCGTTTGTCTGGATAAACTTTTTGTGGTGGGTTTTTCAGGCCTCTTGTAAGCATGCCGTGTTCCACAAATAAGGAGTTGGAAAAAAAAATCGCCAGTAAACTTCACAACGTTCCTCAGCGGATAATTTAGGGTCCGGTGTGCCGAGATGCATGTAAAAAGTAACGAGGAATGATGGCCCGGCCCGGCCTGGCAGAACTTGTTCGCAGTGCATAGGCCATTGGGCTCGGCGTGATCCCTCACTGCGTGCCACGGACGAAATAGGCGCGTGTTTCTTGCTGAGCGACATAACATCTCGGTCAGAATGAAATACGTAACGGCCCGCAGGGCGTGGTTGGTTCCGCTGTAGATGTGCCCGGAGCGAATTATTCCCACACGTACCGAAGTGCTCCTTATAGAACTCTAGAGGTCGTTTCGAGGAGTCGCTGTTATATACTTCCTGTTCGCAGCTGCCGTCTGCCGGTGTTCGCTAGGGCCGGCCGTCGATGTTATACGAACCCCGATATAGCTTCGAAGGATTCGAGTGCTTCGCGTGCGCGTTCGGGGGTGAGAATGAGCGCCCTAGTTAATTGTTCGCTCCGGCTTCGTTCACGAGTTACATTAGCAAACATACGTGGCACCGCGTGCCTTTACGTTGTTTGTCTTGTTAAACGTAAATGTGTTGTAGATGTAAACCTGAAGCGGTAAAATGCAACGTTACTTTTTTCTCCAATCTATAGTCCTCGGCTGTCGCCCGCTACTGTGACTGACCCCACTATAGGCAGGTGGGGCGCCGCTCAGCGCCAATGACGAAGCACGATAAGGAGGGGAATGTGAATGTAATTGAAATTTAATTGATGCATTGGTATACAAGCAGACCAACGACTAAACGTGAAAAGGGACGAAATCGGAATAAAAATTGTCGCATTGGTCTATGGCGCGTCCAGTGATGAAACGCGAACAAGAAGGGGATCAATCGGCTTCCGGATTCTATTTATATTGCCGTATATAGACCTATGCAACTATTCAATTGCGATTTTATGAAAAGTCCGTAACGCATTGATTTCGATTGCGTTTCCTCGTCACTGGCATCGAAGATCGACACGCCTGCGTCATCGCTTGCAGTGGCTATCTGTCGGGGCGGGTGCTTTATGAAAATAATATAATCGAAGTAATAAAGCCATCATGATTTTTTTTTACCGGTCCAGGTTTACTCAACTATATAAAAAAAAGTTATGCGGATTTCACGTGCTGTGGAGATTGATCTATGCGAAGCCTGCTTTGGCGTTAGCGAATATTTCTGTTCTTGCTTAGCTAAGACCATTTGCAATGATGTATCTCACGGCGAAGTTAATTAGCGAAGTTTTCACCAGGAGGGTGCATCGCTCAACGCAGACGTGTGGTGCTTCAACACCGCCAGACACGTCCGACCGAAATCAGACTGGTCGCACACATTACACACCGAACCAAACTCGTGCTACACTAAGCGTTTCTAAACGACCCTGTTTGCGCACGTAAACGGTGTTTTGTCTGCAGTAATCACTGTGTATAGATGATCTCGGGCTTCGCGTTTAACTAACAAGTGTGACGCTCACCGTGCCAACCCATTCTTCGCTGCGTATTGCTTCGCGCTTCTGGCGAAATGTTCACCGCGCTTCTCGCGTTGCTCGCCGCCGCCACTCGATGTTGCTCCGCTTCGCGTTTATACGAGTCAGCGTGCGCTCGTGTTCTAAACCACGCTCCGATGCGTAACGAAGACGTTATGCTGCTTCGCTCGACGCTTCTTCCGAGCCTCTGTTCCGTCCGTAGACAGTAAAGGCTTTGCCCCGGTTTTATTTGTGTTAAAGAAAATGCATACGCTTGGTGTACAATGTCCATGGTTGCTTCGCGTTGCCTCGGTTTGCACAAACTCCGGGACCGGCCGATCGTGCAAGGCAGCGGCCCGTAACCAGCATCCGGAAAGTAGAAGGCAAAGCCTGATAAAAAACAAAGCGTTGCTGTATAAAGTATCTGGACCGATAAGCTTTTTTTGACAATAATACGATCGAATTCTTCAAGGTACACATTTTCGGAACTATGTGTGAGCAAGGGCATAGCGGCATAGGCAGACTTACTTAGGTTAAAAGTTTATTGCTCCATATGTACAAATCGTGATTTCGGCCTTGTTGATGTGAAGGAGATGGTTTCTTCATTTGAGAGGATGCATCTAAATATCAATGATTCTAGAAGCAGTATTGCCTGTCGACAAGTTCTTACCTGCAGCAAATGCTGCTTTCCTGCATCTCGCAACGTTTAAAATTATGGCCTCATCACGTAGGGGAACCTGCAGGCGTATTCCGCTGGATATCTCTTGTTTTGAGTTATTTCGCTCAAGCGAAACGCGCTGTCTTCGGATACCTATACGTAACCTCAACCTGCTTGCACAATGCACACCACCTCCATTAGTCTGCGAAACTCTCGGTGTATGTCCGGTCGCGTCCGATTGCCTGTTCTCGAGGACCATCTACTCGCACAAACGAGCTCCTAATGAGCCAAGAATAGACGGACATTTGTCGTCGAGGGACCGTGTTATGTAGCGATTCGGGTCTTTTTATCTTTTATGTTCTTCTTTGTTTTTTCCACTGATTCATTCTTATGACCCTCTGCCACTGCCTACTGCAATTTAAAATGCGTCACGGTGGAACTCATACGCACGCCACGGCACTTCGTGAAACCGCAAGCGTCGACTGCGGTAAGACGACGTTTGCACAGTCTGTATGACGACGGAAATTAAACGCATTGTGTAATAAAAGCAAGTAGTGCCGTTCCAAGAGCATTTAAGAAAGGCGCCGTAGCTGTGTCATACTGCAGATGTTGTGCTGCAGATAGCTCATGTCAGGAGACGCACACACGAACGCACGCACGCACACACACGCACGCACACTTTGATCATGATCATGATGAAGAAGTGAAGAAGGAAAACGTTTTCGGATCAGCGAATTCACGCAATTTCCCTGTTATTTCGAAGCATAGGTTTAAATTTAGGTGAACCGTATGACAATTACGGGGAGGTATATTTCGCATCGTTGGTTTCTAGGGCGGATGCGTTGGCTGCGAAGGAATTCTTATTCTCAGATCCCGTGCTTAAAAAAAAAAAAAATTACGGATGAGGGTACATCCGTCTATCTGTTAGGGGCAACGCTACGATTCGTATATATTTTCTAATTTTCGACCAGCTAATTGTTCAAAATTTGAAAGTAATTAGAGTCCAAGAAGTCTTTAGCAACAGGTGTAATCATCTTGAATCTTGTAAGCACGCACATAGCATCTTGCTAAAGGATGCAGCACACGTGAAATGCATAGCGCATCAATGGTTTGAGTGGAGCTTTCCACCACTATACGTATATACAGCGTCTGTCAGCCGGAGTTCATTGAAATTCTGTAATCGAGTGTGAGCCAAATAATGAACCAGAAATTGTCTGAAGACAGTTTATGGAGTTAAAACCTTACTAATGTTTAGTAAACTATGGTGCTACCCACTTTATATCGTTACTCACAAGACGCAGATCATAAGCGTT
Source organism: Dermacentor silvarum (assembly GCF_013339745.2). Taxonomy (NCBI): domain Eukaryota; kingdom Metazoa; phylum Arthropoda; class Arachnida; order Ixodida; family Ixodidae; genus Dermacentor; species Dermacentor silvarum. The sequence goes on along the minus strand of NC_051157.2, from coordinate 44,280,427 downwards.
TGATGTCTCATTCAAAGGGGCCCGAAATCTGCCACCAGAAATATTCATGCACTTCCTTACGGGCAAAGCTTCTTTTCTGCTATCCTCTTAGGGCGTATTGTCACATGTTCGTATTCTTAAGACGGGATCATAAGCCAACAAACAATGACACCAAGGACAACATAGGGGAAATTACTTGTACTTATTAATTGAATTAAAGAAATGATATGGATGAAAAGCAACTGGCCGTAGGTGGAGAACGATTCCACGTTTTCGCATTACGCGTGCGATGCTCTTACCATTGAGCTACCTCGGTGCCGTTCTCCTCGTTCATTAAGACGGGATAGTGTCATAAGTGCATGTTGACACCTATATTCAAACGCTGAGGTAACTGCGGAATAGAAAACAAACAGGGAAGGAAGCGGTTCTGGTTTTAGTGTTTCGACTGCACGCATACGAAATGCTGTTCTATAGGCGTTGAGAAGTTTAATGAAACCCTAAATCTCCTGTTGGTTGTTGTTGTGGTTCTGGTGGCGCAAGTGTACCATAACGACGACGTTCGTATCGCATTTGGACGCTACACTTTTTCATCCAGTCCTTAGGTTTGCTCAAGTTTTCCGCGAAATCACAGAATACGCGGTATCGTTTGCCAAGGTTGGCATCGTTTGCTTCGCAGACATTTCATAACCTTTATTTTGTCTCGTCACCAGTTTATCAGCAAAACGGTCCTTGCGCAGCCGAAATTTTATTGTTTTCATGATAATCGGTGATAACGGTGTTGTTGTGTGCGGTTCATTTCTCCGTAGAATTAATGCAGTAGGTTAGGTCACTAAAGCGGCTAGTTCTTAAAAGTGATATCTCTGCTGCATTAAAAGTGAATTGCCCTATATTATCTATATGATGTTTATGTATTACGTGCACGCAAATGAAAAAAAAGAATTAGGGGTCAGAGCAGCCTGCAAGGTGCCCAAATAATAACGCCTAACTTCGCGAGCCGCACGTTATGCAGACCGCTTAACACATGATGCCGGACTACCAAGTGTGAAAAACTGCAATAAAAAAAGTACAAGGCCGAACGCTCTCGTAGGGAAGAGCTCCATCAGTATTCGGTGCGATATTACTTCAACATTCCACATTCTTTTGACTTAATCGGGGAAAAGTGGTTGATATTACGCCTAAAGCCAGATAATGTCATTACGGCGAGCTTCGTTCGAAATTGGAGCTGCTCAGATCATCACAATGCTAACGTATAGTGTTTAGCTAAAGAGCTCTATTCTTCCGTTTTCCTCCGCCAGGGAAGAAATGTCGAGCTACAACAAGCGAATACGGTCTGCGACCGGCCTGAAGGGCCGTCGCCCTGGGCCTCTGCTGGCTTTTTGAAGGATCCCTTCCCTCTTTTTTGTCGCCTCGAACTGCCCACGTAGCCCGAGACGCTGCGTATATTCCCACACTCATTGGTTTGAAGTAATCTGGCCGGACAGCCCTGGAAGGTGCTAAGTAGTTCGGGATGTCAAATCGAAGACACCCAGAATACCATGGAAAAGAGGAAAAGAAACGGCCTAAAAACAGAAAAAGAAACGGCTAATCTCTTCTTTCTTCGCACCATAACCATTTATGGAACTCTTGTGGATGTAAAAAGAGGGCTTCGTTTGTTCAATGGGTAACGCACTCGCGCTTAAGGTGTAACACCGCATTGTTGAAGGGTACAATTTTTTTTTCTTTTTTTTTTCTTTTTTGTTGCGACATTTCATGGCAAGCAAACACGATGATAACTTTGACGGACTGCATTAAAATTGTATGAAATAAACTTTAATAGCCGTCACCGTTCGAACGCTGGTGTCAGCATATTACTTTTTGCACCAGGTGGTCAGAATTCATAAGCAGCGTTTCACTACGGCTTCTCTCATCGCAATCGCTATAGTTAGAGCTCACTGTCGTGCACAATAAAATTGTTTTACCTATGAATATACGCGCGGTAGTCGTGGGACCAACCAGCGCCCTTAAGTGCAAAAAAAGTTTTAGGGTGTAACTTATCGTATTAGGTCAAATAGCCGTATTCCTAACGCAATAAGCCTTCCTTCGATCCATCAGTATAATCACAAACTCACGCTAGAGCGCGCACGCGCATTCGGCGCGTCGCTGTCGCAGGCCCCGGTCGTCGCTGGCTTCGGACGCGGCCATATTCTTCGGCGACATGCAGTTTCACTTCTTCCACATGCTGCTCTGCACCTGGCAGTTGGTGTACTACCTGTGGACGACGCAGAAGAGGAAAGCGCGCACCTACGTGTATCATTGGACCTGCTTCCTCTTCCACACCGGCATTGTGTGGTGCGTGCTCCGACCGCACGTCCGTCATCTATGCCTTCAATTTCAGTGCAGAAGATCGGTCAACACCTGCCTTTGTCCCGCAGTGGACACGAAATAGGATGACGGTGACGAATGATCGGTCATATCGATGACGCTGGACTATTAACGCGAATGTTCGCACACCGCTGCGCTAAAGTAACAAACCCAAACATCGTCAATTACGTGTCTTCAAGGCGCGTTTGTCACTGGCTAACGTATCCCTGTGCGTACAGTCTCTGTCAAAAGTGTATTATTGCGATAGCAATTATATGGACACTAAAAAGCAGATTTCTGCCGTCGCCGTCGCCGTGAGGTTCCGTATGACGTCAATGGAGATGAAATCGTCGCCGCGCGCCGAACGCTGTATGTGCGAGTGAAAGGGCGCGAGGGGCGCGCGCTTTCACGGGGAGTGAACGCACGGCGGAGAACAAACGCGCGTTCTGCGCCGTGCTCCCTTAAGGGCTGCAGAAGTAGGCGTCTCTTTCCTCCTTTACAATCACCATATATGTAGAGCAAACGTGCCTTCTTCCGACGCGCGAAAGGCCATGGGCGAGGGGGGGGGGAGGGGGAGGGAAGGGAGGCGACGTTTAGCTGCGGCACCAAGTGCCTATTTACATCAGAGGCTCCGGCAACAGTCACCAATGCCGCACGCATTTTGAGCGAACGCGGGCAAAACGCCGACGGCGTCGACAACAGTTCTGCGTGTTGCCGGTGCTGCTGCATGTCCAAGTTTATACAGCTGATAAAGCTAATATCATTATTCCGTATAGCTCTCTACAAATTTGCTATCGCAATTGATGCTTCGCCTTTCAGGTGAAACTGCGACAACTTTTTCTGGCTACTCTGCGCCTTGGCCATACACGTATGTCGATCGGCTATGTGGTGGGGTTTCCATGGCGCTTCTTGCACCGCAAGGTATGGTGACCATAGCAGCACAGAACATGGCGAGCCCGAGAGGTCTTTGCATTATCTAGGGCGTTGCAACTTACATGGTAGTTAAGGGCACTCCCAAAAAAGAAGCCAGCAGTCAGCCGGACGATCGCAGGCAACGTATGTCGTATACTTTTGACAAAGAGTGAACGCGTCCGATAGCCAGTATATAGGGCGCAGAATCCACTCCATTAACAACAGGTCAGACTCGCGTTATTCTCAGCTCTTGGCTTTTTAGAGTTGGTTATAGAGACGATTTAACTAGTAGCTATTTGAAGGCTTCTACATTCGAACTCTGGAAACTAGCACGAAAAATGTGTAATTGCAGTGATCACTGTCAGAGGGTGCATGCCGGTAGTTATTTTTGAGATAATCGCCGCAAAATGACAGATTAAGCAAAGGGAATTATTATCCGGTGTATTCAATAACTTCTAAAAAATCTAAATAAATAAAAATAGCCACGGAAATAAACGCCAATACGGCTGTAACATTTGGCCAGGCATACTGCATATCGAATCTTCCGCTACTTTCCAACATGCGGGTCAGATTAACCTTCGGCTAACCAAAACATTGCAACCGCCTCTATAGGTATAGGTAGCCTCCGTTCTGTCGGCTGGCTCAAATAAATCAAGACGGGTTCTGAATTTTCGTATTAGCAACCAACCGGCGCCAATTTTACAGCCCCCCCCCCCCCCCCCCCCCGCAGAGGGTGATTGAGAGTGCGAATAATTATTATACTTATAATTCCATAGACCCGCTCTTTCTATTTGCCGCTCGCAGGTTCTACACGAGCGGCATTACGGTGAGCATCCGCGTGCAGTTAGTCAATGGTCCAGGGGCAAACGATGCTCCCGTACCGGTGCCGCCACCAATGCCGCCGGTGCCGAACCCCGAGGCCGTAGCCATGGCCATCGCGGCCGCGCGGGCTGTCGACGCCGCCGCAGGGAGACTCGACTCGCAACACCGAGGGAGCGCCGCGTCGTCGCCGAGGGGCGGCAGCCCGCGGTTCGGCTCGGGCTCCCCGCGGCGGAACAGCTCGCGCTCTTCGTCGCGACGCGACTCGACAGTGGAGCAGGAAGCTCTCGTAACAAGCTTTTCGGAGCCGAGGAGGCTGCCACCCGAAGACAGCGGGGCGGAAGAGATGTTTGGCTCCGTTACCCAAACCCTGTCGGGCGCCTCGACGTCGGGTTCTTCGAAAACGGCTATAGTGCCGTACGTGGAGCGCCCACTGATCCCGAGGAACGACGCTCCCGGCCAGCCCGAGCAAAGCCCCGTCGTCCAACAGGCTCGTACATCGAATCCGTCAGGCGCAGCCGTCTGCTTGGCCGGAGTCGATGTGCAGCCCGCCACGGCATCGTCAGAGCCCGCCGCAAACGAAGCGCGTGGCACTTCTGCTCCAGGCGCTGCTGAAAGCCTCACCAGAGGTGAAATTAAGGGTCACGTGCAGAGTCCTGCTTCCCCAGATGTCGCCCCTGGCAGTGTTGATGGCGCTTCCGCAGGCCCTGCCACTGCTAATGACCGTCTACAAAGTCCAGCTACGGAAGAAGACTTCGAGTCAGCTTCGCGTGCTGCTGCTCGAGACTCCGCAACAACCATGACCTACTGCAGTTCGGAGCTGGTGGTTGACCTTGCCGAGAGTTCTGTCAAATGTCCCACTTTAGGTAACAAAGCCGGCACGTCTCCGACGTTGGCTAAAGTGTCATCACTCCCTGGTCCGTCTTGCAGCCGTGGCCAGGACATGGCGAAAAAGTCAGAGAGTTCTCGTGAGCAATCGGCCAAGCAGTCGCCTTCAACGTCCCGGAAGTCATCCTCGCCCTCGGCCACCCCTTTTAAATCTCCTACTGGAATTCAAGGTCCTTCTTCTCTTGGCTCCCCTTCTGGGTACGCTCAAGCCATAGAGGAGCCACAGCGTTCTCCTAAAGAATCGCAGTCGGCTAAACAGTCCCCAACAACGTCGAGGAAGTCATCCGGTTCGGACAACCTTTTCAAATCTCCAATCGGGGCTCAGTGCTCTTCCAGAGGGTCGCCTTCCGGACGCGTCCAAGAGCCAGTGGAAAGACCCGAGCGTTGTCGGGAACAATCTGCCAAGCATTCATCCGCAGCGTCGCTGAAGCCTTCTGCTCCGGCTACCCCTTCCGAATCTCCTGAGTGACTCAAACCGAGCCCGCTGCCAAATTTACCTTCACCGAGGACTTGTGCTTCCCGGGATTATGCCTGACAGGCAGGCGGTTGAGACGTCGTCTCAACAGACGTTCCAGACGTCGTCTTATAGCTTTAGAAAGAGCGTGTAGTCCCGTGTCATTAAGCAGGAGGGGTAACTACTTTTAAGGAAAGCTGCGTTTTTTAAAGGCCTGCGCGTCGAGCGAATTGTCGTTACAGTCAGCAGGAGATTTTTTTTTTTTTGATCGCGCATAAAGGTCAGTCGCGAAAGTACACGCTAGGAGATGCCTGCCGTTATCAAAAGCTATAAACGGTTCCTGCAAACTCGCATGATACAGTGGGTTATTCTGCCATTTAGTGGAAATAGTGATCTAAATGCTGATGCGGACTTCAAACATGCGAATTTCGTTTTCTCTTCCTTAAACATTCAAATTAAATTGTGTATCCGAGGCCGCGCTGTTATTCAAGATGACTGAGTGTAGTAGTTGGCTGAGTAGTGTCTAGGCTACAGCGCTGATAAATCTGGTTTGATTTGATCGGCAACATCTTAAAAAGAAAAGAAAAATGCTGTGTGGATGAACGTTATGTAAATCAAACTCGACAGCCGATAGAATCGGGATACGATATCTATGGCTATGGCTGTGTATTCAAGCATTACGTCTGGTGGTGACTGGGAGCGAGAGACTTTCGAAATGCCAGGCGTGAAGTTGTGGAAATCAATATGTTTAGCCTCCTATCTGTGATATTCTGCGTGTACTTTCATGTCGTTTGGCGAAGCTTTAGTGCTGCAGATTGACGCTTTTATATATGTCGGCGAGAAGGCACTGTCGAGCAGGAAAAGAAATCGGAGCACCTTCACTCCTACAGAAACGGCGCGAAGGATGTAGATTGTGATACTTTCCGCTACTACCCGATGTGGCCGACAGCAGCTCCACTTCTTTTAACCTCCAGCATTTCTGCAGCGGCGTAGTAGCAGAAGAACACGTATCAACTCAAAGGTCAGGTAAATGACATTGCGGAAGACTTAAGTCACGGCAAGAAATTAATCGCCACAATGATTTCACTTCGCGCACTTGCGCTGCGAGAGCTATAGCCATGGCCGTAAATTATTTCCGCGTTAATCTAACCTCGCTTTATTTCAAGGACGCTTTGCGGTTTGCACGACTTTGTTGTTCAACAGTGTTTTCCCTTTCATCTCGCTCCGCGTCGCCCGCGCTGCAAATCTACATGCCTGAGGCCTCAGAGCGAGCCCTTGAAAACGACTCGGGCGAACCAAGGTAAACCGAAGGGGCGAACCGTCTCGTTTGCATACCCGACACTCGCGTACGGGTTTTCACCAATGCGAAAGGGTCGCATTGGTATTCGCGCCGTGGATTCTCGGAACGAGTCCGTGCTCTCGAAGCAGGCTAGCAAAAGTAATAGAGTTGAGGCAGTGGCCTTGAATAGCTGGCATGTGATGAACTGCTTTGTTTTCCCCTCTCCTCTGTATACATGTGCTCTAATCGGTTAATTTGCGTTGATTAGGAAAGAGATTTGCGCGGTTGCGTAGCGAAAGGTTGCAGGTTTCCGCGACACTTACGGCAGGAAGATAACTGCGTCCTTTTGGAGCAGTCATTGTTCACTTCAAGTTCATCCTTGTGTTCACCGTTCCAGGGCGTGTCGTTTTGCGCTAGTATGCTTTAGCAGAACAGATGGTGAACGCTGATAAGAACGCTGGTCTCTTTCTTCTCGTTACCAGGTGCTATTTTTACTCATTCGAATCGCTCGAGACGCCGGCTCCCGGCACGCATTTGACGTCACAGGCAGCCCTTGTAGCGGTCACTGTATCGGCGTTGGTGGAGAACGGCTCTTCGGTCACGTCCACAGACCGTGATCCCGCGTGCGCCTTCTCTCGGACATTCAGCTTGATACGAGAACCCATCACTCCGAGAGAAAATATAGGATGTATCGCTGACCGATCGAACATCAACCTTGCTGCTGCGGAGCCCCGGTCGGCGCCCTTGTTTGCCGAACAGGAAGGGTCAAGCCAATTTCGTCGAATGGAAGTTTGCTCTAGGCAATGACTGAAGGAGCCAGGGACATCCTAAGCTCGATAAGCACTTAGCTATAATGCTCGGTGCAGCATCGAGCTATTGATTATCGCAGAGATCATCTTTTGTGCGTGTGTCCAAAGACGAATCAGGTGCGATGTGAGCCAAGCAGGAGTTGAACAACATGCTTCAAATATGTCTGTTAGGGTGCGCGCCGTATGTGTGTCGTTAGGTCAACCCTGCGCATGAATCCTCACGCCAACCTTTAACACAACTGGCAAAGGCCGAACGAGCTTTCGCGTATAGCTCTCGCGCGAACTCGACGGTGATTAGCATAATGTTTTAAATTTATTGGAAAATCTCCCGAATTTAGCTTCATCGTTTCATAAACACGTTAAATCTTACAGAGATAGCAGTATGCGGCACATTACAGCTTATCTGCATACTGAAAATGATGAGAGCATGCGATAAAATTTGATGATCATTGCTACAGGCCACCTACAGGCTGATAAATGAATACCAATATTATTCTTATATTAAATTATTCGCTTACCCTTGCCCGCATCCTTGGAATGACTGCACTGATCTTATTTACGGTGATGCAGACGCATTTGATTGGACGCGCTGTGCGTTTATATGGTGGCAAAGTATTTGAAGGGACCTTCATGTTGCTTGCCCTACTGTAATTAACTAAGAAGTTCATTAGTCAATTTTTGTTTATTAGTTGAATATGTGTTTCAATTTCTCGTGCTACTAATGTCTGCCTCTTCGAATAACCCAGCTCAATGATAAGAATTATGCTACCTGCCACAGGCGATCTTTAAAAATTCCGTAAGGAGGAGGAGGAATAAACTTTATTTAGAGATGAGCAGACGGTAAGATCGTCCGAGGTGGGCGTAAAGCTTAATTTTGAACACCCGGTATATCATTTATTAGAAAGGCAGATCAAAACCATGGACTCTACAAAGTAAAGTTAACTAAACGCGGCCTTCGAACCGCAGCCAATTTTGGCCTGCTGGTAATGTATAAATAGGGTTCGGCATATCTGACTTCGAGTGAACTACGGCGCGATTGTATAGGCGTTTATTTCAGGCGTGAAACGTGTATTCATTGTCAGCTATATAAAAGCGGGCGTTTTCGCTTTTATCAGTCGGACATGCACCTGTGGAGTGCGCTCGCAACAATTGAAGAGCGTCGTGAAAGAGGTTAGACACCGGCAGACCGAAACGTGCCTGATGTATCTGAAGAATGCTAATCGCAGTAAAAAGCTGTCATAGTGCAATATGATTGTGTCCTGATAATGCGTGTGACTTAGATTCTTATCGGCTCCTGACGTGAGTTTGGCGGGCTGCTACTCGGGGGAGGGACCCCCCCCAAGCCGTTTATTTCGCTAAAGCCGCGCTCTTCGGCTGTCAAATACATGCTGGACTCGTCCGCCGCTCATGCACCAAGATCTCTCCGTCAACCACCGTTCGTCTGCGGTGTTTGTGATACACGTACGAGATCAGGCGCCGACCCTCGAGGCTTATCGTTACCGATCACTGCACCGCCAAGACTGTTGTAGACGCGGATCGGATCACGTACTGATTGTCCGTGGCGCGAAAGCCTATAGATTTTATCAAGACTGTAGTTAACACTATATACTGTGGTCGTGTGCAATATGCTAGGTATAGGGCTGTGTTAGATTGTAATCAGAAGTAAAGCAGTGCGTTTACAACGTCACTCCGCAGCCACGAGTTTCTTTCGGCAAACAAGCTTGGTCCAACCGTTTGTCGTGAAGTCAGCAGTCTCACAGTTTGTGAACCTGAGAGGAGGCGGGCGTGTACAACTTTCTTTGGTGCTGTACGGTTTCGTTATTCGTCAGGCGGGCACGGACACCGCGGCATGTTTCATCATAAACCGCTTATTAAAAATAGCGAAGCTTGCACTGGAGGCACAATGCTAAAGAGACAGCGGAGCTGATGGGCACCTAGCTAGTCCTGGCTTTCGGGCTAGGCTAAGCACTACCAAGTCACCCCAGCATTTCTCTGAATTTAATAATTATTGATAGATCATCGATTAGCTATTGAGTGGCTATCCATTGGCCATCGCAAGGTATTGGTCACGTGTTTGGGCTAGGCTAAGCACTACCATTCCTCAGCATTTTCCGGAATTTATTAATTATTGATCAATTATCGATTAGCTGATTGGCTATCGATGGGCTATCGATGAATGACTAAGCTTAAGACACCATGCTTAGCTAGACTTAGCCAGGCTCAGCTTCGCTAGTTCACAGGGGTATGTGCCATTGCGCTTGGACCCATTCTGCACTGCCGCCAGGATCGGTCCACATTTTCTGTTTACGACAGACAGATTACGCTCGGCATAAACAGCTCAGCTGTTGAAAAATTCCCAGCCCTTCCACTACTGTGAAGATGGAAGCCAGCGAAGCTGTGACTATGGTCTGCTATAGTGAATTTTGTTATAGTGAATTTATATATTATCATTATTGGCTATATTGAGCGTCTTCGGCATGTTCGTCAAAGAGCAAGGACACCAGCATCTTGTTTTCGCCAGGCGCTATGGCCAAGTAGTACATTTGCTGCGCCAAGTCCACCCCATCGTCATAGACTAGCGTATGAGCCACAACATTCACAGCCGCGGCACACTGCACGGCATCATCAGGACCCTGACGTCAGGATCCCGGAAGATGTGGGCAAACTAGCGTCCGTCCCATAGCGAGTCCAAAGGGCAACTGCTGATAACAGCGCTAGCGCGATCTCTACGTCACGAGACAAAGGGGCACAACGACTGGTGGGACGTGCCGCCACCGAGTATCGCGACACTTGTGAAAGAGGCATCGGCGGTGGCGAGGGGTGTAACAATAGGCCATCCATCACCCGTTTTGACAGCTGCGCTAAGGCACAACTGGCGGGAAACCGCCAGGCACATGGAGCCAAAGCAAATGCTGATGATGATAGTTTTTTTCTACACGCGGACACGAACCTCGGGAACCTAGCCCTTAACAGCTTCGCTGTAAAACCATGCAGATCGCACGCACACCGTGAAATCTATGTGAAGCGGTTAATCAAATGCCATAAATTTGCCCATTTTATTCCTCCGTCCTTGAAGTAAAGGAAACGGGTGCGCGCGCATGCGCTCTCGCGCACACGCGCTACACAGTGTGACGCACACGGCGATCACCTCGAAGAGCTAGTTGGTATTAGCGCGATAGAAGTATATGTATGCGATTGTGGCCATCCTAGAAGACGTCCATGACTCCGTGTTCTTGTGGGACGTTCTTAAGCAAAATCTGAAAAAACATTGCTGATAAGCCCTTTCGGTATTCGTCTCTTGCCACGCGGAGACGCAGGGGTAGTGCCGGCTGACATGATAATGCTTTTGTGTGTGAGCAGCGTTTGGAAAACGCGCATGGGTGTAAGGAATGACCGCTTAGATGCAAGGTCTGCGAGACAACACTTAATTGAAAGCTTTACGTAAACGCGCGATGGCCCTAAAGCACGTGCATGGTTAAAAAAAAAATGGTTGAACCATCAGAGTGGTTTCAGGAACTTCATTGTTTGGTGTCTGTGATGGCCTCTCTGAAGGCCTTTTGAATTAGTACAGTCTAACCGAATGGTGCATTATATTTTGTAGCACCGAGTGACCTGTTTTGTGCATGTGTACGTATCGTTGCTAACAAGGTAACAAAGAAAAAAAATAATGGTCGTGGTCTAATGGTTAGTGCACCGGGTTGCTGTGCTGGGGTACCGATATTCTATATCCTACCATCGGGCACGTAATTCAATTTTTTTTAAAGTATGAGCTATTCACAGCAAGACAGCAACGACCAGCAGCCATGGTAAGGAAATTACGGGAGGGTTCGCAAAGAACGATTCGCTTTAAGAAAATAAGAGGAATAAAGAGAGAGAGAAAAAAAAGTGCAGAGGAATCACTTGGAAGGACCGTTTCCTCTTCCTGCACCATGAGGTCACCTTGTGAGGTCGCCGTATAACTTTTTTCTCCGCAAAAATGACCCACTGAAATGTACGCAAAACTTTCATTAGAGAAATAACGTGTCAACAAGTAAAGCAATCTCATTCGTTATGACGGATGAGCGGTGGCCCGTGGTTTAATTAATATGATCTGTTCAACAAAAAGAATCAAGGCTTCTCTCCTCCATAGTGTGAGATAAATGTCATGTCAGCCATTTCTTGAAGTTATACTGGATTTACCTCGCTACGAGATCAGCTATGCGCACACTCTTCGCTGCTTAGGCATTGACTTCCGATAAGGCGCTGATACCTGAAGCTCTTCGAGGGCATGCTCTGAGATTTCGCCTGGAAGCTTGGGCGTGTTGGTGATTCATTGAAAAAAAAACACAGTGCAAAAAAGACACGGACACGAGAGAGCGACACGCACACAGCGCTGACTTGCAACAGAAACACAGCGCAAAAAAGACATGGACACGAGAGAGCGACACGCACACAGCGCTGACTTGCAACAATTTCTGTTGCAAGTCAGCGCTGTGTGCGTGTCGCTCTCTCGTGTCCGTGTATTTTTTGCGCCGTGTTTTTTTCCAATGCTCTTAGAGTAGTGTTCCTGCATCCTCGTTTGAAGATTGTGTAGTCGCTGCTTTCTTGAGACACAGCGTTTGATAAGTGAAAAACGTGGATATTGATATTGACCCTTTTCGCGGCGATCCCGTGGGCGCTGCCATGTTTGATCACATAGTGATGCGTCCATTGCTTGCCTCAGCTGTCTCCGTTGCCTCCGTGTTTACAATGGATGTCCACGACGCCCGGCGCGGCTCAGGAAACCTCTGTTTCGGAAGATATCGGAGACGCTGACTGGCTGGACGACACGAAGCTTTGGCCAGAGCTTCAGAGGACATGTAAAAGCGCTTTCGGAGCTTTGTCCAAACAGCGCAAGCAGCGTATATGGCGCTTCTCCTAAAAGCGAGGCTAAAATGTATTCCAAGCTATCCAAGCTTTCCGCTTACGAAATGAATCAGCATCAGTGTGTTTTGCTTTTCGTTCTTTATTTGGCAAATACTTTGAAGCAGCGGCTTGTCACGTTTCTGACTCAGTGAAGTTCGTTGGTGCGGTCACTATCTGATTATTTTCTGCCTAATCACTCGCCCGTGTGCTCAATTGCACTAGATTTGTTCTTGCTGCACACAAGGCTTGGAACGTAGCTGTTCTGTACTTTGTAATAGCATGTAGCAAATATGTAGCATCGCTAGTAGCTCGCTTACTCCTGTGAACCGTCACGAAACGTTTACCTTCGTCCATTGGTATGCTGCCGGTGTCGTCGCTGTCACCCATGATTTGGCGCACTGATTGAAGTGTGCGCCCATTCACACATTCTTAATACGTTGGCGATAGAGTGGGTGTAAGTTTGCGAGTGAGTAGAGGTAGATGTGTGTAGATAACGTGCGCGAAACATACTATATACCAGAAGGCGGCGCAACTCCCTTTGTCATTGTTTAAGGAGCGGTACTCACTCTTGCCGACGTCCGGGGGTTGAAGTCTTTTCTTTGGAGGTTAGCGATATAACACTGGCGGATAAGTTAATTTTTTTTATCCACGAGGAAGCTGTCCCTATGTAGAGGCTGTCCGTATATAGCAACGGTCCGTGAACTTGGTCACACATATTCATTCTATTCATTAATATGCCAGTCACTATTTTTGCAGCGAACTATGGCAGACGTCTTCAATACACCGCTCCACATTTTGTAGCATGAATGGAGCACAGTGCGTGAACAAAAACCCAGTTGCATTTCCGACAGCTGATGGCACAGAAACCGGGCAGAAGCGGTGATGATTTCGTATCTGTGCGCTTTCGCTGAGGCAACGTAAAGCGCCATCTCTTTTCTCGAGAAGAAACTTCTCTGCGAAAAGGGCCAATAGGGAGTGCTACTTCGCGACAGTCAGTCAATACAAAGCCTCTGCACCGAGAGAAGTCGCCGGCGAATGTCTTGTAATCTTGCAGCAGCTTTTTCGATCAATCCCATTCGAACGCCATCGACTCGAAGGGACAGCTGTGTCATCTATGCTTACAGTTGGAATTTGAGGCTCTGCCAGCAAAACTAGCTCCGCGTTTGTATTTCTTTCGTTATCCTTCGTGCTTTCTTCGTTCGCTGCGTATTGCGCCACTTTTGGACAATAGTAAAGAGAAAGAAACTTGACGTAAACGCCGGCCGCATTGAGGAAAGGACAAGTGCTCCAACGACATCTTTGCTCCGAATACTATGCTCCCATATCCTAAGTATTGTTCTGCAAGGCCATGTCGCTAATCTTCAAACAAAGGCAGTAATTATTACAGGTGCTGCTTCCATTAGTGAAGTCAGGCGGCGTGTGCATTGTCTCACCGTCTCTTTAATGTTTTTCATTTTGACAGCCTGACTTCAGCTTAAAGTGTTCTGGCTTGACGTAAGCAGTCTTCGTCTTCAGCAGCTGTTGTAACCGACTGCGTGTATGTTTTGTTTAATCTCACACCTGCTTTGTTTTTTCTCCCGGATGCCGGTTTATACGACGTTTGTGACGTGCCTCATTAAATAAAAAAGAGAATCTAAAACAGAGTAAACCAATTTAACGCTATACCATCACCAAGCGACATTCCTAACCACGTCAGGTATACAAAATGTTCTTGCCAAAATTCCGTTCATTAGTTGTTTTTTTTTATCACTTGAGCTTGACTCCTATGGTGCGAACACCAAATGAAAATTATTTATACTTAAAGGCATCATGCGAATCACTCGTGAGACCTCTTGAGCCTTGTTGCTGCGTTGATCTACGTTTTACAAATCTCGGCATGTATTTATCACTGCCGCAATGTTTAGGGATGTTAATGTTTGGAAGGCCCTGCTGAATCCTATATTTCCCGGTTCTTCAGGCTTTGAGCAGCTTCGATCTTTTTGGTGCAGTAAATAGTGCCCCGCACGATATATTTAAGTCTCGCTTACGAGACTACAATGCGAATTGCCTTAGCTTAAATTTGAATTGCAAAGTTGCGTCTTTGTCCCCGTGCGAAAAATTCAATGCGAAGATAAAACGACGAACACGTCGCAATTTTTCCTTCCTACAAAGCAATATCGGTAATGCTGTTCGCGAAACGTTCAAATGAGCCACTATTTTTCTGAAAGAAGAAATTGGTGATAGTCGACTCCGACGTATGATGCGTCTGCTACTGAACGACCCAAGCTTCTTTCGAGGTCGAGTGGTCATCAATCGTACAACGATCTGCAGCTTTCTTGACGGTGCTTCTGATTAAATATTTATAACCTAGCTTTAACGGCGTCTTGTTATGCTTTCCTAAATCTGAGATAAATGAAATTCTCACTTACGAATATGTAGCTCGAGGTGAATACCTGAATTTTTTAAACAATATTTACAGTTCTGCAAGTCGTCTAACCGCAGACGTCGACTTGGAAAATACATTGCCTTTTCATTGGTGTTCCTGCTGCTATATACATCTATATGCTGGTCTGGTAGCGTTAATTGCTTTAGATGAACAAAACTTCTAAGACAAATACGTCAATGTGAGCTCAAAAAGAAAGTATAATTATGCGTAAAATTAAGGGCGAAAAATTCGGGTGGGCTGTATCAGGAGTGCAGCCGCAGTGGGGTACGTCAAACGTCTTGTGCGTATCTGTATGGTCACTAGGGTACAAAAATGACGTAACCAAATACAAAAGTTACATTTGTTCATGCATTAGAAAGCTTACATGCCTAACTGATGTTGCATCTAGTGGGCTCTTACGGTATAATTTTACAATCGTACTCGCTCTCTATAGTGCCCGCTCCCTGTTTCCTGATGATGTTTGGGCACTAGGGTAAAGAAATGACCTCCTTAAAGTAGTGGGTATGAGCCAGTATTTGGAGACAAGCCAAGACATCCCTACCGGTGGCCCCCGATACTGCCCGGCGTCGCTTGAGTCCGCCGGACTCGTAGATGGTCGGGGCTCCTGCGCTTGCCTCAATTTCCTGCGCTTGCCTCAATTTCCTGCGCTTGCGCTCCCAATGGAGACGGACACGTTCCGTCGTGGGCAGAGGGGTTGCGTATTCCTCTGCCTCGCTGGAGGAGGATGATGCTGTAGGCTGTAGGCGGATCTAGCCTAGCAAGACATGTCGACAATTGCTCCCCCCAGTGCCTCATTTCAGAAAAGTTCGTCACTGTTCAGGAGCGCAGCGCGAGACGGGTGAGCAAGACGGGCGCTCCCAGCGAGGCGGAACAGGACATGCCCGCAGCCTGTGGCCGCCCATCACGGCAGGGCCGCCCAGCGCCCGACGCAACACCACGAAAGACATCTGTTAGTCGCTACCAATCACTGATCAAGTTCATCTCACTTAACAACTTAAGGAGGAGTCGGAATACCTCCTTCCAGAATATCCGGTGTCCATGAGTAAGCACGATCGATGTCGTTCACCCCAGCATGTGAAGAGCCGGAGTGTGCCAAACAAAAGGTTGCGCTTTGTAACAAGTTCAGGACACGCCAACAAAGTGTTCTGTCTTCCTGCCCCGAGTCTCCTCACGCTATTTCTGAACCCTACGTATCGAATGCCGGGGGGGGTTCAGTTCGGGTTCGAGTATAGGCTTCTGCGTATATGCCTGTTCGGTTCAGGTTCAGCCCCAGAGCAAAACTATGATGGTTCGCACCGGTTTCATCCGGTTCATACTGGTTCAGAATGTCTCGGAATTAAGGAGAATGAAATGCTTTAAAAAACACCGTTCGCGAAATTATTTGAGCGAAATATAGTTTGCTTCTGTGGTTACGTGGCGGGGATCAATCTACGTGGCCTGTCTCAAAGGTTCATGCAGTGAGTCAGCATTAAATCGTGAGACTCAAAGAGAAAACGTTGGAAGGCGATTGAACCTCCAGTTGAAGTCGATGAAACGCAAAATCTTGTTGGACGAGTTGGGGGCACGTTGGGAGTGAGATTGGGGTGTATTCAATGCGCACGGCACTCTATCGTGTCACCCCTCACGTGATGGGAGTAGGAGCAAGGTCGAACTACTATTGCTGGATTTACCTAACATCGCCCTGTCAGGTACGAAACGTCTCACAGCGCTGGCGTAATGAAGAGCGCCGCCAATGCCGTTGCACGCGTCGCACGTCTATATATAGGCACTCTGCGCTGAAGCTTTGCAAAGTAGACAGCAGCGCCAGAACACACAGCCTAGCGAGTGGGCGAAGCAATAGTGGAGAGACGCTGTATACTCGTACATTGGCCGTGACACTTTCGATTGTTTATCACGATGCAAGACTGTCCGAGTAGTAAAAACCAGTGAAAACGTCGAAAGTGTGTATGGGCAGGGCACAACACTCAGACGAGTGACGAAAAGTGACCGCTATCATTTGGAATGGCGTATCATTTTCATACCTCTCTAGCGGCCGGTGACGGTGACGCTGTGGTGAAAAATGTAAACGTCTCGTAGCGCCCTCTGAACATAGCGAGACTTCCATGTAGGCTCCCTACGCTTTACTCTACGCGCACCGACGGTGCTCGGGGTGAGACTGAGGGGAAACTGTTGGCATTCGGAAAACGCGCCAAGCGTCTCCACGTGTTGGCTCGCATGAGGGAAATTCTTAACGAGAGAGAGAGAATAACATTTTATTTAATTGACAGGAAAGGGGTGTTGGGAGCGGGTGGGTGGGTCCCTATTCCGAGACTCCACTGGCCAGAGCTACTCGCCGGGCCTGGTCGAGTAGACCCATCTGGGTCTCCAGTTCCACGCCGGCGAGGATGGTCTCCCACTGCTACCTATTTGTGAATTTGGATCCCAACAGGGGGGAATTGAAATTTGGGGGCCTACTCGTGCATTCCCACGTTGCGTGGGCGAGAGTTGCTTTCCCCCAGCACACTTACTTTTATTAAGGCATGCGTGTGTGGTTGGAGAAGTGGGCTTCAGTGCGGGCGGTACAACGATCGAATCGCGCCGGCGGACATTTCTGTCTATGTTTAGTTTTTAACGCGATAGCATTAAGGGCGCCGTGTCGCAGAACATCCGGTGTGGGCATCTGGCGCCGGCGTCCCATGAGCGAAAATTTCCATATATATTTAGGTATATGTTTACGCCACGCCTTGCTATATGACATGCGGTATATGCGGGTTACATTACTTCACCATTTCCACACTAAAGTTGTTCATACCTTGTCTTACATTCTTGACAAAGTTATTCCTCGGAATGAGAATGACAGCCCACAAACAAGTGCCATGAAACAAAACGCCGACAGCGCGTGCCTTTTGTGGTACATCTTCTCAGACTGAAATATTACGAGCGCGAAACAATAACAGGAACCTGAAAATGATGTCATTTTTTGGTGCGGCTGCACAGAACCTGCGCGATCGGCCCACGCAAGAGGCTGCGTTTCTACCAGAAAGCTCGCCTGCGTACATAGCGTTCGCCGCCACCGTTTCCCGGTAAACATTACGGTTACATAAGCTGCAGTTGCCGGTAAGCGTGAGAAGCAGTCAGGGATCTCTGAATGTTATCGCGTTCCGCTCTTAAAGGCGAAGCTTAAGCGTCCTCCACTTTTTTTTTTTATTTAACCCTTTAACTTCGCGTACTTGCGGGGACGTCCAAAGGAGCCGGGAGTAGCTACTGACGAAGTTGAAGGTTTGTCCATCGTAGCGCGCGACAAAACTCGCCGAAATCACCGCACCGACTGGCAATGGGCCAGTGCCATTAGCGCCTTTGCTGAGGGAGGAGCTGTATGGGAACACTGGCATGATGAGTGGCATCGAGTCAGCTGTGGACGAAGATGACGACGAATGCGCGAGCAATGGCACGAGCGCGTCTCGGTGACCACGTGACTTTTTGTACCATCTCCGGGGACGCCACCGGATTTTTCGTTTTATGAGCCATAAAATGCTTTCGCATTAAAATAAATACGGTTGACGGCAGCCGCGACAGCGGCCGCAAGACAGGAAAGGTAAGAAACTAAAGGAACAAACAAACAAACAAACAAACAAACAAACAAACAAACAAACAAACAAACAAACAAGTAATTTGGTGTATTCCTGTAATAAATGCGAAATGTCATGATTTTGACTACAAATCCAAGCTTTTCGAAAACAATATTCGTAAGCGTTCAGTGTATATGTATAAAAGACTTGATCTTTACACCAAGTGCTCTCATATGTTTTCTTTATTGGCAAAGCTGCTTAGAATTCTGAAAGTTACATTGAAAAATATAATTGATAAATGCAGTCCGAAGACGGGGTTTGCCTGAGGGAACATGCAGTCATGAAATGTGAGACCTCGGCTCCACTGACACTGCGACAAGCTGGTTCATTTTGCCTGGAATGGGCATGTTGCTTTAGATGCGCCTTCTCATACCATTACAGCAGAATAATAAATATTAAAGAGATGACAGTCGGGCAAATCTGACCTGAGGAAGTTCGACATGAGCACGTGATAGCCTAGTCTTCCACACAGCCGCTTGTTGGCGCGGGTGGTAAAAAAAAAATTGTTTAACATTAAGTTGACGCACAATGTTTTACTTTTAAAATTTTGTTCCTAATCAGGCTACACACTTTTACCTATGTAATAAGTTGAATAGCTAAGACTTGATGCTTGGCAAATGAGCACTGAATCCTCAAAAATATAGATTGTTTCATAGAACGTCGTAACTAACTGTGTCAAATGCTTTCGACACATAAAAAAGCGCCCATGCGAATTCGTTGTTTTCCATTGCGGACCTGGGCCGGTATTTTGTAGCGATGCCTTTAAAGTAATAATGCCTTTTCGCGCTTATCGCGCTTTGTCAGTGGTCGGAGCGACGGTCCGCTCGCGTTATCAACGGGATCCACCGGCCGTGAGCGGTGGATGATAAGACTAGAGTAGCACAAGTCATAATGCCTCGCTACAAAATCGCGGCCCTGATAACACCACAAACTGCATCAAGTGCTGATTCAGTACCGCTGCCGCTCATAAACACAACGTGGTTTCAGGAGAATACAGAATGGATGGTAAGAAAGCTAAGCATATCTATTTGAATATGTATTTTTTTCCAAACTCAAAGTAATTATTGGAAGTATTGATCCGCATGTCGTCGTACACATTGTAAACTTGCACGGCGTTCCTTTTGAGACATGATGGTGGTGGTACACCTCATTTTATAAACTCATGATTTGGCGTCGAAAGTGTTGTTTCCTGTCACGTATGTGGTTCCTACCCACTATGGGTGACTGGCCAAGAAATGGATACGCTTAGCATAGCGGTGCCATTTCGTATTGAAGGATCGTTAGCGCATGACAGAAGACGATGACGACGGTGACCCGCACACCATCAAATCTGTGGCGCATAGGGAAGACACAATGCCGGGTTGTGTAAGACACTGAGAAATTTGATGTCAATCCGAGCATTCTTTGACGTGTTTTTACTCTTTGTGCCGTCGGCCATTTTTGGTACCATGTTTTTGTCACGCCGCCGCCGGATTTCCCACTAAATGGGGCACATAATCTTTCGCATTAAAATTTCTGAAATCTTTGTTTAATGTACATGCACGAACATTTGGACAGACCTCGTATTTCGAAGGAAATTGAATGCACTGTGAAGTAATGCCCGGAGGCGTACTATGATTTGATTTCACCCCCCCCCCCCCCAAAAAAAAAAAAAAAAAAAAAAAAAACAGGAAACGTTGTCCAAGCTTTAATGCCTCTGCGAAAGCATAAAAGTCCTATAATCAATTATCTATTTTCGTTTCTATGCACTGTGTATGCATCTAACCAGCTGGTCGTTTTACGTTTGGTGCCCGGCCATGAGGCATTGCGGGTAATAGCTGCCAGACGAAATTGCTACGTCCATAACAATGAAAGTCTGTAACTCTTCTGTAGCTATCCCTGCGACAGACTTGCAGCCGTTTTTGCTGAAGAACTCAGAAATTTTGGGCTATCCATTTAGGCTAAAGAAACATTCAATAAGCCTCATTTAATCAACCCGCATTTAGGTAATTGGCCGTCGATAGCAAAAGCGCGGCAAACTGGTTTCCTGTCTAGTCGGTTGAGAATGGGGCACACTTATTGCACCCATTCTTACATATTGAGTGGTGGTTAACCTTCCATTTGTGGTAGACGTAGCGAGCGGCTGACCGTACTCGATGTTTAGCTAGAAAACACCCCTGTGCTTAAAGATTTAGGTGCACGTTAAAGAACTCCAGGTGGTCCAAATTTCCGGAGTCCCCCACTACGGCGTGCCTCATAATCAGATCGTGGCTTTGGCACGTAAAACCCTATAATAGAATTTTTTTTTAAATTCCGGGAAGCGCAAGGTGAGCGAAAAAAAAAGAACAAAAAAAATTTCCTGCAGCTTACCAAGAGCATACCCCTCTCCCTTTATTGATGCGGAACCGTTTTTCGGAACCAAAGCTGTTTTAGGTTTCCCAAATGAAGTTGTGTTACATGTAATTAGCCCACGAGATTCGCAGCACATCCTCCCACCAGGGGCTTCTACTATCGATAGTAGCGTTTCGTAGAGCACGCGCCTCCAGCCTTTTGCGTTTAAGGGCCTTGACGCGGCAGCAGTGCTCCTGACGTTTATTCTTTTCAGTGTATCATCAATTTAAACCATATCGCTCCTGTCTATAGCTGACTTCACCATACATTGTCGTCATTGTAACCCGTATATACTTTACTCACTTTACAGCGACAGTCTTCAGGCCTTATACAGCCACGCTACATCTGTATGTACATTTCCAATTTCCAATGACAACTATATTCTATACTGACTTCGGTGATTTCGGTGAGTTCTGTCGTGTGCTCCGATGGACGAATCTTCGACTTCTCTGTCAGTAGCTGCGCCCGGCTCCTTAGGATGTCTACGCAAGTACGCGAACCAGGCCGAGGCACGTTATGTGAGAAATGAAAGAAGGCAACGTGAAAACAATACCATTACGTTTCGTAAAACGAGTCCTCATCGAGAAGACGTCGCAATACTTTCACATTCATCCACGTATAGGAATGCCTAAGTACCCTTGACATTTCGAAAGCTTGCATGCTGAACTTATGATGCAACTAGTGGGGGTCTTGCAATCGTGATCGCTCCCTATTCGCAGTGGACCCGCCATTGTCAAATGTGGTGGGCGCGAATTTTCATCCCTCTTTCTTGTTGTCCGAGTCGCTTCACGCCATTTCTGGACCCTGCGTGTCGAACGCGGGGGCGTCATGTGTGTGTGAAAAGTTTTTATTTACATAAATCCTGAGGCTCGACTCTTTCAAGCCGAGACGGGCCGCACCCACGATGGCACCGTTAGGCCCAGCATTTCAGTGACATCGTGGGCCCTCTGGACAGCCAGTAGATGATCTTGAAACGATGAACTCTATGGTAGCATCTTCTTACAATGGAGCCATTCTTCTTCGGGGTTGGTGAGAGTCGCAGGGTCGAGCAGATCGAGAGAGTCGAGCATGTGTCTGATCCAAACAAACAAATTAACAAAAAAAAAGTGTGAAATTCCTGCAGAGGATTGTATACTTGTCGGTCTTATAACTCCTCATTAGTCGCAGACTTGAGTTTGATGGATTATAATATACTATGGCTGAGCGAGCTCTCTCAAACGCGACTACTCCCCCTCGGATCTACAACCGTACTGCCGAGTTATACCATTCTGAACTCTTGAGCGAGAGGCTAAATTTAACTCGGATTGCGTCATGCGTAGGCGCAACAACGGCGACAACTGTGCATGCGTCACATGCATGATCGAGTAATGGCTTCTTTCTTCTACGCAACGATCCCAGAGTAAGGCACGTAGGTAGTGCGGTTCCAAATATATAAGCGATAATGCTATAACATGATTTTGTTACACGTGGTTTTAGGCAAGCGACTCCTCTGACCGAACTGAAACGTTTCCCGTAAAACATAATAATAATAATAAAAGAAGAAAAAGAAAACATTCATACGCTTAGCGGACAAATATACAGCTATGAAGGAAACTATAAGGAGCAGTTTTCGGTACTCAAGAAACGTTCGGGGAACAACTCGCCTACCATGTGTCTAAAAAAAATAAATAAACGAATAAAAAGAGAACGAGACATTTTCTTTCATATGCGCGAATTTATATCTATACTGTTATAGGCAACAGTATGCGGGAACGGATCTCGTTCCTTCCAAGACCATTGAGGAACTTTATTCGGTAAGACGGGGGGAACATATGAGACGTGTCAGGAATGCGAGTGACATGTGTTCGAATAGAGTGGCCTGGCAGCCGGCCGCCTTCTTACGGTAGGTCACGTTCGCCGCTTCGTGAGAAGCACGTGAGGAGGTTGCTCGTGGGGGAGCTAGCGACACTCGCGAGTGTTTATTGCGATGATGTGCTGGGCGAAGGCAGAGGGGAGGAGACAGTGTAGTATATACGATCGCCCTGTCAGTGCCTTTGTGGCGTCTAACAACTGCTTCATCACCGTGAATCGGCTCTGCGAAACCAGCTTGTAGACTCTGCGAGCACAATGCTCGCTTACATCGGCTGCAGTATTTTTTCTAGCGTCGCGTTTGTCTTTCTCTGACTAGGCACTCACGGAGGACCTGTGTCTGGCTTTTATACAATCCTTTTCCCGATTTTTTTTGTATGCCTAAACGAATGAATTACGTTAGAGGGCCTAGTTATAAAGGCAACATGTCAAAAGGAAATTAAATTATAGAAAAAAAATACAATAAACGCGAATTGTTCTCGGGAGGCGGTATGGCGTGACGTGCCACGCCTAATGCGCGTCGTTTTTGAATAGCTCTCTTCTCCGAATTTAAGAGCACCGACGCGAGGCCGGTATTGCCTCGCGCCGCACCCTTGGTCCCCTTCAAGTCAGGTTTGCCATGATATACACGAGATGAGCATATTCACCGTAAAATATATGGTATGACTAAATTGGGATGTCTATTCTGGAACGTTTCACTGGGGAAAATGAAGAAAACAGGTTAGGCTCACGTCGGCTCGTTACGTTTTACCTTTAACCAATAGAGAAGTAAACATTAGCGCCATTCCGGGAAAGCCCAAGTTACTTGCAAGGTGCGCTGCTCAAGGGCAAACCGGGAGGCGTAGGCGCGCTTAACTTCCCCGTGTGTTTACTCTTTACCGTTATGCTATATGTAAAATGCGTTTATGTATGCCTGCTTATGTCTGTAATGTATACTGGATAATATCCACTGTTCGTAAGCAGCTTAACTTTATGCATGTCTTTCTCCTTCGTTAGCATTTGACTAAATTGAGAGAAGAACCAGTGCAGCATTCGCTTTAGAGTTGTGTACTACACGTGTTCTTTTCTTTTTTTTTTTGTCAACACACACAACGTACGACGCATGCGCCTTGTAACCACTAAGACTTGGTAAAGGTAGGAGGCCCGTCTGCGTGAATTACCACTCACCACCTCACAACTTGTTTTAATGGCAAATCAGTTCAGCCGAAACCTGCATGGCGGCGGAAGAGTCATGAAAGGAACCAATTGTCATCCACCCGACAGTAGCACTAAGCTATACAAAGAAAGATCATACGGGTTGGCGACAAAAACCAAAAAAACTTCGCATTTGAAGCGAAATTTATCCTGGTTCGGGGATGACACCCGGGACCAACTACTTTCCGGGGCAGTTGCTCTACCATTTAAGCTAACCAATTATTACTAACCAATGATAACCAATGCTAACCAACACAGGTCGGCAAAATAAACGAAACTCACTTAAATTAACTTACAAAATAACTTTCTTTGCTTGGGGCTTACTGGGGCTCCTATACTCCCGAGGATTATACTCCGCCGGGCTCACTCGGACTGAGACTCACCAAAGTTCTGCGCAGCCAGGCTCACCCAGATTAAGAATCACAGGTGGGTGTGAGTTTGAGCCAGTCGATTTACGAGTGAGTTTGCCGACCTATGCCAACTAATGACAATCATTCCGTTTCGCGAACGTGCTTCATGCGCGTGTCTCTTGGATACGCTGCGGATCCGCCCGTCTTTTGTTTCTCTCTTGGAAGGCGCTCGGCGTCAACGCAAAGGGGCTCTCAGCATTCACTGTGACTCTCTGTGGCGTGCGCACACGACTCAAGGTTTAATGCGAAGCATCCTTCACCTCATTTGCTTTTGCGGTAAGCAGGTAGGTTCCTATCTCATTTTGGACATATTTAATATATATATATATATATATATATATATATATATATAATTACGTGTGCGATGATGGGGTCGAACCGGGGTCCCACAACATAACAACCCGGTGCTTGATCCATTAGGCCACAAGCGCATGTAAAATCCTCTCGCGCAAACTCTAACCAGCGCTTTGAGACGATTCGCACGAACGTAACGTCACATAGTAAGAATTTGATTTTTTTTTTAAACGAGAGCATGTTTTTGTTCGCGTGCGAAAGTATCCATAAGGGCACAGACACAGAAATGGAAAGCTCGAGTAAATTGTCAACCTGGCCACTTTCCTTGCGTGCGTCAGGTCGTGTAGAAACAAATTGCTTATGAAAGCGAGAGCGAGCCGCCACGTTCTCCCGTATTGTACCACCTTCGGGATCGGCTCAGGTCGTTCGTATAACGGAACGGGTTGTAACGTTTCTTCTCCGTAGTACAATAAGTAAGTGGTTACGCCATGGTCATCGTGGCCTTGCTGCTGTCGTTGAACACACATACGCTTGCATCGTGAACGCACAAGTACTCACCTTACGCAAGCATGTTAATCCAAACACTTTGCATAACCGCAAAACGTTCCTGGATAACCGGCTAATTGCAAAATGCTTCGCGATATCGATTCTCACAGTGCGCAGAACCTGCATAATCTTTTTTTTTTAATGAAAAATACTTCCATTTGTTTCACTTTACCACGCTGCGCTACGTTATGGATGCCGTATTAAAGCGGTAGTCGGGAAACATGCGAGTGCATTTTTCGTGTAATGCGTAGCTCACCATTTATTGAGAGCACGCTCGCTTGTCGCCCTTATGCAGATCAAGTAATACGGAAAGGACGCTTCTTTTTCAATAGTAACTCCGCTACCAGGAGAGGGTATAACAATAGATTCTATAGGCGTCAAGAACATCATCAGCATTGAGAAAAGTTATATGGTTTTCATATACTATAGAACTATTAGTATGACCGCTAACTGAGTCCCTCAGCTCTTTCTCTGTTTACTCATCCATGCATCGATGACTTAATGACATCTTTCATCTTTCGTTTACGCCTTGATAACGCTTTCTTTGTTTTAGTTGTTTTTTTATACTTTATTTTTGCAATGAAGTTTCGCAGCCGTTTTCATGCGGTGAAGGCCGTCATGTGGCAGCCTGTTTGGCATCAGCCAGCAAGGAAACCTGCGTCGGATACCCAAGTTTTTACTTTGAAACATAATTATCGATAACTATAAAGTAAATGTTACCTTGCGTACACCTTACCCGAATAATGAACAACTGTTTTACCGGCTTCTATAGCCAATAATCCACGATTTTCGTTTCTCATGTCGCAGTTTACCTGTTCCACATTGAAGGTCAGCTATAGGAGTTGTCGCGGAGGAAACTGACTGCGTGGTCAACAGTGCAGCTTGATTGGGAACCCTGTACGAGTATGACTCACTAAAAACTTAGTAAACTGAATTTTTTGAGCGATTAGTTGCTCTAATTACAATCTTTGTCATTTGTAAAAGGAGGAGTTTAGCAGTAGTAAGTAAAAAGCTCATAAGAGCAACGTTCCCCGCAGTGAAAAGGAATTAGTCTTGTGCTATGCATGGAGCTTCTGTGAAACGAACTAGAGAAAGATGGGGAAGCGTTCTAAGACGCTGGCACGCAATATTTTTCAAAATAAGCGAAGGTAATTTTGAAATGCCAGTGATACCGTACTGAGAGAAATATAAAGAAACACACCCACTAGAAAAAGTATGATCAGAAAATAAAAATAGGGAAATGTGATTCGCAATGAGTGCGATACAAATGTTGTACCATTGTATAATCTTGTATATGAATGCATATGGTTGAAATGTATTGGCAAAAAGAACCAATTTGTGAAGTACGTGTCTGTTACACCGCTTTGTGATCACATAATGCTATATGTGGTTGTGTTACTATGTATAACATTGATGAAACGTCGGAAAGAATTAGGAGTATGTAGGTTGTAAGTATCATACAATAAACTTCCCTTTGAAACAGCCAGCAAACAGACCCATAGCACTTCCAAATAAAGCTTTGAGAGAGATATGATATCTTCAATTCTAATCAAAGCTGGAACGCCCATTGGATTTTACAAGATAGCCGTGTTCTCACTATCAATAGGCTTCGAATTTGATGCTAACAAAAGTCGACGAGTGGCACAGGGATTCGAGAGATTCCTCCGGTATTTGTTTCATTACATCCTAGCAATTTTCAGTCAAAACGAAAGGAAAAGCAAAACGCGTTGTATCATTTCGATGTGCCCAACTCAACTTTCTTTTTTTTTCGCACAAGAACAGCATCTCTTCCTTACCCGAGGTCTGGCAGTAAGTTTTAAAAACAGCGGGCTCAGTATGCTTAGCGTTAGTCAACAGCATGAGTCAACGATACTGCATACGCGCAAGTAAAGTTCTCACCGAGTTCTTTCCCACGAAAAGCTGGATCGAACAACGTAACTTGGGTCCTCTGTTTCCAAAGTACCGTAACGTATCGCGTATAAACGAACGTCGGGCCATTTGTCAAAACGGGAGCATCCAAGATTGTTTCATTGCAAGACAAAACAGGAAGACTCTTACTGGAGTCGTTTCAGCCTTGTCTTATTCAGTCCGAGCGTCCGACTGCAAGCTTGGTTTAGACAGGCCTCTCACAAAATGAGTACACAGATGCCAAGGCAGCAACTGATTGAGTGTGCGGTAATGTGGTCTCGTGTTTTCAAGAAAATAAATAAATAAAACAGGTGTGTGTGGCTGGAAACTTCACCGGTTTAATAGCGTTTCCAGTTGCTCGCGATTGTTAGGAGAAACTTTCATTGTTAAGGAACCTCACCATCAACGTACGCTAAAGTGAAGCGGTAAAGTTTCCCTTTTACGATTGTTGTGGAGGACAATGAGTTTTTTTACACATAAGGCGAAGTAAAATGTGCCGCTAAGTGTATTGTTCACGGTGGTTCCGCTCTCACAGCTGTACAGATATAAAACTGCCCACTTAAATCTTGTCACTCGTTTTGTTTTTGTTTTCGCTCTTTAATATAAACGCGGCGGGAAATTTTTCTGGCGGCAATGTAATAACTTTCCTTCACGGAGCAACAACAGTCCTCGTTTGCAACTGCTTGGCTTAATGGTCGCTTGTTTTTGACAGCGCAAGACGCGTGGATGTTCTATACCACAAGCAGTTTGCGTCAGGTCTGGGTTCTTCTCAAACGGTTGGTAGATATAACTTGCGCTAAATACTACTTGGAAGTGTGCGTCGAGCTTGTACGAAGTTAAGCAGGCAGCTGCATCGAGCCTCTAGCTTTACGGACTGCACAGAAATCTTGTCGGAAGCAGCATTGCCGCAGTAACGATGGGCACAACTGTAGATTACCCCAATTGAAAATATGGAACCGTTGGATTGAAATTAATCACTATAGACAGCACGATCTCGAACGTTGCAAAATACCCTTGCAAAAGTTATTATTAACATTCTATGTATTTTCTGATACGTTTCTATAGTCTTCAATTATACTTTCTACGGAAAATCTCTGAAATTCTCTTTTATACAAATCTGTAAGAGAAGCTAGGGAAGTGGACCACACAACGCAGTAGGATTAAGGTATCACGAAATGATACCTTCAAAAAATGTATGCTTGAGGCCACCTTATTCAGAATACAGGAACCGCGATGGCACTCACGAAGCGCATTACCAGAAGCAAGGTGAAGGCTGTTTCCGCATACTTGAACACCCGATGACAATGGCGGCAAGGCAAATAAATGCCCGAGCTGACATTTCTGGATCATGCATAAACAGATTTTCTAGATACTTTCATGAACCTCCGCAATGTGGGTACTGAATGAAAAAGGTGTTACAAAAAGCACGAACGTCTAATCACCGTTGTAATAGAAAATGCATTACAATATTAGTATCGTATCAACAACGCCCAACGCAAGATACTTGAAGCTATTAACAGGTGTGATGACTGAGTGGCCTACCGAAAGACGTTAGATAGAACTAGTATGTCATGCAGACCCTTGCCACTGTTTTCTTTAATTAAGAAAAAAAAAAAGCGTATACAATGCACATGCATGCTTGAAACCACGTGAGGCGATGCTTTAGCCAAGCGGTTCGTATTAAATCCCATACAACTGACGACGCTGCGTAAAATTGTGTTTACTTTCATACTACGCAGCGTGCAGCCGCACATAATGTTCAGGTTATCCGCCCCAAAGGTCACGAGTTTAACCTCATGCAATTGTTACGCTTATGCACTACGCCACTCACAAGCTTGGCCAAATTGCAAACACAAAAATCAGGCGGATGCACAGCGTGAGACGACTACGTAGCGCTGTCACGAGGTCCAAGGCGACGTGTGATGCTTGTCGAGGGAGCAAGGATGTTGACAGGTGTCGCCCTTCTTCGAAGGCTGTCAGCGAAGTATACGACGCATTTCTCGCTACATTTAAGCATTCTGTACGTCATGTGTCACAGCGGCACATACTCATTCTGGAGGATTGGCCACGATTAAGCCCACATTCAGTGGCTACATACCCGAATGACTAAATCGAAGAAAATCAAGTAAATCGATGAACTTGTTAAACATAATGCACTACGGCATCTTACAAAGACGTATGTGGCTTTTGGAGGATGCCTGCGAAGTGACATTATACTCGTACGGTAAATATCTATTTAATATTTATTTGTTATTTTTTTATTATGCAGAATAGAGGTGTGCTTACTGGCACGACTTTGTCGGGTGGCATACATGGGTTATGTAAGCCCAGTTTGCTGCTGCTACAACAGTGGTTCCGCAGAAGCGGCGGACTGTGACCGGTTTCGTCACGAAGACTACCAATGTCCGAATTTATTTCGCACGTTGTTGTTGTGTCGTCCTTAGAGTACCAGTTATCGTGCGTGATGTGTTTGCATGGGACTTAGGGAAGCTATAGTATCGCAAATTGTGCCGAAAAGAGCAGACGCAAAGATTTATAACCCATCCTATTTTTCCCTGTATGTACTGTCAGCATTATGTTTGTTGTTCTGTGAAGACCTTCAGGTCCCATAAAAATGACATGAATAAGCAAATCAACTACTTTTCTGTGATGATCTCGTTTTATTGGAAGACGATTCTATCTTTCTGGTGCAGAACTACTACAGGTTCTGCAGTTCAGTTTCATCGCGTGAAAAGCTCGTTCATTGGTGACTAGAAACAGCAGAGCCGTGACCTTCGCTCAAATACCTTCATTTCCCTATTCAATTCGTTATACAGATAACAAATGATCTTATTTATAAGCTACTCGCTCAGCATACTGTTAGTCATATCACCCCACGTTTTTCTACGCGTATCACAGACAATGCTCAGATCTGTATCCTGTACGTGCTGGAACCCGCACTTAATATGACAGTCTATTATGGTGATGCATATGTGACTAATAAAGCAGGTAGCAATGCGGTGGATCTGATAGTGTCACTATATAGTTTCTGACCGGTGTTCTTTTAATGTGAACACGGAACGGGCCACACGAAACAATCGCTGAACTTTGTTCGTGGTATCTTGGTGGATTTTCTCATTGATCTACACGAACTGACCCAGCTTCGCACCGTCTTTTAGGTTATCTAGTTATCAGTTCTGCAGCTTCCTCGAATTGCATAATGTCCATATGATATATCTACGCATTAGCCTATCCTCTCTGAGACGGCTATGATAATAAATAAATGAAATTAAATTTCAATACATCTTCGAAGCACACTACAACAGCGCTTCCTGTCTGGAACAGGTAAAACGTTCATATTTAGCGTGTCTTCAGAAATGCCGTTAAGTTGACATGCTTTACACACAGACGTCATGATCAATGATTAATAGCTTCCTTCTCATTCATGGCCCCGGAGATTGTTCGTATACTCGCTAGACAAAAAAGCGAACGTGTACGTGTGTTGCTGAAGGATGTCACAACGTATGTGCTACAAGACACGAGGTCCCGTCCATAGGCCTCGTTATCACTGCTTCGAACCGATGTTTCTCCACAACAATGTTCCTCATCCCGGTCCCCTAGTGGCTTTCAGGTGCGTCCTACAGTAGCAGAACTTGCGCATGACCGCGTCAGATATGCACTCCCCCTGACTTCCGTACCTATTCAACCTGCTCACGTCACCGAGCACAACGTACTGTTCCGTCGGCTCGTAGTAGCGGATCGTGGCCTCTAGCAGGGCGTTGCTGGGTTTCACCATCACCGTCACCATGTAATCCAGCGGCGCGGTCACTCGCTTTCCAAGCTGCACTCCACGGCCGATCACGTCGTGGTAGTGGCGCACGAAGCGGAGCACTTTGTCGTTGGGCTGCGACACCGTGGCGTCGATGACCTTGTCGAGCGCGAGCGGGCTACACAGCTCGGCCCTATGCTCCAGCTGGGAGTTGACGGCACTCACCAACGCGTGCGACGCGTTGATCACGCCGGGGTCGTTGACGGACACCACCGTCCTGTTCTGACAGGTGCACCAGTGCGGAAAGATGTACGCGTCATCGCAGCTTCGATTGAACGCGACCTCGTGGAACAGGCTGACGCCATGCATCGTCCGGTGGGGACGGTCTGGCGAGAACGAAGCCAGGTGCTGCAGCGTAGCGTGCACGTCGAACGGCGTCGTGAGTCGCCGAGTGTTCGTTCGCAGTCGCGACAGTCGCGGCCGGGTACTGCTGCGCGAAGGCTTCTGGGAAAGCGAGGAACATGATGGGCATGCGCTCTTCGAGCTTCCCCACGAACGTCGAGCGTATGGGCCCGAAGCGCAAGCCGTGGTCGCTGAAGAACACAAGCAGCGTGTTCTTGAGCGCGCCGCTGCCGTAGAGTCGCTCGAGGAGGCGCACCGACGGCGCGTCGGCGTATCCGGCGTTGTTGAGGCTGTCGTGCGTGAGGCGAGCCACGAACGCGAAGCCGAAGTGGGGGCGCGACTGGCACGCCTCGACGAAGTCGGCGAGGTAGTCGAACACGACTTCCATCTCCATCTTGGAGCCCCAGCAGTGACGGCCCGCTTTGGAGCGCACGGCCGAGTTCTCAGTGGCCAGGCACAACGGTCTCAAGTAGTAGTCTGCAGGCGGTTTCGCGAAACCGTGTTTGAGGTAGTTGAAAGTGGCTATGCTAGGCGCGTCTTCGGCGAACAGTGAGCGGTACCCTCTCTTGGCGAAATCTTTCCACACGAAGTCCAGCCCGTCGAACGTGAACCTGGAGAGGCTTTCGTTCCAGTAGTACTCCAGGAAATGTCCGGTCAGCAGCGCCACTATGTTCGGGAACGTATTGTCGCCGATCTTGGTGTAACCGTGAAGCTGCACGGCACCAAGAACGTCCTTCAGGAACGTCTTGGTCCTCGGCATGTGCCTTTCGAAGTTGAGGTTCGAGATCGAGTCCACTCCCACCATGAGCACGTTCAACTTCACCGCCTCCGAATTCTCGGAAGTCTCTTGGAGTCGCTCGAGCTTGCGCTCGAGCTCCGGCGACACCGGCACGAGGGGCACGTGTTGCACGAGCACTTCCTGGTGGTTGTGGAAGCAGTTGACGATGGCGTGGTGCACTTTCAGAGGCTGGCCGAAGGTCAGCTGTCTCGGAGCGCTCAGGTTGTAGCGATCATCGGCCACGTGCGCCGGGGCGTTGGGGTTCCTGAAGACCTCCCTGTAGGTGCACTTGACCTGCGAACGCTTGAGCTTGTAGTGACGCCAGAGGAGAGCGTCGTCCGCGACCAGCACAGCGTTGGGACGGACCCGGAGGAAGGTGGGTCTACCGGGGCACACGAAGTCGGCCACCTTGCGGTAAAGGTGGGCCACGCTGGGGTCGAACGGATCCCAAGCGGGGATGTGGCACTCCGGTGTGCGGATCAGGTATCCGCTGGCCTCCAGATCCTCGTCTTCTTCCGAGCGCACCGACTTCCACCAGCTGAGCCAGGGCAGCACGGTCGTGTAGCGCGACAGGAACAGGAAACACAGGGCCCCGAGAGCAGTGGTCAACGCGAAGGCCCGACGCATCACGCGCTCTCCTCAGGACCTGCACAACGAGAACACGTCATCCCCGAAGTAAAGCTGATTTCATTCATTTGAAGTTGATGCGGAATACAGTGCCTATATTTTCCAGTGTCCAAACTGGAATTATTTTCCCGGGTTATTCGTTGCAAAACCACGGTCTGATATGAGACACGCCGTAGAGGGGGACTCCGGATAAATTTTCGCCAGTTAGGGTTCTTTGACGTGCACCTAAATCTGAGTGCACGACTGTTTTTCCATTTTGCCCCCACCGAAACGAAGTACCGCGCCCAGGATCGAACCCGCAACCTCAGCAGCGCAACGCCATAGCCAGTAAGCTAACGCGGCGGCTGCTTCGAGTGCTTCTGACGCTAGCAGGATATTTTGCTTTATAATGTGTATTTAAGTGGATGTTGTCCTCTTCATATGGAAGACGTTGACCCCTTTTTTCTACTCTAACGTGCAAAATTTTGCTACGACACGGCAAGAATACAGCTCGAGCATTCTAAAAGTTAACGAATGTTGTTTATCAGATATCCGAATGAGGTCCCTCATGAGTGTCGGACCAGAAGACACAGCGCTCGCGGAAGTGTAAGGGAGGTCCTTATTAGATTCCCCGCCAAACCAGAGAGATATGGCTGACTTGCATAAAAAGCAACTCTTGCACTGAAGGCGCCTACTCGCGTCTATACTCATACTCGTTCACTAAGGCGTCCTCATGCCTTTTAGCATGTAGCAATTTCACTTTCAGCAGTATTAGCACTTTACTGCGAACACCTTGCGTGAATGAATATCTCAAGACATGCCATCGTAGACTCATTAGAGCTAGTGTTCACACATTATATTAATACACCATCAAGTGGAATGTTCCTACAACGCAACGAAAGTAAGAATGCTTGGTTTCTGTAAAATATGCCTCGAGTTCTCACACATTTTTAACACAGCATCACCCTTTCATTGCAACACCGCTTCACCTCGTTGGGAGACCTGGATTTACGAATAAATACTTTCTGCGCTCTTTGGAAACGTTGGTCCCTATAGGTTATTCAATGTTTTCTTTATAAGCTCTGTAATATATCTTTCATCTATTAGGACCTACTTTTCTACCCATAAGATGAAGTTATTGTAACTTGACGTGTGCGAATGAGGCGAATGTCGCCAACATATTTTATCTTGCATCAGATGACATCGTGACAGATTTTATCGTACTGTTCGGTTCTCTTGCGCGGGTTGACTCCTTTTTTCAAGTTTCGCTCGACCATCTGTATAGACGAAGCAGTATGCGTCTTTGAAATAAGGCTCAAACGAGGGCTGTAGCCTTCTGTTGAAGCTTATTTCAAGGAAACGTGCTCAAGGATTTATTCAGTTTGCCTCAGGCAACGCCTATCGTGCCAAAGGCACTATTTAACGCACATGTTTCATTTGTAAATAAGCCACCGTATCGCTTTTTCGATATGCATCTGTATAGGAGGTTACTTTTCGTCTAAAATGACTTTGGCCTCGTGTTGCAGAATATACAGGCACCGATCATACTTCATACAGTAATATATATATACAGGATTATTCAATGGGCCAAACGTATTTAGAAGGATGAGAAGTACAAATTCGTGGTTATTCACTGATCCACAACCGCTTATCTTTCGCCGTTAACGACGATGAATGGGAGTATATCGCGAGCAGAAGTGCATAGAAAGCACACGTCACGAAATTGCACTCACTTATAGCAGCCAAGTTCCGTTTCCGAGGGCGATGGTTCGGTGGCCAGGATCAGTTGGAGACGTCCACCTCTGTTCTTTACGTTCTGCGCAGGGCGACATAAAAGGGCGTGAGGGGTCCATGCCAGAGAGCAGAAGGCTTCGTCGGTGCCTCCCATCTCCTGACTGAAGTGGCGTGCTTTATAGGCAACGGCTGATTCGCACAGAGCCGATCGGCTTCTATCGGTCGGGGCGCAGTCACCTAACGCAACCTCAACCGCGAACTGCCGCACCTCCGGCAGTGATGCGGAGTGATATCCGGCCGTTGTGAGGAGCCAACATTGTCCGGGCATCACTGTCAAAGTGTTCAGCTGCGCACCTGCCAGGCGTTTCGAGCATTCGGCATCTCTCTAAATGCATGAGAAATATCCACACGGATGCAAACGGTGGCACATTTATTGTCGCCCTGAGATTTTTACGATTCTTATTTGCTAGGCCACTTGTCGGCTGTGCTTTACAATAGGCGCAATCGAAGTTTCCCGTGGTTTACGCGCTTTCGTGAATATGTATGCTGAAGCCGTTCCCGCTACTCACGCCAGGTTCTGTTTTTGCTACTGTACTTTTTAAAATTTTTATCAGTTATTTAAGTGTCTAGCAATTCGACCGTAATGATGCGAGCTTATTCACTGTGACGCAATTAAACAACGTCTATTTACGATAGTTCCTAGTTTTTCGTCGTTCTGTGCACTATCAAATTGGAATGCCACACCGACTTTGTTTAGTGCCGGATTCCACGCCGTGCCGAATTCGCATCACGATTTTTGCATGTTCTTATTTGCTTTCTTTTCATATCCCTACGTTCCTAACGAATATCAGATTACTGAGCGTCACGCACTTGCAATTTCGACGCTCTTGGGTGCATTAATTCTTTTCGATAAGCGTTACTTCACCTCGCGGCCCTGGCGACAGCCGTTACCTTCGAAGCCATAAGCTCAGAAAGAAACGGTTATTACACCGTCGTTCGACCTCTAAACCTTCATGAAAACATCACTGCGGCTTGCGTTGTCGCCCAATGCACGTCTAAAAAGAAACCATAATGTATAAAAATATTATTATCAGACCTTGAATACTTATGATGCAACGGCGTAAGCTGCCGCCAAAGTTATGCGATTTGTGACATAACGTATTTGCATGCATTTGAGCAACTTCTAGGTTAACTAAGGGCGAATAAAGCATAACATCGGAGCACGTTTAATGCCACGAATTTGTTGTTTGCTACCCGGATTCATTGCTGTATACCCCCAAGTGATGTATGATATACATTAATGCGTGTATGTTCGGTTTCGTCCACAAACGCTGGCGCGCAGTAATAAAATAAAATAAAATTAAATAAAATAAAAAAGATACGCGCGTAAATGTTTGAGGAGTGTAACTGTTTTGCAGATGGAACATTTCCCAAGCAAAAGTTGTAAAAGAAAGTGATTAAATCGCCTGTTTTTGTGTAAGGAACCAAGCAGAACCGCTTTTCAAACAGACTGATCGAGTCAGGGAATTCTATCATCGAATTGACAAAACTGAATTGGTTTGTTGTAATGTTTTCGGGGCCGCGCTGCACCGATAATCGTGTACGTATATAGCGGAGGAGCGTATTTTAATTTGAACGATGACGTCATGGGAATCGCGGCCATCTCCTTGGAACTTATTGACATGTACACAGTCCCGAGGTTGGCTAGCCTCATAAATGATACCGCTTGCTTCCTTGTGTTAATTCGTTCTGATGTCCTGTTTTTCACTCTTGGCCAACGGCCAGCGGTCTCGCCTTGTAGTAGAATCGTGAACGTCCCACTCCTTTCGCTTCTGCGTAAGGAATGTCTTTTCTTTCTTTCTTTCCTTTTTTTTTCTTTCTTCGCAAGGCATGCTTGTTGTTTACTGGAATCATTTGCCTAACTGATATAATTGCCGTTATGGTCAAAGAGCTTCGCGTAAACGGAAGAGTACCCGTCGAACTGCAGACATGCTGGCCTTGAAAAACTTGCGGCGCTCGCTGCTGCCGAGCACATGTCATAGAAAGCATTATATGTTTTGTTAAGAACGCGATTTAGAATCAGTACGCCCTTACGTCAAAGAATCGAAACGTTATGCCGAAGAAGAAAGTACGCGTAAGTGTGGTCGAGACCCAGCGGGCGTTCACATTGAAATATATGATTGTGCGAGTTTCCATCGCCGGTGTTTTGAAAGTGACCGTCGAGATATACCGCCAGTGTTTACCTGTTTGTGGAATGTATATGCAGCTGAAACTGATACCTTGACCTTGAAGCATTTGTAGCGGGAGTCAGCGCGAACGCCTCTAAAAATACGTGCGTTGTTTATCATTCTTATGAGAGAGAAATTTATTTACAGAAAGGCAGAGAGGTTTTTGATTCGTATAGTTTACGTCCTTACCAAACT
Source organism: Dermacentor silvarum (assembly GCF_013339745.2). NCBI lineage: Eukaryota > Metazoa > Arthropoda > Arachnida > Ixodida > Ixodidae > Dermacentor > Dermacentor silvarum. The sequence continues at coordinate 44,243,769 of NC_051157.2, read as the reverse complement.
CTCTGCCTTTCCTGTTTTTCTATCCTTCTCTCCTTCTCTTCTACAGTGCACTGTATACTATAGGCTTCAAGAAAGGTTTCATAAATACACCAGCGAAATTAAACGAAACGTGATCAGGGTAGAAAGCGAAAGCTGTTAGAACGTGTGCTGATGCGGGAGGCCGCGGTTACGGATCAGCAATGTCAGGCCACTGGCAAACAGCGGTTACAAAAGAAGAAAACTCTGTGCATATGCCGGAGGCGTACTACTTCCAGTCTCTCCAGTGTTAAATCCCGTTGAGCGCTATCTGGCTATCGGCCCATGGATATCATCTGGTAGCAAGAGAAATTCACCGGAAATCGTTTTAACACGGTAAATAGGACAGAAAATGGGAGGCTGGCGTTGGCCTCTTGACTTTAAATAATTTCATAATTAATGTGAAAAAAAAAGAGTGGCGGGCGATGACTGTTTGCGGGACAGAAACGTTCATTTTTTGTCGTATATTCATCCTTGGCAAAGTTGGGTGCATACACGCTTCCCATTAGTTATTGCGCAGATTTCGGATTATTGTCAAAACGTGCGCTATAGAGAGTCCGATTTTATAAATACTCACGTTTCAGTCTAAGTTTAGCGTGGATTGCAAATAGTCAAAGAGCGCATGCGCAAAAAGGAAAAGGTAAGGAAATGAGGCGGACGAAATATACAGGGTGTCCAGTGTATAACTTGCGCCAAAATTAAAAATATATATATATATATATATAAATACGAGTGCGACTTAGCTGGGCAGAACCAAGATAATGTTCTTTGCTATCTCTTGGATCAAGTCAGACTATTTCTTTGTTTTGTATTTTGCCTAATTACATTAGTGCTTATTATTTAATTAACTTCTTAAATATTTTAATCAGAGAAAAGTTGTCAATCAGAAAATCGTAAGCCATCATGAGAAATTTCCGATCCATGTTTTGTTGCTGAATACGTGCTGCATGTATAAGGGTAACAGGAATACGTGCTGCATGTATCCTTCAATGACGACAGCCAGCATAGCGCATGGTGGTCAGAAACGGTTGACAAGCCAGCGACATCTGCGTCCCGTGCTGGCGGCCGACGGGTCAACGACCGCTGCCGGCGTAGCTCCTCATAACTCTGGCACATAGTTATTATCTCTGCCACCGTGCGCGGATTTTTGGCGAGGAGCATGGTGAAGGCGTCGTCGTCGATGCCTTTCATTACATTTTTTATCTTATCCAACTGGGACATGGTCACGTTGGTTTTCTTGCACAAGTCCAGAATGTCCTCTATGTAACTTGTGAGATTCCCCGGCCTGCTGAGCTCGTTCGCGCAAACGCTGTTCTGCTTGCAGCTTACGAACAGCAGGTCGGCCAAACACGTCGATAATGGCAGTCTTGAAAGCGGACCAGGTCGGGAAATCGGATTCGTGGTTGTTGTACCACAGACTTGCTACTCCCGCCAGGTAAAAGACCAAGTTGCTCAATTTTTCTACCTCGTCCCATTTGTTGGGTACACTCACGCGCTCGTAGATAGCGAGCCAGTCCTCACGTCGGTGCCATCCGCGCCAGTGAAGATAGGTGGGTCGCGTTGACGAGGGACACCGGGACAGGCGGGTGGTGCGGGAGGAGGCGTTTGCTGGGAGGCGTCTTGCGGCATGGCAGATGGTAGTGCACGGGATCGAAGCTACAGGGGCATCGAAGGGGTCTCGGAGCGGTTTTGAGGGTACAGCACCTCCACCAATTTATTGGATGGCACTTAAAGCAGCGCAAGGGCGATAGTCCAAAAAGCGCAGCATGGACTCTCAGCACGAGCGGCGCTCGAGAGCCGAAGACAACGACCCACTAGAAGGCGCTGGAGCGGACGACCCACTTAAGAGTTCCAACGCATCGCTACACATGAAAGTTTTTTCTGAGCGTTAAAGGGGCACTGACGACCCGCCGTGGTTGCTCAGTGGCTATGGTGTTGGGCTGCTGAGCATGAGGTCGCGGGATCGAATCCCGGCCACGGCGGCCACATATCGATGGGAGCGAAAGGCGAAAACAGCCGTGTGCTTAGATTTAGGTGCATGTTAAAGAACCCCAGGTGGTCAAAATTATTCCGGAGTCCCCCACTACGGCGTGCTTCATAATCAGATCGTGGTTTTGGCACGTAAAACCCCATAATTTAGTCTAGTTTTAAGGGACACTAAAGGATCGTATTAAGTCAATCTGGATCAACAGTGTCTCGTCTAGAAGTCTACCATTGTTTTCTGCGTGAATATATAAATTTCTTGCGTAGGAAATTGCCGTCGAAGGTCTCGCTGCTGCTCCTGAATTTGAACCGCCCGCGTCAAAGCAGAGGACGTGACGTCACCTCCACGTAACCGCCATCTATGCCATTACGCCTTTTGCAGACTCTTTATTTAGCTATATATACGAAGCGTACTGCTTAGGTGTTCAGCTTGCGTGAGTCGCTCTGTGGCTCTGCTTGTGTTCAGGTTACCAGTTATGTCACTTGAGCCGCCGCTGCCGGAACAAGGTAGGGTGGTCAATTTCCACACGTTGCTGCCTCGGCCGTTGTAAATATAAAAAAGCAATGCCGTTCACAGTGGCTGGTCGCGGCCGCTCTCTTTGAATCAGACTTGCTGACGTCACACATAAGAGATACCATAGCCGACAACAGATGACGCCACTGCGATTTTCTATTTTCGTCATTTTCTCGCTTACAAAAGATCTGTGTTAATTACGAATGACGAATTTGTTAATATTACAAAAGCCTAATATTAAATTTTGACAGCGCCGTGTTCGTCCTTTCTTCGTATTGTGTTCCGTCAATTTTGCGCTGTTCCCCAACTTTCGCACCATGAACGAACTAGTGTAAGCCACAACTCTAGCATGCTTTCAATCTATATATAGCTCGTCTTAACATTTGCCTTTGGTGTCCCTTTAAAGAAAGCCCGCAAAACACGAAAAAGTGCCGCGCGACTATGGCCGCGCAGCACTTCTCGCGTGCTTTTACGGCTTCTTTCAGGCTTCCAAAAAAACATTTATGTAGCCCGTATATGCGAGTCGAATGAAAAGTAATTATGTCTGTGTACAATGAAGAGCATTATATTGCCTCAAGGTCGCATTAGCCATTAAACGTTTACATCACGAATAAATCTATGAGCTCCGAGGCGTACCTTGAGTGCGTCGCGCGCTGAAGCGAAGACGTGTTTCAATGCAGTTCATATAATGGTTTCCTCCCAATAATGGTTTCCTACGAGTAATTGACGTCATCGTAATACTGGGATCAGGCGACTTCGATACATGCCTGGCTGTGGCCAGAGGGATACGTCCTCTGCGTGTCGTTGCAAACGTCATTGCATTAATATGAATTTTAATGGTACAGGCGAATCGGGGGCCTGGTGAACCTCTTCGTATATTGAACCTCTTGGCCTGATATGGAGCGACAGAAGGATGTATCGGGAATTTTTCATGATGACCCACAATTTTCTGATTGACAATTGTGTCCTCATTGCAATATTTGAGAAGTGAATTATTAATAATAACTGATAAATGTAATTCGGCGAAATGCAAAAAAAATGTGGGTCTTGCCCCAAGCGACGATAAATAATATTACCTTGGTTCTGTCCATCTACGTGGCACTTGGTACTCACATATTTTAAAATTTTGGTACTAGTTACATGGAACACCCTGTATATATACATAATACGCAACCGGCTGCCCACACATACCACACATACCATTTTTTGTTCACTTTGACACTCCTAATGCATTAAAAAAAGAAGCGAGAGTGAAGTAAAGCGCTCGTTCGCAACGCCTCATCCCGACAACGGAAGTCACGGAGCTACGCATATTTCCGAGCGGTCATTGGCCAAGAAGGGTCAAGCAGCGCGAACGACACTGGCGGGAACAAGACGTAGGACACACACAGGCGCTAACTCACCAACTTCGCTTCAGTATGTGTGTGAGCGTGTGTGTCGAGTGATCTCCTGCGTGTGCGTCGAGTGATCTCCTGCGTGTGCCTTATGCAACCATCCGTCCATGTCTATCGCGCTGATGTACCGTTCCTAATGTATAACCACCTAGCCACCCTTAGCCGGTGTCCTCCGCGTAAGGATATATATCCACGTTGCGTCGTAGCGCACAAGCGGTACTTCCATTGAAGTTGCATCTTCAGGTGAACCGCTGGACATTCGCTACAAGCAAGAGGTGCGGCCTCTTTGACGATGGGGTATTGTGGCACTTGCATGCGAAACGCAATATGTCACGCAAATGTCAGCGGATCTAGCAAACTCGCAGACACAAAAGTGCGACTACCCGACAGTTTGCGGTTGCTCAACCCTTAGCACCCAGGTTGAATTCAATTGAATGCATTGTCTTGAACTTGTCAGTAACGCTTCCAAATAGTACAAACACAGACTGGTGGAAGGCCAGCGTGGGCGGTTATTAGAGCCCTCCTCTCTACCAGTTCTAGGGACAATGCCTTGCCATACTCGGGTCGTACACACATTTGAGGCTTAGTGCGTCCATCTGAGAAGGTTCCTTATAGTAAACTTCCAAATGCAAAGGCAATAGACAACTTCTTAGGCAGTGCGCACACTGACGCTCCCAAACGCAACCCAACGCAAAAAAAAAGAAAGAAAGAAGAAGAAAAGAAAATAGCGAACAGTTCGCGGTTGTCTACTAAAAGTGGTAGAGTTGAATGGAACAAATTGTTTCGAACTCGAGTTCGGTAACGCTGCGAGCAACCGTAAACGGTTATCACGAGCCCACCTCTCCCTCTGCAACGAAGACGATGCACGATGCGTTGAGGAGCTCGTAAGTAGTAGCTGCTTGCCTGATGGTCAGTGCGTCCGTCACACACGATGCCGTTAGTGATGAACCTTAGAGCAAAGAGGACACACGTCTTCCCGGAGCGTGTGCATCGTGAAGCTGCAGCGTTGTAGATGCGGCGGCGGCTGCGACCAGCTGAGCCGAGGAGCGTATACAGCGTCGTCGTTGACGGAAGAATGGCGGATGGGGCGCTCCTTGCGGGCTCTCCGCGGCTGCTTTGCCGGCCGGGGACTGAGACCTCGAGTTCGTCGTTGACGCTCTCGGCACGCCGGCGCTGGCGGCGGCGGAGTTGCGAGGCGCGGCCGCGGCGGGGCTGCTGGGATGCGGATCCCCGAAGCAGAGCGCACGCGGCGCGGGCCCGTCGTGACGCCGCCATCGACCCGAGCCCGGGGAGCGATCGGATCGATCCGTGTTTCAGAAAAACTCCGCGCGGCGTGCCGGTGGGAGTGAGAGCACGCGCTTCTCGGAGCCTTTCTTCGCTTGACATCTTTCCTCCCTCGAGCCATAGGTTCGCGCGGGGACATTTGCATCCTCCCGAGTGAAATGCGTTGGCAAACAAAATCCGATGGATTGTCTCGCGTCGAGTCTCTCCCCCCGGAAGTAGTGCCTTTTTCGTTTCGCGTTCGATGATTATCGCTGTTGCCACGGCTGTCAGCGAGGAAGGGTTGATGATTATTTTATATGCTCGCACATTGATCCGTGGATCAAGGCTGTATTAGTGTGTCTTTCGTCGCCGATCGAATCTTGTCGAGGTCCACCGTTGGCTTTGCAATGAATGAATGAATGAATGAATGAATGAATGAATGAATGAATGAATGAATGAATGAATGAATGAATGAATCTTTATCCTTATTGCATGTATAGCAAGAAAGAGTGACTCTAGAACCTAGTCAAAGTGTGATTAGCGTTTTCGAGCTTGCAAGTTTGCGAAGAAGAGCAATAATACTTAGCGGTCTAAAAGGGGTTACAGTTAGACGCGTGTAGCGCGTGACTTCCCACAGTACGTTCCGGGTCTCCGCCGAAGGTGAAACCGACGACTTTTCGCACCCTCGCGGCGAGGTAACTTCCCAAGGACACACCGCCGTGTTACGAGCTGCTGTATATAACGAAATACGGCTCATCTCGAAGCACTGAGAACTCATTGGAATTTATTTTCTTTTTTTTTCTTTTACCGGTGTCTCACGGGAATGTAGGAAGCGATCAATATATATTTTATGTTCCCGTTTTGTTTGAGCCTCTCGCTATTTCTCGAGATTGAAAGCGCGAAGCGTTGCAGGAGATATAGGGAAAGCTTCGGTTGACGGGGAGTGCAACTATGACCGCCAGCTCGGCGGTGAATCATAAACTATTATCACTTAATAATAGTTAATAACTGTCCGTCATAGGCAATCGTTTATAGTACGATCCAAAATGAAATGCAACACTCGAGCTCGCATCACGTTTTATTTTTTTTTAAGCCGCGAGACCACGGAAGAACAGACTGCAACCCCATATCTATTAGCAAATATATTCAGATGGGCCAGCTGGTATCACATCTACGTTTAGACGGCAAGAAGGAAAATAAATACATTAAAACAAAAAAACTTAAGTTCTGGGGTTTTTACATGCCAAAATCACGATGTGTTTATGAGGCTCGCCATAGCGGGGAACTCCGGATTAATTTTGGCCACAAGGGAATCTTTAACGTGCTCCCAATGCACGGGACACGGGCGTTTTTGCATTTCGCCCCCATCGAAATGCGGTCGCCGCGGCCGCGATTTGACCCCGCGGCCTCGGGCTTAGCAACGCAACGCCAAAGCTATTACGCCAGCACGGCGGGTAAAATAGAAATATAGCTCTTTCTGTGTATCGTCTCGTTTGCACTGTAAACAGACAAGAATAGACAGTGTGCGCGTGCGCGAAATTGGCAGCGGTGTTGCCTGGATCTCGCCGTCTGCAATAATGGGTTTTGCCACGGGTCACCTATACCTACGACCAGTCCTGACAGTACATGTACGCGCATGCGTCGCCGATCACACACGGTGCTGCCTTCCGTGTTGTTCTTTTTGCTCGGGATAGCCCTTGCCACGGGTTAGCCCTTGCATCTCGTATTAGTTCACGCTACATCTGCAGCTATCATAATTGACCAGAGAAAACGCGCTGCAGCAAAGAAGAATATATTTGTGCGTGAACATTGACGGTGCATTGTTTCTATCTATAGGGTTTAAGAAATTGCAACTTTTCTGCCGTTTAGGTAGCGCGGAACATGGGAAATTTGTCAGGTTGGGTTGACCGTGATTACAGCGGGAGGCGCTGAGAGAATAAATTACGGAAAGGCCACTTTTTTTTTTTTTGCAATTCCAACGTCTCGCTGCATAAATATCGCAATGAGCATTGCCAGTGAGGAAAGCGGACGCGGATGGCGGAGCGGGCGGTGTCATACTGCTTCTAGACGCTCGTCTCAAGGTCGTTTTACTAAGGTCGCACGAACCGCGCTTCGGCGGTAGGCGCCACACTTAATCGAGCGAAGTTATTTTCAGGAAAGAAAAAAAAAAACAGAAAAAAGAAAAAAAATACTGAGTGTAAAGCAACACGCGGTGCGATTTCCTACTAAAATGCATAAGCTTTAACTCATTCGTATATACCCTGTAGCAACGATAGCAATATTCCTCTTGCGTAACCGAAACATTCCAAGGCGAAGTTGTTTTAAATGAGGACATGCATGTTGCATAACTTGACCGCTCTGCCTTTGCCTTTAGGAAGGCATCAACCGAGAAAGCACTCGGAAAGAATGTACTGCAGATACGGCTTCGGCAATAAGCTTATAATGAATAAGCGATCACGTATATACACCCTTTGAAATCCTCCGAAAGCAAACGACCAGCAGAAGGCCGATCGCTAGTTAACCTTGCAAAGTGTTTTTCCTGATGCCATAGAGGCACTTAGAAGACACATAAAACGTGAACCTATATATATATATCGGGGCACTCGTATAAGCTGGCTCGGGGCTCCTTGACTGTAGTTTCTTCGTGTCGGTGGCATTGAAGTTATAAACTGTCTCGTTTGGCTCATTTTCAGTTAATTAAAAAAAATGCAGGAATATCAATGGCGCAATTCTGATTCTACGAATTTACGAAAACAGACGAAGAAACTATGCTGCTAAAGCTTTTAGGCCATCGCCTAAAACATTTTCTAAAACATCATTTCTAACAGCGTGCGAATTGCCGTCGGAACATCTGGAAGCCACTGTGCGTGCGTTATTCGGTATCATATTTGTGCCTTATAATTCGAACGACTCGCATGATAGAAAGTATGGAATGATGAATTGAGGCACATTTGCTCAAGTTCATGCGTACGTGGCAGCAGCATTCTCCGCAAACGTGCGATGTATGCTCGCCCCAAAGCAGCGTGCCGGAATTCCTGGCTAAACTGAACTGCAAGCTTGATCGGTCTCGCGTGAGTGATAAATATGGCACACATGTAAGTTGTTAATGCCGATGGGAACGTTCGATCCCTTGGGTGTTGATATCGTTATTCGCTGACACCTGCAGAATACTGCAACTGACCCGTTTTTGTTTCTGACGAATGCATTTTTCCCTCTTTATTTTTTATCACTTCTATCACCTCTTATTCCTTTCAATCATTCCCCGTCGCAGGACAGCCAGTTGGTACTTACACTGGCTAACCTCCATTTCTTTAGCTTTCCTTTTTTTTTCCTCCTGCTTTATTAATAAATGACAATTGGGTTTGACCGATGCCGGTCAGAACCTAGGTTGATGAATTCATTGGCTGTCATGATTATTGTCGACTATCGTAGTTAGTCGATGGCCTTGTCGATCATGATTGAATTACTCCTGCCCCGGCTATGTAAACTCATCCTTCTGATCAATGCTGATAGTCATGATTAATCTACTCCTTGCCCGGTCGTGATCAACCATGCTTCCCTATCATGATCGGCATATACCGTTGCTATTGGGATTGAATGACGCCTTGGCTACCGTGATTGTCCCCGCTTGGCTGTAGTAATTGATATGTGCGGCGTCTGTTTTTAATGGTTGACTCTTTGGCTGTTGCGATTGAGCATGATTGGCTATTATGAATGATCCGTGCTTTCCTCGGCTATTGTGTTTGACTGACGTCTTGGTTATCGCTGACTATCATCGTTGTTAGCAATTGGGCACTGCTCTCTGTCGTGATTAGTCGACGTTCCTGATATCTCGGTATATCATGGTTGTTAGACGCATTTTGATGTTTATTAACTGCTACAAAATACGAAAATAAGGCGCCTTACTGATTTGACTGACAGTCCCAGATACTACATTTATTACGATTAGATTGTTCCTCTTCCGTGGCAGTTAGCGGCCGCCATTGCTATCGTGAATCGACCACTTTGATTGTCGTTCGTAGTGGTAGTCACGATTGGGGAATGGTTCTTAGTGTTGGGACTGAGTGGGTACCGGCTAGGAACTCACCTCCGGCATGATAAGCAACGTACATCTGTGGTTTTCCTTCCGAGACGTGGACACGACTCTATAGATGTTTTGTAGCCTTTCTGTCATCTGTATCGTTAGGATTCAACATCTGCGCCAAGCAGGACAGCCAAACTATTTTTAATTTCTATTCATTCTTTTATTTCAATATCATCAAGCCATATATGGCCGTAGACAACGAGCCTGCAAGGAACTTGGTGGGTTGCTAGTGTCATCTGTACTATGAACATCGCATGGCAGTAACAAACACGACGGGAAGTGCTGATAGATCGTCATTAGAAAATTTGTAAGAATTGCAGTATTCAAAATTAAGCATACGGAACATCGCATAGTGTCCAAGCTGGATTAGATACCACGAAGTGGATAAGATGCCATGGATGCGTGTCTGTAACTTGTTTGCAGTGTTTTCCATTTTAGTTTTCAATACTGGTATACTGATACATGAATTCCTTGGTACAATTTTAAGTCAAACCGTTCGTCACGCGGCATAATAACAACAGCAACAGCTTGATTTGGGTGAGTTGGTTCATACTGAATAACGTAGGTACAGCGCAGCAATTTTTGAAAAGAAACAAAGAGACAGGAAAGAACGCTGCGTTCTTTCCTGTCTCTTTGTTTCCTTCCAAAAATTGTTGCGCTGTACCTACGTTATTCACGGAGTAATAAATGCCGCGTATGCTTATTATGTCATTGAAAAGAAAAGTGTACAATCATTGCATAATACCGGTGCTAACACATGGGGCGGGAACTTGGAGGTTAACGAAGAAGCTTGATAACAAGTTAAGGACCGCACAAAGAGCGATCGAACGAAAAATGTTAGGCCTAACGTGAAGAGACAGGAAGAGAGTGGTGTGTATCAGAGAGCAAACGGGGATAGCCGATATTCTAGTTGACATTATGAGGAAAAATGGAGCTGGGTAGGCTATGTAATGCGTAGGATGGATAACCGGTGGAATATTAGAGTTACAGAATGGATACCATGAGAAGGGAAGTGCAGTCGTGGACGGCAGAAAACTAGGTGGGGAGATGAAGTTTGCAAATTAGCAGGCGGAATTTGGAATCAGCTAGCGCAAGACAGGAGTAATTGGAGATCTCAGGGAGGAGGCCTTCGTCCTGCAGAAGACATAAATATTGGCTGATGATGACGATGATGCTTATTATGTTCAAACTTGCAATGCTTCCTCGAGCACCATCATTGCTCTTCGTAATGGTTAATACTTACACGCCCTTCCAAACACTTTAGGAACTGAGGCGATTCGTCTCATTTCTATATAAGCGTTAGCTATATAAGCAACTTGTTATTGTGAAGGTTGAGCAGAACCGATTGTTTCGATACCTCATTTTACAGAATAATACCTTTGTGAAAATGTTTCCTCTCCTTCGATTGCTTCTTTCTTTCTGATTAGCTGTGAAATATAAAACGATTGGTGATTAAAAATTTTAGACCGGCTTTGCCAAAACCTTAGCTATACTAAATAACATCAAAAAGAAAGGAAAGATAACAAAATATTGTCGAAACAACTCTATATCTTTGATTTCCTTGGTTTTTTTTACACTTTGCTATTGATTGTGCGCTGTCTTCGCATATCGATATAGTATTGAAAAAAAAAAAAAGCAGGCTGTGAGGCCGATATTACATTTCATAGTGAAATCTCCTCGAGAGCTTTTCTTCGTGGCCCTGCTTGTAACCCAAACCACGATCTGCCAGACCGTGCAGCCCCCTTAAAGGGGGGAGGGGGGGGGAGGTAACATATTTAGCCGCGCCGGTTCGCTGAGCTCAACGCGGCCTGTGCACTATCAACACGGTGACCTTTTTTGCGCCCGGTTCTCATTGAAAAGCAAAAGAGGGTGGTTCTAAGCAGATCAAAATACAGCTTTCGTTATCCACTACATATACCTCGGCCCAATACCGCAGAAAAAAAGTAAGAAAGAAAGAAAGAAATGATATACCGGAAATTATCAAATACAATACTATCGAAACTATGGAATAAGCGTCATTGCTTGCGTGCGGTAACGTGACGATGGCGCCACAGTCGCCTTTAAGTTGCTCGTGTAAATTTTACGCCGATCAACGTTGTATTTTGAGAACAAACGAAACAAAAAAAAAATAATTAAGTGCCATCGTGGCCTTTAGAATTAGGTATAGGAAAAAATACGGAGATCTAACGCAATGTGTAAATTTAAATGGTGCTACGCGCTCTCTTGAGTTTACAAAAAATGTGGAAACCTATGCGTATGTCTGTGCTTATGCGTATACGTCTGCGTATGCTTATGTGTGCGTTATGTGTCTGTGCTACGTCTGTACTATGCGGATAATGTGTGTGTAACTTTATGTGTATGCTACCGTCATGCGAAGTCACGTGCAACGCCCAATATATAGGGTGTTCATTTTATTGCGATATCAATTATATGGACACTTCAACCGGATTTCTGCCGTCGCCGTCGCCGTGAGGTTCCGTATAAATTCCAAGGGCGATAAAATCGTCGCCGCGCGCCATATGCGCGAGTGAAAGCACGCGGGGGACGCGCGCTATCACGGAGAGCGAACGCACGGAGGAAAGCAAACGCGACCTTCGTCGCGCGAAAGGCCGTGATAGTATGGGAGGGAGGGAGACGGGGCGACGCTGTGCTGCGGCACCAAATGCTTATACTGCAACCGGGCGCAAGGGGAACTGGCCACTCAATCTCCCACGCGAAAGCAAGAAAGCGGGAAGGCAGCGCGGGAGGGAGGGGGGGGCAGCTTCTACTCTGCCAACAACTGCGTTTGTACTTTGCCCGGCTGTGGCGGTCGCCCGCACCGTCTCTTGAAAGCGATCTCCACACGGCTCTGACCTTTGTGTGCGCTGTGCATTCGCCGCTCAGTTTCCGTTGAAGCGATAGACCGCACGAACCTTCGCTCGGGGCGACGGCTGCGCTTGCTGCCAGCGTTTTGACAGTCGTCTACGGTCATTGAGTGTGATCTATTCATGTTTGCTTGTGCGCGCTGACACCACGCTTGTTAATTCAGTTAGTAAGCGAATGTGTCCAAGTTTATGCAGCCGATAAAACTACTATCCTTACTCCGAATAGCTCTCTACTAATTTCCGATCGCAATTGATGCTTCGCCTTGCGGGCGAAACTGCGACATTTTTTAGCTTCACCAAATTTTTTAAAATATTCTGTAGCAAATAGCACAATTCTAACCCTTGATATAAATTACTCGATGTGGTGGCCATCACTTCTGCAAGAAATCAAAATGTGTAATTGAATAATTAACATAAGTACGCTAATAAACTATTTAATTATCTACTTTAAGGCACATATTTCATTCAATCTAGTGAGTTTGCAAGGCATATCGACTTACATTGAGGAGACGGCAAAGAATATCTTTAAAAAATGTCTTCCACCCCTAGCTATTCTTCTTCTTTTCTGGGGTTCTACGTGCCAAAACCAGTTTTGATTATGAGGCACGCGCCCCTAGCTATAAAATGAAGCTATACGGAAAGCCTTACGGGAGTGTCAGAGGGCTTCACGATCCGAGAATCGAACCCATATCCAATGTTTTTTTCCAGAGTGGTCCCTCTATACCAGAAGCTAAGCTGTTGGCTCAGCACAAGGCAGAATTGTTCGGGAACTCCAATCACTTGAAATAATGAATAAGCAAACCAATTATTCAAGAATCCGCAAGGTTTTAGGCCTTGGTGTACACCAAAATACCCAAAGTGAATTGCAAACGGGATATGCAGGCAAATAAACAGGTGAAACAAACACGGCGCTACTTCCAACTGGCGTTTATTGAAAAGCTTAAGAGAATATATACCGAAAAAAAAAGGCCTATGTTTCGTTTTTAACTGCTTTCGCAGTTTACTATGAATTATGAGCTCGCTCAAGTCCATTCCCAATAGAGTTAGTGAGCCTTGCAAGAATGAAAACAATTTCTGAAACCTAAGTAAATCCTTCGAGACTTATTTCGAGGAAGACGGGGAAGGAATTTCCGAGAAGGCATAACTTCAATTTTGGTGGAACATGAACACCCCAGCTGTTGAGTCATGCAACGATTTTTGCGATTTTTGTATTTGATTCTATAAGAGCTCCCCGGACACTGGTGCACATGCACCAACCCCCCATCCACGTTAGCATGACGAGTGCGTGCCTGTGGCTAGTAGGTTTCAAAACGATGAGTTGGAAAGGGCGGACGAGGTAGAGGAGCTTGCGAAGGCCTAATTACAACGAGTGATGTCGAAATATGGGATGGTTAGTAAAGTTGGTCTGCCAAGTCACGTTTGGCTACAACTACAGGCCGACCTTTGCTGAGGTCGATTCAGATCGATATTGTTTTGCCATGATTATAAGTCGAGCCCCCCCCCCCCCCCCCCCTTTTTTTTTTTTTTTTCATTGTCAGTTCTCCTGGAGGTAGAAAGCGAAACTTCATTTCTAAGCGACTTTTGTGGAAGGAGGTAAATTCGCGTTCGAATAAACACTCGAAGTAATACACTGCAGCGGGGTATGAGATCGCTTGTCAACGTCGTTCGCTTGCCTCCTTTGTCTGGTTTCACGTTGTGCAACGAGATGAAACACCAACAAATCCTGCTGCCGATTATCTCTAATTTCTTGGGCCCCAGCAACTGAGTGCTTACGCGCTGTAGGTAATGTTGACTTGCATCCTTCGTTAGCTTTCTTTTCTTTTCTCTTTAACTTTCTTCCCACTTTCTTTTCCTTCATTTCCCCATCCAGAGCACACGCTAGCTAACCAGAGATATCCTCTGGTTAACCTCCCTGTCTTTCCTGTGTATTTATCTTTTCCTCTTTCTATTCCGCATTACCATTACCCCCAGCGTATAGGGTAGCGAACAGGACGCTCGTCTGGTTGACCTCCCTGCCTTTCCTCTCCTTACTCTCTCTCTCTTTAAAGTGAAATTGCGCAGCACAATTGTTACGAAGAGATAGATAGATACACACACACACACACACACACACACACACACACACACACACACACACACACACACACACACACACACACACACACACACACACACACACACACACACACACACACACACACACACACACACATATATATATATATATATATATATATATATATATATATATATATATATATATATTTCACTTAGGATATAAAACATAGGATAGCTGACGGTATAAGAATATTAAGTAAAGCACGACCATTCTCCAGTTTACCTACTTTATTCAAGATGTACGACGCCTTCATCCGCAGTCATATTGCCTACTGTATCACGTCATGGGCGAATACCTATCCATCTCACCTACTTCCACTGCAACGCCTTAATGTCAAGCCATTCGTATGATAACATTTAGCCCACCGTTCACCAGCGCATCCTCCGTACTTCAACAGCATTGTGTATTATCAGTGCGCAATTTGTTCAAACATAAATCATAAGTTCTTGTTTTCAAGTCTCGAAATGGTACCATAGCAGCTGATGTGTCGCAAACATCCCATTTGTTCAACTATAACCGTGACTAGGTTTGCCTCGTACAACATTTTTTACTACCACACGTACGCACCAACTATGGCAAGCAAACCGCTACTTTTGCGGCTGTTCAGTTTTAGAATACCATACCATTAAGCACTAAGCAATTGTTATCTTTAGGAGCATTTAAGAAAGAGCTTGTTTCCTTTATTGTTCACTCTTAAACGCTGTGTAACTGATCTGCATTATAACATTGTCGTCGTTTTTTCCTTAATTTTTGTGTGACTTTGATATTCACTGTGTTTATGTGCTTATGGTGTATATTACTCAGGTATATTTGATATGTTTTCATTGTTACAACTGATTACTTAATACTGTTTTGTTGCCAGTATTTTTATTTACCTCCACTTAATTTCTAACAGGAGGTCCCCTTTCAGTCATGTGCTATGGAACCTCCTTCTGAATATGTATCCCAATGCGTGTATTTGATTTCAAATAAGGATCTATCTCTCAAAAAAAAGAAGAAGAAAAGAAAAGGCGAAGCATTCACGGTTTGATAGAGAGAGAGAGAGAGAGAGAGAGAAAACACTTTATTGCAGGAAAAGTAGGTAGGTTGCCGGTGCCCTCAGTCCAGGACCTCGCTTGTACTATTCTCCAGCGCGTCACGGATGAAGACCGCAAGTTCCTGTTGGTCTTGGTACGAAGTGGTTGGGGCCAGCAATCGGTCTAGAGGTGAGGGACGTGAAGGGGGTATAGGGTGTAGTGAGGGGAAGCACTTCCATAAATGTAGGGAGTATAATGGTAGCCTCCACAGTGCTGGCACAGTGGTGGACCTTCCGTGCTGACGCCACTCAGAAGGTGCATACGGGCGGGGGTCAGGAGGATGCCGGTTTGTGCCTGGCGGATGATCACGCCTTGCCGGCGCGTCATATCGGGAGGATGGTTCTTATGGATCATGTAACTCTTCTGCAGCGAACGGTTAATGCTCTCGCGACGTTTTGCGAACGGATGCGGAGAGCAGCGCATGGCGGTGTTTCTTGTTGCGCTACCCAGTGACCCAAGTTGGCGCCAAATAGGTTTTGAAGAGCTGCACGCGTACCCACTGGTATATACCCACTCAGTCCTGGTGCACATACCCAGCATCTCATACCCATCGGCGTCAAAGAGGTTCATTGAGATAAATGCGGTATACATGTCCAGTGTCAGACAACCACGAGGGCGGCCCACATTTAAGACGGCGCCACTTTCGGGATCGGCCCATACACTGCAACTGCACTATCGTCAAGATCGGTCCACGAAAACGGCCAGGTACCCCTCACAGAAAGCGGGGTTGAACACGTCACGAATGCTTCGCATTAAAAGAAGTTCGAGGAGGTCTGCGCAACTTTCTGTCGCTGCGGATAAATGTTGTTCGCCGTCGGCAACATCGTGAGCCTGGACTGCACGGACAAAATGCTGCAGGCAGGGTTTCGCCGCTCTTTCTCAAGAAACGTCGCAAAATGCGGCGTTTCTTTTGCTTCTCTTTCTTTCTTTCTTTCTTTCTTTCTTTCTTTCTTTCTTTCTTTCTTTCTTTCTTTCTTTCTTTCTTTCTTTCTTTCTTTCTTCTTTCTTTCTCTCTTCTTTCTTTCTTTCTTTCTTTCTTTTTGGCATCCCGAATGATATCCACAATCAACAAAACTGCGTAAACTGCGTTCCTTGAATAAAGAGCGTAACCTGGAATACAATATTTCAAGAAGCGCGTGTCTCGTGCTACTACGTTTCACTTATATAAGGGCTATGGCGCTATGAGAGATTAAAATTACTAAAAAATATATGAGTTAACGTAGCAAATTGTAATAGAATCAAATGGTGGACGATGTGTCACACTTAAGCCCGATCCAGGTAGAAAAACAAATAAAAGACTATTCAAATTAAAGTTTGAACGCATGCGCGCAAGTCAGAAGAAATAATATAAAAATAAAATAAATAAATACATTTCTGGGTCATATACAGGAAACAAAAAAAAAAGAATGCTGCAGAAATTCTCAGAATATCTACTAAGGTGTAAGCATTCTTTGGTTCGGCGGTTACTTCGCTTTTGCTTACTTATGTGGCTAACTTATGCATGTCTACCCATCGCTTTTGCAGGGCTGAGGACACTCAGCCCTGCACAATGCAGGGCTGAGGAGACTTCCTTGCTGTAATCGCTTGCGGACTTCGGCTCGTTTAAATGTCATGTCGCTTAACACCAATGAATTGACCACGAATATGTCATCCATACATATTGGATTTTCGCAGTCTTGTCACGGAAACTGTCGATTTTCTTGCTTTCAAAATGTTCATCTACAAAATTTGCGCTGCTCGTAACCTCATGCGAGACTTGTTTGCGCCTGCGGAATATCCCGACAGCGTACATGTTGCCAATGCAAGGCACGGAATAACAACGTTTCAAGGACGCAAGGCCTGGAACATGTGCACCGACTGATCGACGAGACTGTCAACGTTTTGCTTACGGTATTCCTGTACGTATGTTGCTCTATCGCGCCGTTTGCCGGCGGCAAAGAAGGAGAGAGTATAGAAAAATAAAGAGCGAATGAAGCCACAACGATGCGATGTCGCCCTGATTTCGTTTATTTCCCATTACGCAAGCTTCGCATGTACCGATGACAACAGCTGTACTTCTAGCGCACGTCAGTTTAACGCAAACACAATCACGAGGGTTCAAAATCGTTTCGATGCACGTCGGAACGGTGTACGACTCTCAAACGATGATCCCCTTTCTTCTGACGCTCGCGGAAAAACACGTCGCGCACATTCGGCGTGGGGGCCTGGTCGGCGACGTCGGCGGCGAGGGCTCCTTTGCGTCACCGACGCTCTCTCCTGCTCTCACCTGAGGTGCGAGAGGGCTTTCCCTGTCTGTGTGCGCGTACACGGGACGACCGTAGCCGCGTTACCCCACTGCTTTCTACGGGATTTATTTCTTTTGTTTTTCTTTCCCGAGGGCCGTCGGACCGTCGCCTCCTCTCCTCCTGGCCGCCGCTATAACAAGAAGCGGCCCTGTTTTTTCGTTCAGTGAGAAAAGAAAGCGCAACCGAGACAAGAGCGGTGTTCGCGGCCACCCTGGTGTTCTTTTTTTTTTTAAACCCGCGGTAAAGAAACAGGCCCTCTGGACGCGTGATCATATACTTGTTGTGTTTAGGCGGCCGGGATGAAACAGAAATCTTCTTCTCCAAGGATCCACCTCTCCTCGGATGGCAGCAAGTTCGTCGAATTCGGCATCGTCCGACAGGGCCGATGTGGTGGGCCCGAGGTTCACTTGCGGTGCCGCATCACGGCCACGTCAAGGCTATCGCCGCACGACTGCAAGGCCGTGTCCAAGGTCTCTAGCAAGGTCGACGGCGAGCTCTGCTGCCACGACGTCGCGTTCGAGGAGCCGGCGCTCGTGACCGGACCCGTGGCCGGACCCGTGTCGCGACTGTTCGGGCTCGTCAAGAGCGTCGTGCACCGCGTCAGGTGCCTCAACCGACCGCAGGTGCAGCAGCCGCTAGATCACTCGAAAGTTGAAGACCAGCTTCCTGAGGAGGATGAAGGCGTGCTGTCTGACCTCCCTGAACAGGTTCCGGTGGAAGAGAAAGTGCTCGAGTGGGCGGAAGGCGTGCTTCGAAGCGGCCTTCCGGACATCCAGGTGTCCCCTCCGGACAGCGACGGAGGCTCCGACGCGGACGACGAATGTGACGAGGACGAGGAAGAGGATGGCAGTTCCGGTTTCTTCAGCGACGAGCTGAGCGAGACGGATGTCGATTCGATCCTTTCTACCAGCGATAAGCAGATTCAGTGCAGCTTGGGCCGCTACACGTTGAGTCAAGCACAGCGCCGGGAACGAACCAGGCTGAGGCTGGTTTCGCACTCGGAACTGCCGGAGTGGCTGCAGAACAACGAGTACCTCGTGAAGTACCACAGGCCTCCCCTGTACTGCTGGCGCGCGTGCGCGCGCTCCATCTTCAGCCTGCACACAGAAAGCGGAAACATCTGGACGCATCTTCTCGGTGCTCTAGGTTTCTTGGCGCTTGGAGTTCACTTCTTCCGTTCCGAGGCTCTCATCCTGGACTGGGCCGGTTGTCTGGCCTTCGGCATCTACTTCGCCGGGGCGGCCTTGTGCCTTACGCTTTCGACGACGTACCACACGTTTAACTGCCACTCCGAGAGCGTGGGGAAGTTCTTCTGCAAGATGGACTATTTCGGAATCACGGTGCTCATTCTGGGCTCCTTCTATCCGTGGCTCTACTTCCAGTTCCTCTGCGAGCCCCGCAAGCGGCTAGTCTATGGTCTTCTGGTGACCGCTTCCGGTCTGCTGACCATGCGCGTCTCCCTGTCGCACAAGTTCGGAGAGGCACGCTATCGCGCCCTTCGCGCCGGAATCTTCTTCAGCTTCGCCCTGGTGTGCGGCGTCCTCCCATCGGCGCACTACGGCATCCAGCACGGCTGGAACGACCTCATGTACAGGAGTTCCTTCGTGTACATTCTTCTCATGGTGGCCATATACGTGACCGGCTGTTGCGTCTATGCGAGCCGCGTTCCTGAGCGCTTCTTTCCTGGACGCTGCGACCTGGCCTTCCAGAGCCACCAGATCTTCCACGTGCTTGTTCTCATGGGTGCCCTGGCGCACTACTATGGACTGTCCAGGCTGGCCACTCTCAGAATGTCCCAGGGTTCGTGCCCGCTGGGACAGACCGACTCCCTGCTGCAGAGCTTGGCGCTTGTATGAAGCAAGGCCAAGACAACTGAAGATGAAACAAGAGTGACCAAGATTTTTTAGGTGAGAGCACTGAACAATTGGTAAATAGACTTCTCTCTTGCAGAGAGAAAAAAAGACAGCCGTATACCGCTGTCATTACCGTTAAGCGATATATAATTGATTGAGTTCCTTTACAACTAAGTTATATTGACTTGTGTTCAGTATGAATCATTTCTTGATTGTCTTATACATATTCCTGTGGCCAGTTATCTAACATTGAAGCCCTGCGTTAGAAACAGCAACACCGAAAGTTTTTGAGTTGTGTCGATGGGACTACCATTCTGTAGCGGTTTTGCATGATGAAACTTAACAACGCGATCAGGAATTGCATGCATTCGAAACCAACCCCTGCATATTCGCCCGGCGCCAAGGACGGTGATAGCGATCGCGATGGAGCGTTTAACTACTATCATGATGGCCTCTAGTGGTACCGTTGTCAGGGTTGTTCAGCGATGCCCGATCAGCGCAAACTAGGGCAGTGATGGAAAGCTCTGCAACGCCGTCAAACC
The DNA here is from genome assembly GCF_013339745.2 of Dermacentor silvarum. Lineage (NCBI taxonomy): Eukaryota > Metazoa > Arthropoda > Arachnida > Ixodida > Ixodidae > Dermacentor > Dermacentor silvarum. The sequence continues at coordinate 44,223,777 of NC_051157.2, read as the reverse complement.
TTATTAGGGACCCTGATTTCGTGCGCTGCCTCGGGGCACGGCCTGCGATTCGTGGCCGAGTGGAGTTGACGCTAACAGCTAACTCGAACGAGAGAGGCTCCAAATGAACGATTCTACAGAGGGCCGTCAAAGCCGTGATTGATAACTACAGAAAAGCAATACTGAACGGGGTCAAATTTGAAACGTTTTTTTGTTTGTAAGCGCTACTCTCCATTGGCCGGTCCGCCTTGATAGTTCTGGGTGTTATGATAGTTACAGTATAACCAGGTTATGGTTGGTTGCATCTGCTTTTTGGAACAGCTGTTACCATAAGGACTTTTTGTGAGTCCAAGCGTTGATAAGTCGTTTACCTCGCATATTATTAATAGGCTTTCGTCAGGAAGATCGGAACTCATGGCTGGCCAAAATCGCACCGCGTTTCCCTCGGAGTATATACAACGCGATTACTCAGTGGGCGTGTTGTTATGCTTCTGAGCACTATAAGGCATGGACTCGACTTCTTCACGCGGCCGCTGCATTTAAGAGGGGTCAGAATGCAAATGCCGTTCGCGCACATATACTTAGGTATACTTTAAAGAACCCCAGGTGCCTATAATAGGTTCGGTGTCCTCCATTACAGCATCTCTCTCAGCTTCACTATTCGAAACTTTGAACCTCGTCAATCATTTTACTGACGGAATAGAGACTTACACAAGAAGAGCGTGCAGCCGGCGCCTGTTGTCCGTCGTGTTCGCAGCGTCGTTACATCTTTTGTCAGGAACGCCGCTGTTACTGGTGGAAAAAGTGGCAGCAAGCATATCGAGCCGTTTCCGAGTAGCGGTAGCATACTTATGGGAGAACAGGTGAATAACGATGCAAGCTTCTAAAAGTTACAAAGAAAAAATAACCGCAACTATGACGTCGTTCAATGAAAGCGGAGCATGCCAGAAAGACGTCAAAAGAGCACTTTATACTTGTTATTAAAAAAATATAGAAGCGCTAGAAATATACGACGTGAGTCTCCCAACAAACGTGTTAGTTGTATAGTGAGACACTTCCACAAAGATACGCTAATCACTGCGACGTCCTCTTTCACAAAAACCTCGTGGTATAGGTTCTCCTTATGTTCCAAAACAGCAGATCGCCGCTTATGATCGTTTAATCGAGTAAAGCCGAGCTATGGGTGCTTATGTTGTCATCGAGCAAACTCATTCGTTCCATTCATGTGACGAAAGGCGTGGGTATTTACCGTTTGCCTCTGAAATGACCGGGTGTGCCAGTCGTATATATTTATTTTTAAGTGGAACCGAACATCGCGGCAAGTCACAGGGCAACCAGAAAGCGGGCGCGACAGAGGCTCCTACGTTTCGTATTTACTCAAAACATAAATAATAACTAACTTGTCTTCTAACTCGCAGTCGTTTGCGTGTTGTGCGCCACAACAGCAGCATCCCTGATGGCGCGTTAACACCGACGTGCATCCGCATACTACAATGTGATATGGCAGGGCTGGAGTTGCATGTACCGTCATTATCTGAATTCAACGCGCGACTGAAGGGAGATTAGTTAGCGAGGTATGATTGTATATCACTATAGGCAAAGTCAAGACACAGGGAAGAAACGATTGTACGAGAACGCTCGGTTTATACGACAGGATCGTCAGTTGGTGTTGGTGGCAAATTAAGCGCTGTCCCGCGTGCAGCCCAATTCGCAAGCGCGCATCGCCATCAGCTGACACAGAGTCCCGAGTGAGAAAGAGCATTCAGGAAACGGCACAGCCTGTGTATATCAGAGGGCCGGTGGACGACTGACAAGACATCAGCGACCTCGGAAACCGCTATTTTCGAACACTCGGATCGTAATTTCAAAGCCACGCAGCGTGCCGCTGCAGGTATGTACACAGCATGGCTCCGCATCGCGGATAAGAACTGCAGCGTGTCTCAATGTTTTTTTTTTTTCTTTTTTTCCTAGCGCACTGTCCACCCATAATTCGCGCACTCTCTTCTGTGCTTCTCTTTTTTTTTTCACTTTTGCTTGTACTCTTCCACTACGCCACGAGTGACCCGCTTTCCCGAGAAGCGTATAAAGCCATGGACAGGCGCACACAGACACACACTCGCGCGCGGCTGCGTAGACTTCCTTCCTTCCTTTTATAGCCGAACGCGGAAGCGTGCGTGGCAGCGCAGGCACTGCCTCCTTCACGAGCGAAGCGATGCGCCTTCGGGTACGCTCAAGACCGGGTGCGACCTTATGAGTTCGAAAAAGAAAAAGAAGAAGAAAAAAACGTAGGCATGAAATAACGAAAGCATTAATACGGCGAACTGGCTGGAATACGCACGATGCGGACGCATACTTTTTCCGAACAATGCCCTCGTCGGCTGGTTCTCGAGGAAGTGAGCGTGACTGTACGGTATAGGAGGAGGAAGAAGGGATACACGGTGTTAACAACTAGAAACGAATTAGCCCTTGATAGTCACGGTTACGTAACGCAAACAGGGACGAGGTGCCCAGAAGCACTCGTAGAGAACTCGTTCGCACACGGACGAAGGACGCTAACGAGATCGTATCTTGTCTGGTGAATGCCCGTACGCTAATTATGCCACATTTCCAATTTTGTCGACTGAAAACAGCAGTCGCGCAGCATTGTGGCGTCGGTTGATTGATTGATTGATTGATTGGGTGGGTGGGTTGGTTAGTTGGTGATTGACTGATTTATTGAGCGATCGATCGATTGATTGATCGATCGATTGATTGATTGATTGATTGATTGATTGATTGATTGATTGATTGATTGATTGATTGATTGATTGATTGATTCTATGCAGTTTCTTGCGTCCTGCGCCAGCACAAACGCGTCAACGCGGAAGGAAATCAAACCCGCGTCCTTGTGCTCTACAGCAAAGCTCCATAATGAACCAACATGCTCCAAAATCGTTTTCACTGCTTGTAATTTAAAACTACTCAAGACAGACTTAAAGGAAATATACCATGAACTGCCAAAGTCAGCATTTCATTTGCCATTTCAATGTAAACACACAACTGACTGAAACGAGCGCAGGGAGGATTCGCCGAGGGCGTGTTCACGAGGTGCGCAAAGCCAGCGCGGCTACTAAGGGCACCCGGCGAGGCGGTTCAACTCAGTAATCGTGGCAGTGCGCACTTAGCCAGCGTTTATCCAGCCGTTATGCGATTGTGCTACACGTATAAATGCAGTCGACCAGCGGCCTCCAACAGCGAGTCTGTGCTAGCTGACGCGGTGTCGAGATAGGTCTGCTTTGCTTGCAAGGGTGCCTTTGTCGGCACGATTAACGTTGAAAAAGAACGCGTTTCCTGCTTCTGAATACTACTTGGTGTCGTGCAAACTTCTAGTCGTTGCCACCGCGTACCGAGCAATGCGCATCTGTTTTTTTGAGTCGGCCTCCGACGATAAGGCCGGCTACCTTGAGCAACGAAGGTCTCGAGCCAGTGGGAAGGCTCTGAATGGCCGGGGCCACCGTGTAGATGCTCTCTGCTTCCAGGTCAAGTGGCGGATTGTCTCAATTATCCTCTCACTCCTTTTTTGCGTTGCCTTTTTTTTTGTACATTTTGACGGGTCCGATGTAATTAAAGTCTTACCGCCAGCATGGCGGGCTCTCAGAAACTTATGCAGGCGACAAGTTCAATACAATTCTTTTCCATTGTCAACCTTCCAGAATCCTTCCAATGTCTCATTTCTCGTCTCAATACTGTGGCTGCTATGTATATTACACTGCAATGTAGTCCGCGTGATTAAAATCAGATGAGTAAACAACCGTGGGTATGGTTCCTGCGACACATCAAAAAGGTGGACGCGAATGATTACGAGGATTTCTCGCTCGCGAAGTTTTTTTTTTTCTTTAATATAAAATTTAAGGCAATGCCTGAACTACTTCGGGCGAATTTACTAACTGGTCACAGCAGAGGTCCCCCGTTGGTAAGGAAAATATTTACGGCTTCGGAATGTAGACGTGACGTCTTGTTTGAAATTCAGTCAACAAAAGTGACTTCATGTTCCTGAAACAACTGCAGAGATGTTAAAAAAACATGCTATTTCAAGCTAGATTGTTAATCAAATTTCCGTACTGGCAGAACTAATGAAGGCGCTTCATCAAATAAATGGGTTTGATACGACCTAAAAGTGCCTTGAAAGACCGGTGAAACAGCAGCCTTCAGGTTTCCAGAGCTGGTTGTGACGTCACAGGTTGTAGCAGCCACTGCCCAAGGCTAGTTAATTGAACTAAATAATTAAATTGTATTAAACAAATACACACAAGAAAAAATAAACGCACGAAGAATTCATTCGAGTAAGTTTCTAAGGTTAAAAACGTTAAGTTCTGCAAGAATACCGCAATATCTCTGGTGTCACCCGCTATACTCAGATTCAACCGAGAATTGTGAGCCATGCTTCGAGTTTCCAGCAGGAGAAATTTCTATTTCGATGTCTTACTTAAAAAAAAAAAAGAAGGCCAGTTTCGTCCGCCATTACGCCATCTTGTTCTGCAGCTGTAAACGCTGAGATAACTTCTGAGAAGTCGTCTGTCAACCTAGCCTACTTTAGTGCGTCTGTTTAACGCTTGGTTGCTGTTCTTTACCGCGCTATACTTGCCGACTTCTCGTTAGTTGTCGCGTTTAATTTCTACGGCTTTCTTGAGAGATATGTGGAATACCCATTTGCTAGCGCTCCTTGTGTTCTACGTTTACTGCGTTAAGCCGGAAATGCTTCGTAGTTTGCTTAAAACGGTAGCCAGGCTTTTTACGCATAGATTTCAACGGCGCCTCACATGATGTCCTGCGTATGAGTAATTACCTATGCTACAGCGCAGTCGGCTAAAATCTAAAGTTGCGAGCCTTATAGCCCCCCTTTCACCGTTCACTAAATCACGAAGCATAACAACAGCTTCATGTGAAACTTGTAGTCTTAGGGAGCGTTATCGCTATATAGATCAGATGGCCATCTGCAGACGACTGGTCTGGTCCTTCAAGTGTGAGCAGGTGGTTGCTATAAATGAACCGAGTAAGAAGGTGTTTGCATTGACCTCGCATCGCCCCGGACAGGTACTTTATATATTCTCGTTTCATTTTAACATCGAGTTTCTGCTGTCAGAGTCGTTGGTCTATTTATAGGACCGTGCGAAGTTCAAGGAAGTGTTTTTTTTAGGATGCCAGTGGCACGGCATTAGCGCTACACGATTGACAGCCTGAACTCTGCCTTTGCCGTGGACCCAACCAGAACGCGCATCTGCCCTCGCGGTTGTTTACCCGACGGTGAAACGCGGGAATGACCGCGACATCGGCTTCTACCTGGCAGAGTGCCCGGTCTGGTCACGGGAGGTACGGTCGCCTCAGCGCGGTAGCCGTAGTGACGTCATTGCCGACGCAGGAGCCGGCCTTGAAGAATTCCCCGGCTTTGACGCTCCCACAACTTCGCTCTCTCGCTCTCTCGCTATCTCTCTCTGTGTTTTCGTGTAATGCTTGCTCCTTATGTAACGCGCTCAAGCACACCGGAATCGATGCCGTCAAGGGCGACGTCATACGCCCTGCTTTGAATTCGAAAACGATAAGGCAAACAGGACAGTATGCGCGATAACGCTATTTTTGGAACTCAATGGTAAAAGAGAAGAAAGACACCTCTTCTGGGAGATCGAACGCGTTGATGCTTTTTGATGAGTGCTTCAGACATCGCCGAGTAAATCAGATAATGGTGCTATGATTTCGCAGTGTAAGGCTGGTACGGTGTTCCTTTCACCACTTTCATTTCCCTTTTTATCTAGCAAGAATACGTATGAAGGTTACCGCAAGTTTAACATCATGTATAATTTTGCCTATGTCCTTCCTTGGTTTCCTTGTCTGCTGGCTTCATCAAGCGCTACGAAATGTCGAGGCCTCGAGTGCCCACATTGCATGCATGCATGCATGCATGCATGCATGCATGCATACATACATACATACATACATACATACTACATACATACATACATACATACATACATACATACATACATACATACATACATACATACATACATACATGCATACATGCATACATGCATACATGCATACATACATACATACATACATACACATACGTACATACATACATACACATACATACATACATACATACATACATACATACATACATACATACATACATACATACATACATACATACATACATACATACATACATACATACATACATACATACATACATACATACATACATACATACATACATACATACATACATACATACATACATACATACATACATACATACATACATACATACATACATACATACATACATACATACATACTAGCATTTCACTATGTTTATACAGGATTAGGTAGACTTCTCCGGTATAGCGTCGAAATGTTTGTTTCGTTTATTCGTCTCGCTTCAAAGAAAACTGAATTCTCGAGAGAAACTCTACATCTTACCGCACTATACCTGCCTTGCTGACATTCTGAAAGATTTCATGTTGAGTTTCCACAGCCTTCGATTAACTTTCTCTACAAGAGCTACTGAACAAATTTTCGCAAGGGTCGCTTTGTGGAAAGATGTGACACGCAGTGTGGCCGGCAAATTTAACCTCATGGAGCGATGATATAGATGGGCGCGTTTGGTTAACTATAACATATAGATGGCGCAAGGGCTTTGTGATTTGAGCCATGACGGCGGGATTTGAGCGGCGGACTTCCTACCGAGCTTTGTAATAAAATCAGCCGGCTTATGTGCCGTTACAGCTCGAATCGCTGAGGTTTCTGCCCTGGAAGGGGGTCGAATTCGTATCACGATGGCGATGAGGGCGGTGATTACGGTGCGGCTGCGGCAGGCTTGAATCGCGCGATTTAGCGGGGACGCTGCTACTTCGTTAGAAGGTCTTAAGTGCAGAAGTGCAATTTACTGAAAGCTGCAGGGCTCACGATGAGGGCGTAATTACCCGGAAAATTCGAGCCGTTGGAAATCGATGCGGAGCAATGCACTGCGGCTCCCTGCCAGCCTGGTGTATCGCTTATGCTGTAATTTATATCGTCGTTATCGCTACGTTGCCTTGCCGTAAACTTCTACAAGTTGCTCAAGTTTCGTCTCTCATTAACTGCATTTATTCTTTCTGTACGCTCTGGCTAATATTCGACAGCCTCTCATGGTGCCGACGTTCTCTCTCTCTCTCAATATATATATATATATATAATCAACCTATATTTAAGCCCTCTGCAGGTCGAAGGCCCCTCCCTGCGATCTCCAGTTACACCTGTCTTTCGCTGATTCCAACTTGCGCTTGCACATCTCTCTCTCTCTCTCTCTTTCTCTCTCTCTCTCTCTCTCTCTCTCTCTATATATATATATATATATATATATATATATATTAATAAAAGCGGTCCGATCACTTTTGATGGAATTTGCGTAGGCAGGGAACTTCATTCGCACGGATTCTCATCTTCATGGACCACCCTAGATATTTATTGAAAAATAACTTATTTAGAGGGCAAATGACGATTTGCTAATTATATATCAAAACAACAAACCGATGGCAAATCGAATTCGACGCCAATAATTACTTCCCTCTGTCATTATCTACCGCCGTTTTGTTCGTCATCCCCGCACTGCGCCGCTGTACATCTTAGATATTGCGGAAATCCGACCCACGCGCAGCGCGCAGGAAGCACTAGCGTCAAGAAAATTTATTACTTGACATTCAGCGGGCGTTCCGCAGGCAGTAGATGTTGGCTGCAACAGAAACTGATTAGGAACTCAGTGGAACGAACGTACGGGTCGGTGAACTTTTCGCAATTGCAATGTGTCCGACTCAGGCTGCGCGCACGCGCAGTGACCTCAAACGCGTATAAACCGGATGCGACACCCCCCAAAAAATCTGGACTTCCGGTCTGTCACGTCGCTCTCCTCTTTTTTTTTTTTTTTTTCGCCGGTACTTCAGACTCACCATACCGCAGCCTCCACGGTTTTTCGCGTAACGGGCCGTGTACACCATGCGGGCGTGCTTCGGCCGCATTAATGCGCGAGCGCTGCCACATTTTGCAACGTAACGCGACTCTTATCTCGGAGGCGACATCGGTTTGCCTAAATGTTATATTTAGGTCTCCGCGAGCAAGGCGCATCCCGGCAGCTCGCGCCCTTCATCGCCACCGACGCGTATACATCGCAAGCAAATGAGGCCGGAAGAGAAGCACTGCCGCGGTTACACAACGCTTGCGTCATCGTCAGGGCGTGTGCGAAATTCCCGTATCGGTGGGAGAGGCTATATCGAACCTCGGGCAAAAGGAGCTACTCGAATTTGAGTGTCGTCGTCGCTCCGTACAGCCGGCTCGGGGCTCACGTGTTTACAAGGCGTATACGGCGACCCACGAGGAAAATGTGCCAACTGCAGCGATATATGAGGAAGCGAAGCAGGAAGGAAGTTGCGCCGAGACACGCTCATTCCGAGAGCCGGGTCTTGTACGACGGCGTGCGTGTGTGCGTACGCGAAGCGTCCTGGGCGGCGCGGTGTGCGGGTATAGAAAGAAAAGAAATCGACAGTCAAGCGTGAAGAGCAAAAGACTGGGCTATCGTTTTCAAGAAAACGACGTCGTTATGTCATTAGAGATTCTCGAGGAAACGATTTACACGGCTGCGAATAGAAAATGTTACCGAACGAGAGAGATAGTATTTATACCAGCACGTGAACGAGGTCGGAGATTAAAACTTGTAAAACAAACATGGATGGAAGATGGAAACAAAATGGAAGGACGACCGATAGGATCCCTCATTTCTTCCCGAAGAGAAATCAATGACTTGTTAAGAATAATCTGTGATCGCCGTGAACGTGGCTGGAAACATTATCGGTGGTAAAGACGCGTATGCCTATAGTACAAGCATGAACACAGAGTGCAGAATGGAACTAGAGTTCCATATCATGCACTCTACGTATACTTCCAAGACCGATAATCTGACAAACTAGCAATTCCTAGAATACGCCACATTGTTAAAAAAAATTGTTATGGGCTGTTTCCAAATGCTGACCCGGCGCATAGAGTCGAAGTCTTCAGCGATAACAATGTGACCACAACCGGACTGTCGAACAGTGCGGAAAACGTCAGCGTGGTTTCTGTAAGCGGCGTGGCTGGCGGCAGCGTACTGAATCGCGTCACCATGCGTACATGGCTTGGAAAAGTAACGCCTCGCATTGAACGCGTGAAAGTTGGTTGCAATATATACGTCATAATACAACGCACTGCAACCTTATACGTGCACCCAAGAGGGCGGCACCTGTTTTTAGCGAGTGTTATGTCATCGAATACACGCTGCAGTACATGATAACGATGGTTGTCAGGCATTGCCAGATTCGTTTAGGGCAAATAACATTTGGCTCGCTTATTGTTTAAGTAGTCGAACACTTCGATACCGCGTTTTAATGCTGAAACATAAGATGTGACGGCACTACGACGGCAGATGTGACGGAGCTGGGCAGGCCATGTAATGCGTAGGATGGATAACCGGTGGACCATTAGAGTTACAGAATGGATACCAAGAGAAGGGAAGCGCAGTCGAGGACGGCAAAAAACTAGGTGGGGTGATGAAGTTAGAAAATTTGCAGGCGCAAGTTGGAATCAGCTAGCGCAAGACAGGGGTAATTGGAGATCGCAGGACAATACATCATCGCAACGCAATAGCCATTAATCCACCACGGTGGGTCAACCTTTAGAAAAGTGTCTGTGTATCTCTTCGTCTAAACGTGGGCTATAAGTGCCTAGGGCCAATAATCATACGTTCATAGTGCAAATCCGCATTTTCAATTACAGTTTGGTTTACCACATCGCACTCAAGATCCACTTTTGTTTTATCTCTCTTTCCAGACTTGGACCTCCTGGGCTTCCCGTCCCGACTGGCTAACGAGGCGAGGTCGCCTCCGATGTAGCGTCGCAGATCGCACGTCTCCTAACACCACAGCGGCGTGCGCGGCATCGAAAAGCGAGAGGTTTTTCGCAACCAACTGTCCGAAACTGCGGTGGCTTGTGTCGAAAGTGCAGCGCTTCATCGCCACCCCCCCACCTGTCAGTCACGGGTCACAGCGACTGCAAGAACCAAGGAGGCGACCGAGAAATTCGACGGCACACCGAGGCGTTCCTCACGTTCGACCACGAAATCTCACAAGTCTGAGAAGAAGGAGAACGTCCCGTATATGCAGCTATATGCAAGAGTGTAACGCATGGGTGTAAAGCAAGTCCGGCCGGGCAATGCAATATCACGTGATAGCGTTGAAAGAAGGCGTGTAGAGCAGCGTTCCTATTACACCCTTCGCTGTCGCAACCGTCGGGCCACGAGTGGTATTCAAGCTTGTAGCTGTGACATCGCCCTTGACGACATCGTGAGCTGCGACGTGTGCAAACGTAATATATACACGCATGGGCCAAAAAAAGAACGCTCTAATGGAGAGCGCGTGCGTGTGCGTGCACACGATTAAGTGCTGGTGTGGAAAGACCAGCCTGTGGGAGTGCTTCCACGTACAGCGAGCGAGAAGTCAGAAGACTCGTTATTTCATTCGCTAGACAACACCGCTGTACAAGATATCCTCACTGTAGCCACTGCCAACGGACACACCAAAACATGCACCATACAGTTCGCTCGTATACAAGACATTCACGCACTCAGTGGTGCGTGCCAAGTGTTCCAGTCACTATATACCTACTGTCGGAATCACGCCGTGTATAGTCCTGTGAATTATCCCGTGGGAACACGATGTTCACTCTCACCCTATTTACCTCTTTTTTATTCGCCCCCTTTCTTTTTACACCCAGTGCAGGGTAGCAAACCGGACGCTCGTCTGGCTGACTTCCCTGTCCTTGCTTGCTCTGTCTCTACGTTGCTTTTCAATAACTGAAACGTGATGTATATAAGCGAGCATACGGCGTTGTTTATGCCACGCCATCACTTGTAGAGCATAAATTAATAAATTAACGAAATTTATTTCCCACGTACTCTGGCGTAGGTAGGCATTGTAGATATATACCATATACTCTCTGACTCGCTGCGCCGGCTGGCGCTCAATAAAAACGTTTTCTCGAGTAAAAATGGAGTTTCTTATTCTGCATTGTGCATGCACCACTTTTTTCAAACTTTCCAGATACAAACGTTCTCTTTAGCGGATCCTGAAAGCACACACAGTTTTACGAAAGAAACATAACGAAACCCTTAGCGAAGCGTTGGTATCGTCCCCGCTAAAATATCCGAAGGGAGATGTCAAGCCATTTCCTGCTGATATGAAAACAATAAAAATTGAAACTGAACCTAACATTAGAAAATTCTACGGGTCATTCAGATTGTAGGTTTCCTATATAGTGACTATTCTTTACTACCTTTATCGGTTAAATCTTTGTCGCCTACCCCTACCACCGAACGGGCGAAAGCAAATGCACCTACGAAAAGCCTAGGTATAAACGTCCTGTGAAAGCAAGTAAGCCGCAGGCCTACGACAGACAAAACGCACGGCGATTTGGAATCGTAATCAGGGCACCAGCAGAGCAGCCAAACTCCTGGATCACCCTCTCATACGCCACCTAGGTATCCCACTCTAATATGCCACTTTCTAGTTTCCTTACGGCGGAGGACGAATGGTTCAGAGCGGAAGTATCATTAAAAAAAAAAAATGACTACGCAGATCCAATGCACATGTTGGAATTGAGGAGCGAAGTTCTCGTGGAGCGGGTAAATACATTCCAAGGAACCGTACACATTCTGCGGTGTGTACGGCAGCATAGCGATCACGTGTCTGCCAGGCAAGACGCAGAGACCCCAATCACGTGACTCACGTCACCGCGAATTGTACTTTCTCCGAGATCGGCTCACTTCACCATGACGCTGTCTCCAGGGTTGGTGCACTTATTAGAGCGGGTCAATCCTGGAGATAGTGCAACAGTAAACTGAACTTTAGTCGGATAGGACACCAAGAAAAAGCGCCACACCCCGGGGAAAGTATGCATAGAAGGTTTGCTTCAATGAATTCTGCTCATGACGTATATTTGTTGCAATCGGGATGTATTTGGGCATCATTTGCTGTGTCACTGCATAATTCCGCAAAAAAGCAAGGTGAGCAGCCAGCACATACGCTGAGGTAGTAAGGATGGGAGTGCTGTCCTGTGTATGAGCTATTCGGCAAGGATAGCAGCAGCAACAGGAAAGTCGAAGTTTGGCGAATAAAGTTTCGTTTTAATACAAGGACGCTTTCAAACAAAAATCTCCCGAATGTGTTGAGGCGGATCCACAACAAGGGCAAGTGAATCACGTAAGCCTTAGTCATGCTTTGTACATGAACTTACATGAACAGCGTACAAACAAAATAAGATCACTACAACGTGCGAGGGTCGCGCGTTTTGTGGAGACGAACAGCGTTGATGCATCAGCATTTTGCTTCGTGTCTGTATGTCATAAATGTATGTCACAAAAACTGCGGACCACTAAAATTAAGCAATACGCAGTGACGTATAGTGCTGAAGGAACGCGGCAACGCACTTGTGAAGCGACACTGATTGCAGAGATTGAACGTGGCGCTCCACGCGTGCCCGTAGCACGTGCGCAATGAGCCCCGCAGCAACTTCTGTTCATCAATAAAGACTCATTTCGCCAGCTCAGGATGAATTATATACCTCGAGACCTTAACTGCTGCAGGTGTTTGGCTTGTTGCGCAGTTTCTTCAGTGGCCGATGCTCGAGGCAAGAACTCAGGTTACAAGAGAATACGGCCTTTTGTTTGAGTCGACAGCGCAGGGCTAGGTTTATTTAGTTTATCGGGAGCTGCCCCGCGCCGCGATAAAGGGCTACTAGAGTTGCTAGCCACTGTACTATATCGGGGCGCCCGCCTACGCGGGTGCTTCTGGGGGTGCTTCCATAGCAGGATTACCGCCGGGTTCTGCGGCTGCACCCTCCGGCCCCGGCTGGGCCTCCTGTCCGGGCTCGGGTTCCGCCCCTTCCTGGCCAGCGGCTCCTTCGGCCCCAGGCTCCACAGCGGGCGGCTCTGAGGCGCTGGCCGCGGTCGTCGGGGGCCCCATAGGCGTCGCCGAGCGCCTTCTTCTCCACCCAGTAAATGATGGCGCACAGTATGGCCACCTCGACGCAGATGCAGATGAAAGGCAGCAGCGCCGCATACTTGCCCTTCACCTCCACCGTGTGCTCGAAGTCAACCTTCTCCTTAGTGTTGTCCACTTGGCACACGTACTTGCCGGCGTCTTCCGTCATAAGCTGCTTGAAGCGGAGCAAGGCGTTGTCGACTTCCTCGAACTTCTCCAAAGTTACGCGCTCGTCAACGTGCAGCGGCTCGCCATCCTTGGTCCAGGTCAGCGTAAACGTCTTGGGGTAGCCCACGACGGCGACCGCGATGAACGCCTCTTTGCCCTCAACCCAAGCCGAGGGCGCGGTCGAATGTCGCTCGCCCAGAGTGGCCGAGAGCTTGAAGAAGACTTTGATGGCGGCCGTGTCCGTTCCGGCCGTGCACTTGTACAGGCCTGCGTCTTTGACGGTCGGCTTCTCGATGGTCAGGCTCCACGTGGTCTTGTTTTCGAGGACCTTGAGCCGCGAGTCGTCGTCGGCTATGGGTCCGTCCCCTTCTTTCTCCCACTTGACTGGAACGCTCGCCTGGCCCGAGTCGCAGCTCAGCACGAACGGCTCGCTCGGGTCGATGGTGATGCCGCTGCCGCTGGTCTCCTCGTTGGTGGTGATGGCTAGGATGCTGACCAGCAGCTGAGTGGACACCTGGGAGGCGAGCCGATCGCTGCAGTGCATGTGCGCCGCTCGACACGTGTACCTGGAGAAGGGACGGAGAGCACGCTCTGGTGGTCATCCAACACGACTTAACGACAGAAGTCAAGTAAATAAGTTCGGCGGAAATCCGAGTGTGTCGATCAAACTTTACGAAAGATAAGTTTAGTATACCGTTGAGATTAGCACTGAATAGCAAGGACCAAATCCGTAGCTAACGAGAAGCCCGCTATGAGCTGGTTCCACACAAAAAAAATGGAAGCTGAAAGAAATTATGTGAATCATACGCGTTGTGGGAATCTGTTTAATTCAAGCTTGCTTTGGTGTTTTCGGGGAACTCTGTTCTTGTTAATTGGCGGCCATCTGTTTCCTCCACACTCAGTACGTGATTCATTTGTGCTGTAGCTCGCGTCTGTTATCAGTGCATGTATACAAATGACCCTTGGTTGCCCCGGGCTGCGTGGGTTTGCAACATCTCCGGAACCAGTTTTCACCATATCCGGGAGTGACACATCGTGCAAGATAGCAGTCAGCACGCAGAATGCGGATGGAAGAGGCAAATAAACCTTCCCTTAGAACAAAAAAAAAAAAAAACTAAAAGAAAAACTCCTGGGTTTCCGAGAGAGACAAACCGATGTGAATTTTCTATTGTAGCTTCTTGCTACATTCTGACGGACGCAAGATTTTCTTCTTGCGAATTCGTCAGTTGAGCCGATGCTTGAAAGATCTTTTTCTCACTACACAGTTGCGCATGCGCACTGGCGGTGGTGCCTACTGATGCGTATCGATAGCTACTCCAAGTCCCGAAACGGACTTGGCGTTTCGGGCCTCCATGTGTTTCCTACAAATATTATTACAGGGAACTTTGTCGCTAGTGTCTATGGGAGTTGGATGTATATATACGGCGGTGCAAATGGCAGCTTGGAGATGATGGGTACAGTACATTATATTTGCCCAAACTTCGCCCTTCTGGCTTCAAACGGCTCTTGTGGCTTTATAAATTGGTTATTTTCAAGAAAATATCGCCTTCTGTATGGAGCAATTCGCAATAATGATAAACATGCGCGGAAGCTTGTCGCACTGCTGTTTTAAGAAAACTATGATTGCTTGGAAATTTAGAAATAAGAACGTCTTGGAGCAAAAAAAAAAAAAAAAAACAGATAACTTCATGTACTACTTATACAAGTAGTTCACTTTGTAGCTAAACAATCGCTACATCAAGTTGAGTCATTTTTGTATGAAACTTCACGAGGGCTGACCGCACAGATGAAGAGCCGTTTCAAATAAAATTATTCGTTAATTCATGTGGGCCTTGCCGCAGCTCGTTCTCCGTGCTTCAACGCTCTTACAGTTCCACTAGCGCGTGTTCAGCCCCAACAATCGAACTTTTCCCGTAAACCAAGGTCCTTACCTATTGCGATCCTCGAGAGAGACGTTGCGAATAGTGAGCTTGGCGTTCTCGACGCCGTTCTTTCCAGGCGACAGCAGAAGCCGATCCGAAGGCGTAAGCGGGGCATCCCCCAGCAACCACGAGACTCGGGGAGGTGGCTGGGTGTCGATATTGCACATGATGCTGAAGGATTTGTTCACCTGAAAGGGGAGATGGCGGCGTGAGTGGGTCATTGACTTGATTCGGAATACTATAGGCGTCCACTGCTACTTTTTCGAGGGCAGCCGACATGCGTAACAGTCTAGAACAAAGCACAAACAAGTATTATGGGAATGATATATACATATACCATGTATATACAAAACTAAAACATATCATTTATAGTACAGAGACGGTGCTGACACGTAACTAGACTGGGCGCAGCACATACACCCCGCAGTGGGTAATATCCAGCACACGATACGGTGGTACCGTGGTTTCATCTCTCTATAAGAAAGCTTTACTGATACCGATAGAGAGACGAAACATACAGGAAGATAAACGACGACATAGGCAGTAACTTCTAACTAGCGTATTCAGTACACAACAGCAGTTTTGAATATTGACGCAACACGCGGTCACATGCGCAGAACGAGAAATTGAAAATTACACAGCCGGAAACACAAAGAATTGCTATCGGGACGACCAGTTGTCGGAGATGACGATTTCGGAAGCGTAGAGTGTAACAAAAGTTTCACCAATTCTGACGATTCCATTAACCTTAATCGAGCCTGTGAACAACGAGTTTCGGATAGGGTTGCTATACCGTCTGTTGTTGTTTCTGCTGTTTTCGTCGTCGTTGTCGTCGTTGTCGTCCTTGTGGTCATTGTCGTCGTTGTCGTGGTTGTCGTCGTTGCAGTCGTTGCCGTCGTTGTCGTCGTCGTCGTCGTCGTCGTCGTTGTTGTGCGCGCGTGTTTAACGACTAACGTGCGCTTATTCGGAGTTTTACGGCACCTGTCTGTGACGCTTAAGCATCCTCAACCGACCGCACAAGTCCCCTTGTCCAGCTTCGAACTCACCCTGGCCTTCTGGTAGATCGGCATCGGTTCGATGGCGATTGGCGCGGCCACACTGACGCTGAGGCCCGCGCCGCCGCTGCCCAGGCACGTGTAGGTGCCGGCATCCGAGACCTGCGCGTCGTGGATGATCAAGCGTCCCGGCTCGACGATGTAGCGCTCGCGGAAGCCCTGGCGCAGCGCCTCGTCGTCCTTGTACCAAGTCACTGAGCGGCCCGTGCCGGATAGCGCGCACGAAATCTCCAGCGACCTGTTCGGCGACTGCAAAGACAGCCCTCGTTGCGTATACAGTGACGCAGCCGGAACCCTGCACTGTCTCTACGACTTATTACTTGCTATTGCGCGGTAAAATTGTTCCAGGCGGTAGCACGCGATCTAAAGCGCGCTTCAGAAGGCTTCCGGACGTCGCTAAGTCCAGGAGCGACGCCTCCTTCCATACCCTCTCGGACTTAACCGACCGTGGCCCCAGTGGCGGGTAAAATGCATAACTGATCTCAATAATGACGACCTTTGCGAACTAAGATTGAAATAAGGCTAAGGGAAAGCTGATTTTACCATTTATTTCTTGTTGTCGTGATGAAGTATACCAAATGCAAACTTGGCTATAAGAGGGCGACCTGGGCGCCGCCATATTGTCGCGCTGGTTAGAACTTAGGCAGATCGTGTTCCTCATTTAAGCTTTCCACTCATGTCAGAGTGTGGCTCGACCGCTCAACTGACGCTGCCAATCACTGGTATTTCATGTATTTACTCTATGCACATCAAGGTCAAAGAAGTACATTAAAGAGTGCATGATCAGAATATCGGATGTGAGCACAACTTCACGCCCTCAGGCACTTGACTATACGTATATGGCTGGGAAACACCAACCAGATGATGGCAGTCTCGCTGGATGTCTCTTCTAGGTAGCCTGTTGCCAGCCAGTGGGGCAGGCAGCACGCGTAGTCGGTGTGCGTCGCGGAGGCTGATGCCGCAGGAGTAGTCGCCCGAATGGCCAGGCTGAGCGTGCACCACGTACAGGGTGTTCATCTGCAGGGCGAAGCACAAAGCTTATCCAAATGAGACTCACGCTGCGGAGTGCAGGGCCACATTTACGAAGAAGTCCGTAAACTATACAGAGTGGTTCGCAAAAACTGGCGCCGGCCAATCGTGATAGGCAACGTATTAGTCCCATAGGCTAACTACCATTGACAAACAATTCTATAGCGAACTAAACGCTCTTTGAATTAAACCCCAGGACCCCTATTCACAAAAGTTCTTTTTATGTAATTGCAGTTTGCGGTTACATGGCACATCGGGTATAGTTTCGCCATCACTTCGTTTGATACCTTGTTTAGCAGGCGACGGTGCAGCGCGCAGTCAGTTTTCTTGCGTAAATCGTGTTCTGCGCATCAGGGGCCGAATTCACAGAACTTCCCTTTCGTAAGTTATCTCCTTTGCCATCCTCTGGCCACTTTTGCTAATGATATGTCGGGAATCAAGATAGGCTAAAATTGATATTACCAGCAATTATAGCGAAATTATGGGCCCAGGGGTAAAATTCACGAAGCTTTGTATTCTTAAGTGCAGTTTGCCAATGACCGGCCGCCTTCTTTTATCACGATTGGATA
Source organism: Dermacentor silvarum (assembly GCF_013339745.2). Taxonomy (NCBI): domain Eukaryota; kingdom Metazoa; phylum Arthropoda; class Arachnida; order Ixodida; family Ixodidae; genus Dermacentor; species Dermacentor silvarum. The sequence continues at coordinate 44,205,973 of NC_051157.2, read as the reverse complement.
TTACGAACACTTCTGTCATAAATGCTTTCTTTTTTTCGTGCGTGTGAACAGGACCCTTGAGCCAGGACCCGGCTTCACATAGCCGTTCGTACCAAATTACGGCTCGCTCGGACGAGCGACGACCATTCGAATGGGATCGCTGCCGAAGCGGCGCCAAGATTGGTCGGCCACCCAGTTAACCAACCGCCGACGTTACGAATTGGTGGGTTTATTTGGCGAATAGCGCGCATTACACAGCATCTGTCTGATTATCGCCTGCCTTTTTATTACGTTTATAAAGGTTATTTTTATTAATTGCTGTTAAAGATGCGCAAGCCGTGCGCAACAAGATTGTTGCTAACGTTGCGAGACAATTATTAACAGACGTGCTGAGAATCGCTCAAAGACAAGCACCCACACAACGTGCGCCCATTAAGCGAAATTTAAATGGAATTTCTGGTGACGGAAACGAGCATCGCTAGCGCCCTCCCTCGGGAAGCGCTCTTTACGTAGTGCGTTAGTGGGCCTAACTGAAATTGGGACCCACGTAGCAGTTGTCGGCTGGTCGGTGAAGGAAGAAGACGTGTGTCTACGCTCGTGTGAGTTCGCCTGTGTGGCCATGTACCATTTTATTCTTCCATTAAATCACCCTCTTCTACTACGACTTGTGCCTACATCACCGACGGCAAGACAACTCATGGTTTTGGGAATGTTGTCTTTTTTCGTAGTAATACCACAACGCTAATTTAGCAGGTCGCACAGGATAACACGCACGCACCAGCGAACATCCAACACGCTTCGCCAACCAATGCTATACGTGTGTCCCCTCCCTTGGACCAATGCACGCTACGCGACAACAGAAAACGCCCACTTAAAGTGGCCGATAGGAAGCCGTTAACAGCGGTGTCCCTGCGTACTGAGCAGATGCAGGGACACTAAACTTAACATGATTGATCATACATGGTTCCTTCGCCAACGTTACGCATCTATATAGACGACGAGACACGCAAGATAGAAAGAGCAACAATAACGGCGTGAAGCTAACCAAAATGTTTAGCAGTCCAAATGACCATGTCTTAAACTTGAGGGACAGTAATAGTAAATAATGAACGCACCGGCGCCAGGCGGCGCCATTTCCGACACTTTCTAAAAAAATGTTTGAAATGAATACTACATAATATCCGTTTATATATCGCCATTTCTGCGTATGGCGTTGCGCGACGCTATAGACGAAATCCAGGGGTGATATACAGGGTGTTTCAGCGAACACTTTCAAAAAAAATGCATTGGTGTCCCAGTTAATTTTGTACTTCAATGCATAAAGCGATGTTTTGTTAGGAACCTAACAGGAACGCCAATGCATTTCTCCGCAAAGTTCGGGAATTAATATCTCGGAACTGGTGTCATCCCGAGAATTCGTTCCAAGTGGATCCGCCTTGCGAACTCCACGGCTACAATTTGTAAATTGCAATATGGGTCATCGGGTAATTATTTAAAAACTTAATTCGTGAATTTTTGTTAATTAGTCGGTTATGCATTTCAATTTTTTGGGCAAGTGATGTCCGCCTCTTTGAGTAGACCAGCTCATTAACTAGAATTGAGCTATCTGCCACAGGCAACCTTAAATAAATTTTGAAAGTGTTCGCTGAAACACCCTGTATATTCTGCTGGACACTGATTATCAAACTCCGCCACGCTTGCATTTTGAGCCAATCGAAGAAAGCGTCGCCGCCTTGCGAGCCAATCACGGAGCTGACAAGATGGCGAATTGGACGTTTTCGCGGAGCTTTGACGGCGTCCATGTTAGCACCACCCCAGCAATGGCAGCCGACAAATCATGCCACGGAGCTGCCAAGCCCCGTCGGGACAGCACCTTTCCGCCGCCGTCGGTGAGGTCCTCGTGGAAGAGGAAGTGGCCCCAGGAAGGCAGCGGCAGCCCGTCCTTGTGCCAGTCGGGCGAGGCGTGGGGCTCGGTGACGCAGGCCACGAAGAAGCTGTCACCTTCGGCCACGTGCGCGTCACCGAGGTACGTGGCGACCCGGGCGCACTCGGCTGCAAGGAACAGCTGGAGGAGAAGAGGCAGCAGCAGCGGGGCGTCCATCCTTATCCTGCTGGAGAACGAGCCGGAACGAAGGGCGAGAGAACGTGCCGCGCGTGGTGTGTGCCGGGAACGATATAGGACCGTGACACGTGGTATAGGATGATGATGACTCCAAACAATGGAACATACCCGCAACATGGGATTGGCCAGGGAGCGGTCGGTAGAATCAAAAGGAAGGAAGAGGAGTGAACAAGAAGTTGAAAAAAAAGTAGTAGTAGTAATAGCAAGTAGTAGTAGTAGTAGTAGTAGTAGTAGTAGTAGTAGTAGTAGTAGTAGTAGTAGTAGTAGTAGTAGTAGTAGTAGCAAGTAGTAGTAGTAGTAGTAGTAGTTGTAGTAGTAGTAGTAGCAGTAGTATAGTAGTAGTGGTTATATACTAGTAGTAAAATTAGAACCTAAACATTACACGTATAATAAATTATTCATAGAGTAATAGGAAGCACGTGTCGTTCAGGAGTCAGTCTATACCATAAGAAACACAAAGCAAAAGTGGGATTACAGCTAGAGGACCGTGCTGTGTTCTTCGTCTCTGTATGCACACGGCGCCTGCCCATCCGTATTTATTCCACTATTTTCACACGTTCTCCGTCTTCTTCTTACGGGAATGCTGCGTAATCGATGAGAAATTTGTCTGCGTGAATTATACAAAAAGCGCTTGGAAGCAGCGCCATTTCACCACTTTTTCTTTTATAGTCATCTCCACTGATCTTTACCCTAATTCCTGGAATTTGGTCCCATTACACATTTCGCGAAAATAACTTTAAAAAAAGAAAAAAAATTGTAATTCTCTGTTTCTCAATCCTATATATTGGTACATTTGATACCGACCAGCTGCCACTATTGCACCACCACCATGCAATGTCACTTTCAGTACCTGTCCTGCTTTCCTGATGTCGCGCCCGAGGAGTCACAAACCTAGCACCACTATGTGTCAAAGTGTAGTTTACCGCACTTCTGGTAGTGATGTCTGCTGTGTAGTTTGGAGTCACCTGTATGTCATCATCATCATCATCAGGTAGCCTAGCTTTACATCCACTGCAGGACAAAGGCCTCTCCCAGCGATCTCCAATTACCCCCGTCTTGCGCCTTTATGTACTAAGAGTACAGGGTGTTCATTTTTACGTTTTACGGAATTTTTAGAGATCGTATGTGGCAGGTAGGATAATTCTTATCATTGAGCTGGGTTATTCGATGAGGCGGACATTATTAGCACGAGAAATCGAAACACATATCCAGCTAATTAACAAATATCGACTAATTAACTTTGTAGTTAATTACTTTACGACACATATTACAATTTACGAATTGTATCCGGTGAGCTTGTCAGGTGTATCCACTTGGAATAAATTTCCAGAAGGACACCAGTTTGGAGATATGCCCCATCAATCTCGCCGTAAAAATGCACTGTTGTTCCACTTACGTTTTTACCAAAATGCTGTTTTATGCATTGAAGCACAAAAGGGACTGGAACGCCCATGTATATTGTCTCACATTTTGGGGAATAATATCTCGAAACCGGTGTCATCCTGGAAATTCATTGCAAGTGGATGCGTCTTGCAAACTTACCGGCTACAATTCGTAAATTGCAATATGTGTCGTAAAGTAATTAACTAAAAAGTTATTTAGTCAATTTTTGCTAATTAGTTCAATATGTGTTTCGATTTCTTGTGCTACTAATGTCCAACTCTTCGAATAACCCAGCTCAACGACAAGAATTACGCTACCTGCCACAAGCGATTTTTAAAAATTCCGTAAAGCTAAATTTTGAACACCCGGTATACTGTGTTGGAACATACCGCAAGCCTCTAGTGACACCATGTACTGAAAGTAGCCTATTTAAGGACACAAGGCCACCAACATGAGCGTTTAGGTGTATTTTGAAAACAATAAAACATATAGCACTTAAGAGCGAAACTAAACAAATTAAAAAGACCAGCGCTTGCTAGTCACTTTCTCCCGCGTTGTAAAAACGGCCTATATAATAGAAATTCAAGTTATCATACTCTTGCTGTAAGTTAACCAGGGATGTGTAATTCGAAAAAGGAAAAGGTCGGACACTAAAAGAGGGTCTAACGGGAGCGATACGCTTGGCAGTAGTCGTCGTAAATGCGACGACGGAGCAGTTTCGTCCTCGGCAAATAGATGCCCCCAAGACGCGATTGCCTCTAAGTTGACCTTACACCGAGATCCGAGCAAGCTTCGAGCACTTTCGTCGTTATCTGCATCCGTCGACAGGCATCTGAATTTCTCCTCCTAAATGCTTGCCGGTCCGCGCGGTAGCTTTAAGATTGCAAGGTCCCCAACACGTCCCAGGGCAATGCGTCATTTAATCAAACGGAGGCAACCAAGGTAGGCGGCACATTGGGTATACATACGCGTTCGTGTGTTCTCAGAGTTTCCGGCCGGCCGGGTGAAAGCCGAGATTTCCCTATCGCGTAGATAGGTCC